>NC_064922.1:898537747-898852012 GCF_023897955.1 Schistocerca gregaria
ATGAGGTGTGTCCCCAGTTCCGTTCGGTGGTGCCACACCGCAGCAAATGGCGGCTGCCTCTGTGGTAGCGTCGTCATTGGAGGTGGAGTCGTCGTCCTCTGGAGGCTGTGTCGCATCCCGTTCGGAAGTTGCTCTACGCCTCCGCTTCCGTCGCTTCGGAGATCGTTGCTTCCTGGTGTGACCTTCTGTGTCAGACGATGGCAAAGATTCACGACGTTCCGGCACAAAGGCAGCCGTAGGCACAATAAGCGAGTCTACGGCCATGCTATCGTCATGTATGTTGTTATCCGTCGACGGGTGCGGAGGCATCGGAGTTGAATCCGTAGCTTGCAGAACGGGTGTGTCATCATCGCCCTGTATTGGAGGATGGAGCCGCGACCCAACAGTGGTCGGCTGTCGTGGTGAAGTGGTAGCTGTCGTGAGGGCTGCTGCATAAGTCACGGGAAGCAGCGTCGGCTGCGATGGCGGGTCTGCGTCAGCATGCGGCAGTTGAGTGATTCGGCGTTGGATACATTCTGATCTGAGGTGTCCCTCCTTCCCACAACCAGAGCAGGTCTTCGGTTGCCCATCGTAGATGTCGATGACACGGCAGATATGAAGGTACATGTCTTTTAAGTTCTATTCGGACCTGGCGGACTCCGTTCAGAACAGGATATGTCTGGAATTGCGTCCACTTTTCTGCAATATGATCATGGACCGTGCCGTAGGGGCGCAGCGCTGTCACGACGTCCTCCGCCGGTAGTTCGAAAGGAAGTTCGAAAATTCTGATCACGCGAAGTCCCATGCCAGAATAATCGACGTGCACAGTCCCCACATTGCCATCAGCATGGCAGAAACGGAGGCCCTGTTTCGTGTCCCGAAGGATCCGTTCACATGTTTAGTCGTTGATGATCTTGAGATACACGATGCTACTCACAATGGACATCTGAATGCCGAGAATGTCAGTCGCCGGGATTTTAACTTCTTCTCGTAGAAATCGTTCGGCTCAGAGTGCTTTGGGCCGTGCAAATTCGTTGCGGAACGTAACTTTGAGCGTCGATTTTCTGTATTGGTGCGCCATAGTGATCTATATGCTGAGTACGACACGCGCGAAACGACCGAGTACGATGTAAACAAACACAAGCGCTCGCTCCGCGGCAGGAACACAAACAGCGCGACCTCACCGCAGTACAGCCAAAGGCCAACTTTTTTTTTCAGATGGCTTTGAGCACCAAACCCGCCTAAAAACCACATCCGTGCTGGCCGGCATACCGGCCCTCGTCGTTAATCCGCCGGGCAGATTCGATCCGGGGCCGGTGCGCCTACCGGAGTCCAGGAAGCAGTTCGTTAGCGCTCTCGGCTACCCTGGCGGGTTAATGTAACCGCCGCCTATATTCGACGTCAACTTGCAATACCCACTCGCAGACGGCAGGTGGTAGCACAAGCAATTGGTGGTATATAAAGCGTTTCAAGGGGGCGCGGAAAACAATTCAGTCGTTGTGCGATATGCGGAAACGGAGCGGTTTATCTGATGTGCAATAGGACATGACCGGTGACTTTCGGACCAAGGATAGAAGCATTTACAAAACAGTTAAATTTTTAAACTGTTCACGTGCTGCCGCGGTAAAAGTATACCGTGCATTGCAAAATGGCACTATGTAAAACCGGTGCCGAGGAAACTGCGGTTCTACATCGGCCATAGAGGATAGGAGGGAGCGACGGCTGCGGGGGTGTGTGCGGGCGAGCAGGTGTGTAACTGATGAACAAGCTACCAAGCCCGAGCTACCAACAGTGTCTCGTCAACGACTGTTCAGCGAGTGCTGCTGTGTACGGGCCTCCGCAACAGGCGCCCAGTTAATTCAACCACGCTGAGCGCTGTTCATCAGCGATCAAGGCTGGAATTTGCACGCCTATACCACAACAGGTCGTCCATTGGGTGGCGACAGGTGGCCTTTTTATATGAATCAAGTGGTGTGCTCCATCGGACACATGGCCGTTGGCCTGAGGCGTCTGAGGGCAAGCGCCCTGCAGCCACTGCAGGAAGTGGTTATTCTGGCTTTTGACAGTTGGTCGCATTAGTTTGTTTCTTTCATATATATTTTTTCTCCGTAATTATTTTTTTTAAAAGGTGTATGTACAAAAATGCACTGTTTTTGTTATCTTCCTCGCAATCGGTTTTAACAAAAAACCTGTTTATTAGGAAGTCTGAATCGTAAATTGAATCGGTGTCAATTCATCATTATAGTTTGGTTTGCAATAGGCGTAACAAGGAAATCAGGGTCCAGATTAGACGCTCAATTATGTTGTCAGACAAAAATGCTGTGTGTTCTAAAGTTTTCTAATTGCATTCTGCACAGAAAATTTAAATAAACGTAAAACCAATAAAGACATAACCGAAGCAGACTTTTTCATTCATATTCTATACGATTTATTATAATTTGGAGTTCAGTACGTTCAAAACGAGTGACGTCATGACACAATTCACGCGGATACCACAGATTACGACGTATACCCAATTTCCATGCGTGATTACAGTCCGTTATGATTACATTGTTAATGCTCTATGTTCTCTCAAGAGAACGTATGTCATCTCTGAAATAAAACCCAGAGCATTGCAAATTAATAAGTGTTTGGAAAGGACGAAAACAAACTGTAGAAACTCGCGCAGTGCGTAGGCGGCGGGAATTATCTTGCTCAAATCGAAGCCCAGGGTGGCTTGCCATGAAGGGCAACAAAACGGGGCACACAACATCGCCGACTTACCGCTAAGCTCGGGGGATGACAACATCTCAGTGGGAGGAGCCCCTGCAGTGTGGCTGTGCACAAGCAGGTCTAATGCACATGTACTATTTTCCTTGATTTTGTTTTTCAGCTCACACTCTGAGGTTCCATTTGAACCTTTTTTTGTTTAAGGTTCTTACCGTTTGTGGCTCAGATACAGCAGCTATTGCGGAATTGGTTTCCTCGACGCTTTATTGTCAAATCTCTTTGGTTTTTCTTTAAGCTTCAGTTGCAGTAAGTATTAAAAAACGTTCCATTGCGAGTAAACATTAAAGGAAGAAAGGAAAAGGGTGTAACCCCGTCGACGACGAGATTATTAGGAACAGAACACAAGTTCGGATGAGGGAGTAAATCGACCGCTCCCTTTCGAAGGAACCATCCCGTCGCTCGCCTTAAGCGACTTAGGAAAATCACGGAGAATCTAAACCTGTATGGCTGGACGACGATTTGAACCGCCGACTTCTCAAATATGAATCACATGTGTTATCACAACGTCATCTCGCTCGGTGTTGCGAACATTGAAAATCCGTACAAGACTGTACTTGTCATGTAAAACCACAAATCATGACACTACTTTTAATAATTTCTCCACTAAAGCTGGAAAGTAATGTTCAGAGTCGCAATTTTCTGCTCTTATTAAATTTGCGCTACATCTACGTTCACCGAAAATACCATTCAGAATTCCTGTCCTGCAGAAATGACTCCCAGCTCCATCTCATCTACGCAGAACGTGGATCCTACACCGAACTTCTCTATAATTCACACTCTGGAAAGTATTCAGGACGGACGTGTGTTAAGTTTTTTATATACTGTGCCAAATACACAGGGTGTATCAGGAGGAAAAATAAATGCTGTGAGGGGTGATAGTGATTATGAGCAAAGAACGTCATTTGTACAAACGTCCTGTTCTAGACAGTTTCCGAGGAAACTAACTGAAACGAAGGGAAACACTACCAATGCAGGTGATGGCTAGTAAACGAAACGTTCTGATCTCATGTTTTGTTCAATTGAGTGCATTTCCTGACAAGAAATGCTCAAAATGTCCCCCGTGAATTGCAGTGCATTTCACAGCTCTTGTAAGCAGCTGCCGTGATGCTGGTCTTAGTGCATTCGTTTGGTCCTTTACTTATGCTTGTGAAATACGAGTGAGAAGTTCCTCCTGTGTATCCACTCCGTGTTTGCGGGCTTCACTCTTAAGCCAACCCCACACACAGCAAGATCGGGTGACCTCTGGCCAGGAAACGACTCTACGGCGATCGATCCAAAGCCCAGGATACGTTTCGGTGACGTACTGTGTCACTATGCGCAAGCGAAGCGATCACTGAAATATGCAGTAAAGGCAATATAATGTAGCCTAATGTAGCTTTGATTGTATTCGCATGTGAGTCCTGGTGGAGAAGGACAGGGGCTTGGCGCCCGTGATTTTCAAACAGCTCTATGACGGATACGGTTAGGAAAAGGGCCTATCTTCATTAGAAGTTTTTTTGTTCAGAATTACCAATAGTATCACCCCTCAAATAACGTACCTTTCCTCCTGGCTAACCCAGTATGATGTCAGTTGATACTCGTTGAATTCTCAGACAAGTAATTCCCAGAGACTGCGAAAGGAATCGCAAAAGCCGTTTGAGAAACGTCGATCTCTTAGTACTAATTTCTTTATCAGAGCTTCAATTTGTATTTTTCATTTTGAATGTTGCAGTTTTCTCCTCTATGCACGTTTGACCAGTACCGTTTATTCTGCACATACGTCTTTTCTCAAAATTTTGTCAGTAGAAGATCGATATTCTATCATTTTTATGAGTAGTTGTAGACCACTCACAGAAGAGTTACAGCCCTTCATAAGTCCGCGGACCCCAGAGTAAGAACCGCAGCGATATGTTTTTATATAAATCAGTATGTTAGTCAAATTCAGTGTGATTGTAACAATGTCAGTACGAACCGCATGCTGTGCTACCTCTTGAGAACTAGGAATGGGCAAGGAGTAGTGTATCGGTTATAAATCACAGTGTTTGAAAAGTCACGTTTTCGTAGTAACAACTTTACATCATCTGTCTGCAATTTCAGTCACAATTAGAAGACGCA
Source organism: Schistocerca gregaria (assembly GCF_023897955.1). Taxonomy (NCBI): domain Eukaryota; kingdom Metazoa; phylum Arthropoda; class Insecta; order Orthoptera; family Acrididae; genus Schistocerca; species Schistocerca gregaria. The sequence continues at coordinate 898,542,590 of NC_064922.1, forward strand.
AGTAGCAACAGAGTGTACCATTTAACATTCAAGTCCGTGTGCAATCTGCTAATCTACGTTTGTACTTCGTTCTAAGCACCTAGTGTTTCACCCTATGGGTGTATCATTTACTTATGGTCGGAGGAACAAAGAAAGAGGCAATTGCGCTCTGAGCACAATTTTACATTTGTTCTCTTATGGCAACAGCACGGATTGTTTGGTTAGGGTGTGATATTGAGTGGTGATAGTCCTATTGGGAGTTGGTGAAGTCAACGAATGTGAAAGCCAAATAAAGGGTCTGTTAATACAAAGACGTATACCGTAGACTACTGTTAGCGTAGACTGATGTTTACATTCGTGCCATATTTAAACGCACTTAATGAACATTTCATCATGAAAACTAAAACTGCAAGCTAATTTCAGAAAACGTGTATCAGATAATGGGCAAGGCACCAAAGAGTATTTTGATCCGTATTAGTCTGCACATACATCGTAAATAAACTAATAAAAACGAAAGGAGGGACCCATTATGTAACTTTTACCATTGTATTCACATGACGGATATTTTGTTTAACTCTACATAAGCAGGTAAACTTTTGTGTGTATTTTCAGTTGTTGCACTTCAACTATTTCCGACGTCAGCGCCGGCCGCGGTGGTCTCGCGGTTCTAGGCGCGCAGTCCGGAACCGTGCGACTGCTACGGTCGCAGGTTCGAATCCTCACTCGGGCATGGATGTGTGTGATGTGCTTAGGTTAGTTAGGTTTAAGTACTTCTAAGTTCTAGGGGACTAATGACCACAGCAGTTGAGTCCCATAGTGCTCAGAGCCATTTGAACCATTTGAACCGACGTCAGCAATTGGAAGATCCGTATTTTCCCCTTTCGTCACTTTCAATGTCAAAACAGGGAACATTACAGTCTAACCTAGAAGCTGGGCTATGCTACTGGTCAGTCTGTCACCATAAACAAGATATAATCTCTTTATCAGACTCAAGCCAGTTTCCATCAATAACTAGACAGCACAAAATTTTCGGGCATGGGACGGTTTAAGCAAGGGGAACACAACTATCATTATTTATCACACTGTATTTCCCACTTATCACCCCTTTCAGATCGCACAGTGACTTTTCGTTATCTGTTATGGCTCTTTTAAGCTGTGCATTCTTTATGGGTAGTCTTGAATGTTCACGATTCCCTCTCCTGAAGGTAATATTTACGTGCTGTATCCCTCATTGCATTTTTCAACACAGCGCGGAAGGAAACATTAGGCTTCGCTTTCGGTAAATTTGTCACCACAACTCGTATTTGACTTCCACATTCACAACCACAGTCACGTTTCAACGTAACTTAAACATCGGGCTGTGTTACAGATCGGTCTGTCCCCACAACTAAGATATCAGGGGCTATCCAACACCACAGTTTAACCCTCCTAGATGTGGATGGATATGTGGAGCAGCCAGTAATTACAGTGGGAACTGTGTCTGGAAAATCATGAGGATTATTAAATGTGTCTACTGTTATAACTTACTGGCAGCATAATCCACAGTGTGCACCTGCTAATACTTCCGGCAATGAAGTCAACTGAGTGTGGGAGGTTTCACACTTGGCAATAAGCGTTCTGACTTAAGTTTATTCTCAAACTTAGAAACTAACCTTTCTTTGACGAAGACGGTCTAAAGATCCTGTAGCAACTTCTCCAAGTCCGATGTCAATGACATTTTGAATTATGACTATATCGAGTGTCTGAAAATGTGGTTCAAGTCCTTGCCAACACTACAAAACGGTTAGAATTCATACCCTATAAGCGGGGTCTTACTACTGTACTGTGTGGTAATTTATGTTACGATTCTCAGCATCATACTATCAACATTTTGAAACTTGTGCCATTAATACTAAATTAAGGCCAAAGAAAGCTGAAATTTAGCCGGCCGCGGTGACCGAGCGGTTCTAGCTTCAGTCCGCAACCGCGGGACTGCTACGGTCGCAGGTTCGAATCTTGCCTCTGGCATGGATGTGTATGGTGGATGTTAGGTTTAAGTAGTTCTACGTTCTAGGGGACTGATGACCTCAGATGTTAGGTCCCATAGTGCTCAGAGCCATCTGAACCAAAGCAGAAATTTAAACTATATTCACTCTGACTGTTTAGTTGAGATAAAGTTTTCTGCCTGCACAAGCTCATCTTCCGTATATCATATGAAACTGGGCAAGAATAACAGCAGATATTAACTATCAAGTAACTTTTTGTCAGCTGAGCTACTGAAAACGCTAAGTTTAGGTCGTAGCAGTCGGCTTAGCAGGACAAAACATAGCACTTGGTTGTATCTGGGGGGAGGGAGGGGGAGGGTTTGTTACTACACCAATGACAAGTGTAGCACATGTTGACGAAATAACGAAACGATAAGTAGGACGGAAACTTCAAAATTCCTTGGTTTCATACTGATGAGAATTTAAATTGAAAAAGAATTGGAACTCCTAAAACAACGTAGATCAGTCTCATTTACTCTGAGAATCATTGTAAATCTTGGAGATTCACAAACCAGTAAGATGACATATTTTCATTCAATAAAGTCTTATGGAATACTGCTCTCGAGCAACTCATCTTTAAGGAAGAAAACGCTCAAAAACGTGCTGTAAAAGCAATGTGTGGTGCACATTCGGTATCATCTCGTAGACATCTGTTTAAAGAACTACGCATTCTGACTAGTGTTTCACAGTATGTTTATTCCCTCTGAAGTTCGCAGTAAACAATTCACTGCAGTTCAAAAGCATCAGTGATGTACATAATTACTATATCAGAAGGAAAAATGACATTCAGTGATCCACATTAAGGTTGCCTTTGGCACAAAAAGGTGTGCACAACGCTCAACAAATACTTTTGAACTTATCCAGGGATATAAAATTGTTGACAGATGGAAGTGTAAAATTTATGCTTGACAATCCCTATTCTGTAGAAGAATTTCTATTAGTGTAACGTGTAAAATGTAATGAAAGGAAATACTAACTCACATCTGTATTTATTTAAAAAAAAAAGTTTTATAATTGTTCAGCAATGAGCCATACTTAGAAATTAAGTTGTAGGGTGTATGTAAAATTACTCGGTCCGCATAATTACGATTTATCGTGCAAATGACCCACGAAACATCAGACTAACTAAGAAACAAGCTTGACAACGTTCATCTGGGCAGAAACACCAGTTGGCAGATAATCAGATATAGTTAAAAAGTTTTGAAATCGTTAACTGCGATTTTAAACTGGGACAAATCGAAACTAAAAAAAAAAAACGCAGTTGCCCAAAAATAGCATTCACATAAATGACTGATAGCGGAGAGTGACAGTTTAGTCGGTATCGACGTGGAATTGCTCGTGACGAGTTTGCGGCCGGAGTCGGCGGGTATCGCAGGAAGCACGTATTTTTCCGCAGGCAGCAAGCAGGTACTGTCTCGCTCTCCCCCAACCCCCACCGCGGCGGCATTGTTCGGCGGGAAAAGGCGGGCAGCGGAGCGCAGAATAAAAGGAGTCAACAGGAACAGGCGAGGCGAGGCGAGGCGAGCACAAACAGACGCGCGCGCCGCTGCCTATCAATCGGGGATCTGGGATCGGCATTTCCTCGCGATTACGGGGGCGTCGCTGGCCGGGGAACCCGTCATTACCCGTAATGGCGGCCCGCGCTCGCCGCCCACACAATTAAATGGCTCGCTGCCCGGCAGGCCAGCCCGGGGAGCGCCTGTCGCCTCCCTGCGGGACGCGATCCCTGACAGGCTCCGACGGTCTGCTGACTGGCTCTGCTGCTCACGGGCAGCGACCAACAACTTGAGTCCAGACTGTATCTACAGCTTGTCTACAAGGGCTCACATAATGGTTAAGTTAGGGGGACGTTAAACGGAATGTTTCATTTCAGTATCTACCATTCTTCGGTTACAGGCCAATGGCAGAAACTTGCTGTAGATACTGGCCGCACTCCTTCCAGTAAAAGGGTAACACATCCCTGGTGAAAGAGGTGTGCACTGGGCAACGACGTGGAGAAGCATGAAGCGAGGATTACCTACGCATACCCATACAGCGGATGCCGGACGCAGCAGTCTCGCCAACAGCTATGTGAGATATTATGTCTATGCAGCACCGTGGATAGTTATTGAGCCACAGTGCTTCGAAACATCCGGGGCTATTTGTGACCTTCAAATCGATCTAAGCACTATGTGGCTTAACATCTGAGGTCATCAGTCCCCTAGAACTTAGAACTACTTAAACCAAACTAACCTAAGGACATCACACACATACATGTCCGAGGCAGGATTCGAACCTGCGACCGCAGCAGCAGCGCGGTTCCGGGCTGAAGCGCCTAGAAACCGCTCAGCCACAGCGGCTGTGACCTTCAGATGGATGTTGGTTCTTGAGGGGGTAGACGAGAGTAGAAATTTCTTTTAGGCCTAGTTTTTCTTCGTCATAAAATGTTCTGTAGACGGTCTATTTTTGAGATTCATTCATATACAGTGGGCTACAAAGTTTAAATACGAGGTCTATTCTGAAAGCAAGGAACGATCAGTCGCGAAATGGAAATCACCGTGAAATTCGATGAAGTTTTGTACAGATGTGTTGAAAGTGTCTCTAGTATGCCTGTAGACAGCGTCACGACGCTCGTTTCAATTCCGACCGCACAGTGAGCGCATGAAGGTGCCTAGAAAATAGTGTCTCACTCCAAGTATGGGTTCCTGCCGAGAGATTTTGCCTACTTTCATGCAATGCCATGAAACGTAACTGTAATGCAGTTCCTTCTTTTCCGCATACTGCAGGGGCAATGACGAAGCTCCTGCAGCGTTTTTGATGGGAAGTGTTTGATCACCCAGAAAAAAAATGGTTCAAATGGCTCTGAGCACTATGGGACTTAACATCTGAGGTCATCAGTCCCCTAGAACTTAGAACTACTAAAACCTAACTAACCTAAGGACAACACATACACACATCCATGCCCGAGACAGGATTCGAACCTGCGACCGTAGCGATCGCGGTTCCAGACTGTGGTGCTTAGAACCGCTCGGCCACTTCGGTCGGCACCCAGCAAACAGCCCGGACTTGGCTCTCTCTGACTTTCATCTCTGCTGAGATGAACCGCTGGCTATGAAGACAACATTTTGGTACAGGAAACGAGCTGGAGTCCAACGTAGAAAATTGTCGGAAATCGCAGGAGGCTGCCTTCCATGACGAAGATATTGGAACGTTGGTACAACACTACGACAAGTCGGAGCAATGACTAGGTAGAGAAGCAGCTGAGAGATGTAGCTAACTGTTGCAAATAAAATACTTTTATTGTTCACTGCAGTTTCCATTTCGTTCATGACTTTCCGGATAGTCCTCGTACGTTAAAACCGCGATTTATTGCATGAGGGTCTAGCGCAATCGAGTGCTCGAATACGACCCATGTAATACTGTAATAGTTACCGATGGAATAGTGGTCCTGTTGTTTTCGGATAGTATCACAGATGGCGTTAGTACAAACTAAAATATTATCCTCTACCATATTTCGTAATATGATTCGTTTATGGTGTAACTAGCCTGTTTATGTGATTGCATGTTGGCAGAACTATGTAGCGCCCTGCATTAATAACTCTGACAGCGCTGTGCGCACTCTGTCAGAGAAGCTGTAGCTGGTCGCACTTGCAGCTGGAAGTTAACAGTGAGCAGTGATGGAAGCTGGAGGTGAATAGCAAGCTGTGGTGCCGGTTGGGAGTGAGTTTTTAGCATTGATGGAGGTTAGAGGTTTGCAGTAGTAGCGCGAGCGGACGATCTGGACGTGTCCGACTTGGAGATTGAATATTATCCATGGTTACATAATTTTTGGAACTGGATGTCACGGACGATTATTATTATTTTTTTTAACTGAATGTCACATTATTAAGGTAAAAATACACTATTTACTTTGCAACAAAATCTTTCCTTCGCTAACCACATGCCTATCAGTAGTGACAGCCTTCATTCGTTACAATCATTTATGTAACTGGCAGTATCGGTGCTTGCGGCATTGCTGTGGTTCGGGTAATGGAGATTTTTGTGAGGTAAGTGACTTATGAAATGTATATGTTATTGTTAGGATCCTCCCCCCCTCCTCCCCCATTAACCATGGACCTTGCCGTTGGTGGGGAGGCTTGCGTGCCTCAGCGATACAGAGAGCCGTACCGTAGGTGCAACCACAACGGAGAGGTATCTGTTGAGAGGCCAGAAAAACGTGTGGTTTCTGAAGAGGGGCAGTAGCCTTTTCAGTAGTTGCAAGGGTAACAGTCTGGATGATTGACTGATCTGGCCTTGTAACAATAACCAAAACGGCCTTTCTGTGCTGGTACTTCGAACGGTTGAAAGCAAGGGGAAACTACAGCCATAATTTTTCCCGAGGGCATGCAGATTTACCGTATGGTTAATGACGATGGCGTCCTCTTGGGTAAAATATTCAGGAGGTAAAATAGTCCCCCATTCGGATCTCCGGGCGGGGACTACTCAGGAGAACGTCGTTATCAGGAGAAAGAAAACTGGCGTTCTACGGATCGGAGCGTGGAATGTCAGATCGCTTAATCGGGCAGGTAGGTTAGAAAATTTAAAAAGAGAAGTTCGGTGGCAGGAGGAACAAGACTTTTGGTCACGCGAATACAGGGTTATAAATACAAAGTCAAATAGGGGTAATGCAAGAGTAGGTATAATAATGAATAAAAAAAATAGGAATGCGGGTAAGCTACTACAAACAGCATAGTGAACGCATTATTGTGGCCAACATAGACACGAAGCCCAAGCCTACTACAGTAGTACAAGTTTATATGCCAACTAGCTCTGCAGATGACGAAGAAATTGAAGAAATGTATGACGAAATAAAAGAAATTATTCAGATAGTGAAGGGAGACGAAAATTTAATAGTCATGGTTGACTGGAATTCGGTAGTAGGAAAAGGGAGAGAAGGAAACTTAGTAGGTGAATATGGATTGGGGCTAAGAAATGAAAGAGGAAGCCACCTGGTAGAATTTTGCAGCTCAACTTAATCATAGCTAACACTTGGTTCAAGAATCATAAAAGAAGGTTGTATACATGGAAGAACCGTGGAGATACTAACAGATTTCAAATAGATTATATAATGGTAAGACATAGATTTAGGAACCAGGTTTTTTATTGTAAGACATTTCCAGGGGCAGATGTGGACTGTTATGAACTGTCGATTAAAACTGAAGAAACTGCAAAAAGGTGGGAATTTAAGGAGATGGGACCTGGATAAACTGAAAGAACTAGAGGTTGTACAGAGTTTCAGGGAGAGCATAAGGGAACAAATGGCAGGAATGGGGGAAAGAAATACAGTAGAAGAAGAATGGGTAGCTTTGAGGGATGAAGTAGTGAAGGCAGTGGAGGATCAAGTAGGTAAAAAGATTAGGGCCAGTAGTAATCCTTGGGTAACAGAAGAAATATTGAATTTAATAGATGAAAGGAGAAAATATAAAAATGCAGTAAATGAAGCAGGTAAAAAGGAATACAACCGTCTCAAAAATGAGATCGACCGGAAGTGCAAAAAGGCTAAGCAGGAAAGGCTAGAGGATAAATGTAAGGATGTAGAGGCTTATTCACTAGGGGTAAGATACACACTTCCTACAGGAAAATAAAAGAGAATCTGTAGAAAAGAGAACCACTTGTATGAATATCAAAAGCTCAGATGGAAACCCAGTTCTAAGCAAAGAAGGGAAAGCAGAAAGGTGGAAGGAGTATATAGAGGGTCTATACAAGGGCGATGTACTTGAGGACAATATTATGGAAATGTAAGAAGATGTAGATGAAGATGAAATGGGAGATATGATACTGCGTGAAGAGCTTGATAGAGCACTGAAAGACTTGAGTCGGAACAAGGCCCCCGGAGTAGACAACATTCCATTAGAACTACTGACGGCCTTGGGAGAGCCAGTCTTGACAAAACTCTTCCATCTGGTGAGCAAGATGTATGAGACAGGCGAAATACCCTCAGACTTCAAGAAGAATATAATAATTCCAATCCCAAAGAAAGCAGGTGTTGACAGGGGTGGAAATTACCGAACTACTGGTAGAAGCGGACCTTACGGAAGATCAGTTTGGATTCCGCAGAAATGTTGGAACACGTGAGGCAATACTAACCTTACGACTTATCTTAGAAGAAAGATTAAGAAAAGGCAAACCTATGTTTCTAGCATTTGTAGACTTAGAGAAAGCTTTTGACAATGTTGACTGGAATACTCTCTTTCAAATTCTAAAGGTGGCAGTGGTAAAATACAGGGAGCGAAAGGCTATTTACAATTTGTACAGAAACCAGATGGCAGTTATAAGAGTCGAGGGACATGAAAGGGAAGCAGTGGTTGGGAAGGGAGTACGACAGGGTTGTAGCCTCTCCTCGATGTTATTCAATCTGTATATTCAGCAAGCAGTGAAGGAAACAAAAGAAAAATTCGGAGTAGGATTTAAAATCCACGGAGAAGAAATAAAAACTTTGAGGTTCGCCGATGACATTGTAATTCTGTCAGAGTCAGCAAAGGACTTTGAAGAGCAATTGAATGGAATGGACAGTGGCTTGAAAGGTGGATATAAGATGAACATCAACAAAAGCAAAACGAGGATAATGGAATGTAGCCGAATTAAGTCGGGTGATGCTGAGGGAATTAGATTAGGAAATGAGACACTTATAGTAGTAAAGGAGTTTTGCTATTTAGGGAGTAAAATAACTGATGATGGTCGAAGTAGAGAGGATATAAAATGTAGACTGTCAATGCGAAGGTAAACGTTTCTGAAGAAGAGAAATTTGTTAACATCGAGTATAGATTTAAGTGTCAGGAAGTCGTTTCTGAAAGTATTTGTATGGAGTGTAGCCATGTATGGAAGTGAAACATGGACGATAAATAGTTTGGACAAGAAGAGAATAGAAGCTTTCAAAATGTGGTGCTACAGAAGAATGCTGAAGGTTAGATGGGTAGATCACATTACTAATGAGGAGCTGTTGAATAGGATTGGGGAGAACAGAAGTTTGTGGCACAACTTGACTAGAAGAAGGGATCGGTTGGTAGGACATGTTATGTGGCATCAAGGGATCACCAATTTAGTATTGGAGGGCAGCGTAGAGGGTAAAAATCGTAGAGGGAGACCAAGAGATGAATACACCAAGCAGATTCAGAAGGATGTAGGTTACAGTAGGTACTGGGAGATGAAGAAGCTTGCACAGGATAGAGCAGCATGGAGAGCTGCATCAAACCAGTCTCAGGACTGAAGACCACAACAACATCAACATTGTTAGGATTTCTTCTTATTCATGGCCATTATTTTTTATTAATTATTTGAAGTCAGGTTATCAATTTTAAAGCAGTAATATCGCGTTGCCCTTGAATATTGTGAGTAATTAATGAATAGGAAAAGTCTGAGTTCTGTTTGTTAGGGAAAATTCTGTTGGTCGGATATGAAATGATAAGAATAAGTAAAGAGAAAGTAGGCTCAGTACGCAGGTTGACTCAGCAGTTTCATCAGGTTTACTTGCATTCTATTTCACTCAGAATTTGATGTAAAAACTTTTAAATGTCAGTGGTCCGAGAGCACGTGCTTGTATCGTGTCTGCCTAATTTGTCATTAGGCTCGTTTTTTATACCAATTAAAACGTCGGTGTTTGGTAATTACAGATAGACGTCTTTATAGGAATAGAAAAGATTCGAAAAGTAATCCCAGTGGTGCAAGAAATGCTTTGACTTGTAAGCGGATACCATTTAATGTCGTCATAATTAGAGTGTTTCGACGTGGGCGTAAAGAAAGCCAACTGTACGGTGCTGACATTTCCAATTAAAGGTTTGTTCGATTTCACTGTTAAGAAACACAATTTAAAGCTTTAATTGCTTTTTTCTTTCAAAACAACATTTTTTTTCAAGTTGGATGAAATCATTGTCCCGTATGTGTCGCTAATGAAGAGCGTGAAGTATTGTGAGTGTAAGCTAAGGGAATAATGCTGCACAAAATGTGCCAGCAGAGGAATAATCTAACGTCAGCAGGGACGTCAGGATGCAGGAGGAACTGTGTTTTTGTGATAAGGCTACGTGACCAGCTTCGCAGAAGCTTCTGGAAGGAGCCGAGGTCAGGAGGACAGCGCGTGAGCGCGTGGAAGGCGCCTCATGCGAGCCTATATAAGCGGCGTCGCCGGCGTTACTGAGGATTCAGATTACGATTTCGATCTCAGTCTGCCTCAGACGCTGGACCTGCGTTAGTCTGTCCCAGGGACGGAACTTGGTTTCTTGTGGCACTTATCTGCACAAAGTACATGCAGGAATGAACAACATAGTATGTTAGCGCCTCGTAGGATTGGACAGTAGTTAGTTGTTCAGTCTCAGTTAATAGAGAGAGTTTCTCGTCCTTTTTCCACCGAGTTTCCTTTTCTGAGAATATTCCAGCTTATATTCTCAGGCTCCAGGTCTACAAGTTGGACGAGCCGCTTCACAACTGGAGATAGCGTCAGCTCCCATCCTGATCTGCTCGCAGCCGCATTATATCTTTTCGTTACTTGTGGTTCATCGTCTTTACCTTCTGTAATACGTGGGATGTTTGCGATATATTTTAGTTTCGATTTCTGCCACATGTTTCTGTAATGATATTTTGTCGAAAAATTGATTTTTATTTAGTAGTGCTGCTATTTTGTTCAAGCAATATTTTTAAAATGTCCCTACGTACTACGTTAGACAATATCACCATTTCCAAAGCGGTTTTTGAAGTTTTGTTCTAGGTTGAAAATTGCGGAGTGTAGAGCACATGCCAATCGCCTTCGCATTCCGCGAAGCCTTTTCGTCAATGTCGTCCTAATAAAAACAAAAAGCGTAATACAGTCTTAAGGATGTAGAACAAAGATCTAAAGCCAATGTTGTAATTTGTTTGTTATCTTATTGAAAAAATAATGATTATAGGTTCCAAATTCGAGCATCACCATGGTCTACCCCCTTTCAAGTGTGGATTTATTTGTGATAAAGTGATATTTTTGATTTCTAGACGGTGGCTACATACGAAATTCATGTGGGAGGATCTAGCACGGCATTGAAATAGAAGAGAGTTGATTGACCAATGGGAGCTCGGTTTTAAGGGTTTTGATGAGAGTACCAAAAAATACTAAGAGCGCAAAATGTGTATGAGGACTCTGGCGAGAGGCTGTGGAGAGTAAGTGAAAACTCACCACAAAGCAAGAGGTTGGGTGTCTTGGAGAGGCGGAAAGCTGGTAGTCACAACTTTCTCAGAATATGGTAAAGACGTAAAGCACCAGAAGAGACCTCACTCTGGTTAATTGATGGGTTGGGGGAAGCAACTCTGTTCGGTACAAGACTGAAGGATACGTAGTTTCCTATTATTGTAACGCAGAGGAAACTCCGAGTTTCCAAGGATGTTATTGACATTTAGGTGCGAGTTACACTTGAAAATGAGTGAACCTATACATACGGGACTTAATGGAGACAAATGAAGAAGCTTCTCTCTTAATTTATATTGCTAGTTTTTATTAGTAGTTAGACTTTTCCTCTTCAAATGTTCCAGTATTTTGTGCACCATACTCTTTGTTTGTGGTGGATACATGGCGCCACGAAAGTAACGGCTAATTTTAGGAATATAACAATAAAGCTCAATCAAATTTAAAAAAAAGCATGTGCCTTTTCCAAATGGTTTCTGAGATAGAGCACATTTAATGTGCATTAGGTTTGGGGCTAATGACACGCACGTATGTGTCTTACATAACCAGTCAGATGACATACTGATGGAAATCTTATGCACGAGAGAAAATGTTTACAAAAAGCTTTTTCGACCGATTTTTAAGTGTTTCTCGTCAGTGTGAGATCCAGAACAGATAGGATTGATACAGGAAATAGGTAAGAGCTGCGAGATTTGTTATAGGCTCGTTTACTCATTGAGAGAACAGTACTGGGACGCTCAACACCAAACTCCAATGGTAGAAGCTACAAGAGAGGCTTTATAAACAGAGAGAGGCTTAGTGTTGCAAAAATTAAGGGGAGAATGTTGTGATTAATATACTGGTTCCACCCCGATACGCCTCGCGAAATGACAATGACAAGAAATTACGCCCCACATCGCAAAGTGATACGGAGGTGTTGCGTATCTGATTTTTTATACAGACAATAGTGCCGTCTGGGAGAAGCTTTATGAAGAATGGAATGGATGAAATCTGCCTTACGGTGGTTTAATCCCGTTTGGCTGCGTTCTGCATGTTCTAGGACCATGAAATACCTTGAAATAGGCTAATTTGAGAACTCTCAATGGAATTATCACGTAAAATTCCTCATTAAAATCAGTTTGTTTGTAATAGGCGAGCCGGCTGGAATGGCCGAGTGGCTATAGGCGCTTTAGTCTGGAGCCGCGCGACCGCTACGGTCGCAGGTTCGAATCCTGCCTCGGGCATGGATGTGTGTGATGTCATTAGGTTAGTTAGGTTTAAGTAGTTCTAAGTTCTAGGGGACTGATAACCTCAGATGTTAAGTCCCATAGTGCACAGAGCCTTTTTTTATTTTTATTTTTGTAATAGGTGACAAAGCAGCACTTTCTGTTGAATGCATCGCATGAAAGACACCATGAGCAGTATTTGTTTTCCTGACAACAACTACAAACTCCAAAAACTAAGCTGCAAATATATACCGAAACACATGACTACTATTTCGAGGGATACACTGTATCTCCAATCGCTAAAACAGTGGTAGAATTATGAAGTTTAACCGGAGGAAAGATATCCACTCGTAATTGGGACGTCAGTTCCGACTGCAGCATACCGAACGTATTTGGTCAGAAACACCCAAAATAGGTAGTAGATTACAGCAGAGCCAGCAGCAGGTGATCGCTGATGTTATGCCTTACAAAAAACACCGCAATCGTCGCATTTTGTAAGGCGAGCCAGCCAGGCAAAGTGTGAAAACGTCACAGCAGCATCTAAGCGGATAAAACTGGAAGCCTTTCCATACCAGCAATTACGAAATGTGTCACAAGGCATAGCAATGCCCAAGAAAGGGCAGTCCTTGAGCACACAAATACGTAGCCGCTTTTGTACCGAAATCATTTTGTATTGGTATCTCAACACTACCACCATGGGTCTATGATACGTCGAGTGCCATCTGGAATGCTGTATGGAGCCAGCAGCTCGACATCGCATCAGGGCAGCCTGCCGCGAGGCCAGCCTCAGCACTTCTACAGTGGGTCACGGCAGTTGAAGCACTGGAGACACTAGCCACGCCTCAGCTGCCGAGTCTGGAGGACGTCGCTGGTAGAAGCAATCGCGCTGCACTACCGTTCGTCCACGTAACGCTCGGTCAGTACTGCGGGACCTCAGGTGGACACACGTGTGGGCGAACTGGATGCCTCAAGCAAACTGCTACTGCTTGTACTGAATCATGATGCAGGGCCGTAATAAAGGAATTTGAAAATCACGAAACAAGTCTACACACGTCAGTCCAATTACACGATAGTCAAGTGTTTGAATAATCTATAAACATAGCACAAAACAGTGTAATCGTTTGATATTAAATAAGATAACACTGCAGTATAAGTGGAAGGTGACATCCTACATCTACACTTAAACTGACACATTCTACCATATACAAAAGGAAGCATGTAGTAAATGAAGTCCATATGTGGTTACTGGACCTGGAGTTTCATACTCTTGAAGTTCGCTACCAAAATATGTGTATAGCTTTGTATAGATAGGAATAGTATAGCCTGATACTGGAATTATAATAGCATCTCATTCTGGAAGTATGCCCGACAACTGAGAAACAGACGATGCAAAATTATTTAATGTGTTTTAACAGTGATGGCTACGACTGATCCATGCAGCGGCTTGCGTCACAACTCAAGACAGAGGCTCCATTTTTTCCGGTGTGCAAGACAAGCGTCAACTGCTTACACAGCCACCGACCACACGTATCACAGTGATGCAGTGGTGGCAGCGCGACGAACAGAAGCATAGCGGAGATCGGAAGGTGCATACCGCAGTGACACTGGCAGAGGCACGCACGTGGCCACAGAACTAGTGCTTACCTGTGGTGAACGCTTCTCGGGTGATCAGCCGAGTGATGGCATCATCTTGTCGCAACGATTCGGTGAGTTTCGTACCCATCACACTCGCTTGAGCATGATGGGTACGAAACTCATCGAAATGTTGCGATAAGACACCACCACTCGGCTGTTCACCAGAGAAGCGTTCATCAGTGGAATACACCGAGAAAGCCTGCAGTTGCATAATGCTTGCCTTTTCTGTATGTTTTAAATAAAGTGCATATCTCTCCTATTCCTATTAGATTGATGACGGACAGAAATTGTTTGAACATATAATAGTAGCGATATCTTGTGTGTGACCTGCAATGGATGCATTTTCTGATTTCAAAGTCGTAAATGCAGGATATCAGTGTAACTTGTTTAATTGGTGCGTTGTAATAAGTGTTTAACAATAAAAGTATCGTATTTATATGTGACTTTGGATGACAATTTAAAGTAATTGGAGAAAACTGGCCAAAATGGCTGCAAATAGCACAGAAACTGTGTATACAGAAGTGGAAGGTGGTCACATGTTGCAGAAAATACCATGGCTTCATTAAATCATAGTAATTAAACTAACATGATAATGTCCCACCATTTTTCACACATTCACGTTTGTTCTGTCAGTGTTAACCAAAATTTGTTTGGTCACAAATTAAATTAATTAATATATAGGCAACCATATTTTGATAGTCATAACAAACTGCAGTAATTTAGATAAGTGGAATAACATAATCCACGGTAATTAAGATAACGGTGATACAAATTATAACAATAAACAGATTGGGTGATCAATTACATGTGACATACGTCACTGTGCTTCAGCCTATAGGATGACACCACCATTGAATTTCCCAACATCTCTAAGCCACCCAGTTGTCCTACAGGAGTGGGGGATGGGGGCAGGGGACAGGGTAGGAGGCAAATTGAATGGGGACAAAGATCTGCACATTACGTAACTTACCAAGAAGGTTATCTAGTGGACATTTTGTTTATTTTATGAACTCAGCTAAGTGTCCAGTTCGTTTATATGAGGATTAAAGGAGCTCTATGGCTATTTTTTTTTACATCAAACTTTGTGGTTTGCTGACGACACTGTAATTCTGTCAGAACAGCAAAGGACCTGGAAGAGCACTTGAACGGAATGGACAGTATCTCGAAATGAGATTATAAGATGAACATCAACAAAAGCAAACCGAGGATAATGGAATGTAGTCGAATTAAATCGGGTGATGCTGAGGGAATTAGATCAGGAAATGAGACGCTTAAAGTAGTAGATGAGTTTTGCTATGGGGAGCACAAGAACTGATTACTGCCGAAGTAGGGAGGATATAAAATGTAGATTGGCTATGGCAAGGAAATCATTTCTGAAGAATAGAAATTTGTTAGCATCAAGTATAGATTTAAGTGTCAGAAAGTCTTTTATGAAAGTATTTGTATGGGGTGTAGCCATGGACGATCAATAGTTTCGACAATGACAGAATAGAAGCTTTTGAAATGTGGTGCTACAGAAGAATGCTGAAGATTAAATGGGTAGATCAGGTAAACTAATGAGGAGCTACTGAATAGAATTGGAGAGAAGAGGAATTATACGCACAACTTGACTAGAAGAAAGGATCGGTTGGTGGGACACTTTCTGAGACATCAATTATTATTGGAGAGAAGCGTGTAGGGTAAAAATCGTAGAGGGAGACCAATAGCTGAATACACTAAGCAGATACAGAAGGCTGTAGATTGTAGAAGTTACTCGGAGATGAAGGCTTGGAGCACTGCATCAAACCAGTCTCTGGACTGAAGACCACAACAGCAAAGGGCACCAGCCAAGTGAACAGTTTGTTTACATAACAGTGATGTCACTATTTACGTTAGAAAGAGCACATGTGTGCGATTCGGGGACAAGGTAGAGTGATATCATTCTTTTACATTAGGAGAACAATGGACCCGTATATACCGAATCCGCACTGCCCCATTACCGATGGTAACGAGCAAAACACATTACTTTTACCATTCGAATCCATGTGATCTACAGGGAGGAGGAAACGAAATGAAACTTCATGGATGTAGAGGGTCAGTGATGTTATTTCAGTGATTATAAAATCGAATCACATTCACAAAGAAATCGGCAGTACGAGCCTATTTACCAATATCACATGAACCTGCTTGCCTTGAAACCATTGAGAAATGTATCATAAGGCCCTTGTATCCTCTTCTGAGGTTAGCTGGCCCACAATTGTCGTAAAGGTCCTTGATATTATGGATACTAATACTGGGACAGAGTTGACGTCCAAACCGAACTCACACATGTTCTATCAGGGACAGAAATGGGGTCTTGCTTGCCATGAGAGTACCTCATCATCACGCAGGTATTCATAGAGACACGTCGACTTGGGCGAGTATGACCCCAGTTGTGTTTTGCGCCCTAAAACAAAACAAAACAAAGAAATAGACACACGTGCCAGGTATGGACGAACATTGTGCTGTTGAAAAATGACAGCACACTATTGTCTCATGAGAGATAAACGAGGATACTGGGTATTCGCGACGTAACGTTGTGCTGTCAGATTTCCCTCAATCATTACCAGCCGTGAACTGAAGTCATACTCTCACCATGACGCCAGGACTAACACCGCTATGTCTCTTCCTAGGACACCGTCATACTCGTCAGCGATTGTCATCCCTGAGAAATTTGTGACGAGACCGAAGGTTGTTTTACAGGGAGGAAGTAGCATGCGATCTTAGACTCAAGGTCACTGTAAAATGTAGAAGGAACTTTGGGAGCTTGTGAGGAAGTATGTTTAAACCCTTGCTGTTTGTGTTGTAAATTAAAGAACTTGCATACAGAATTAATAGTAACCTCAGACTCTTCGTAGGTGATCGAGTTATTCATAAAAGAAGTTGCACAAATATTGAGTCAGATCTTGATAACATTTCAAAGTTGCGCGAAGACTGGCTACTTGTATTAAATATTAAAAACAAAAAAAAAGGAACGAGTTAACTTCACACAACGAAAATACTGAACACTGAACTGATATCTCATACGAAAACTTGGGTGTAACATTTTCCAGGGATATGAAATGGAACTGTCACACAGGCTCAGTCGTAGGTAAAACATGTGGCAGATTTCAGTGTATTGATAGAATACTACGGAAATGCGATCAGCCTGGAAAAGAGCTTGCTAACAAATCACACGTGCGACCCATTCTAGAATACTGCTCAAGTGTGCGGGCCCCATATGAAATAGGGCTAAAAGGGGACATTGTAGGAGATGGATAACACGAATGGTCACAGTTTTGTTTGATCTTTGGGGGAGTGCCACAGAGATGCTGAAAAAACTGCTCTAACAGACACTTGAAGATATACACTCCTGGAAATTGAAATAAGAACACCGTGAATTCATTGTCCCAGGAAGGGGAAACTTTATTGACGCATTCCTGGGGTCAGATACATCACATGATCACACTGACAGAACCACAGGCACATAGACACAGCCAACAGAGCATGCACAATCTCGGCACTAGTACAGTGTATATCCACCTTTCGCAGCAATGCAGGCTGCTATTCTCCCACGGAGACGACCGTAGAGATGCTGGATGTAGTCCTGTGGAACGGCTTGCCATGCCATTTCCCCCTGGCGTCTCAGTTGGACCAGCGTTCGTGCTGCACGTGCAGACCGCGTGAGACGACGCTTCATCCAGTCCAAAACATGCTCAATGGGGGACAGATCCGGAGATCTTGCTGGCCAGGGTAGTTGACTTACACCTTCTAGAGCACGTTGGGTGGCACGGGATACATGCGGAAGTGCATTGTCCTGTTGGAACAGCAAGTTCCCTTGCCGGTCTAGGAATGGTAGAACCATGGGTTCGATGACGGTTTCGATGTACCGTGCACTATTTAGTGTCCCCTCGACGATTACCAGAGGTGTACGGCCAGTGTAGGAGATCGCTCCCCACACCATGATGCCGGGTGTTGGCCCTGTGTGCCTCGGTCGTATGCAGTCCTGATTGTGACGCTCACCTGCACGGCGCCAAAACACGCATACGACCATCATTGGCACCAAGGCAGAAGCGACTCTCATCGCTGAAGACGACACGTCTCCATTCGTCCCTCCATTCACGCCTAGCGCGACACCACTGGAGTCGGGCTGCACGATGTTGGGGCGTGAGCGGAAGACGGCCTAACGGTATGCGGGACCGTAGCCTAGCTTCATGGAGACGGTTGCGAATGGTCCTCGCCGATACCCCAGGAGCAACAGTGTCCCTAATTTGCTGGGAAGTGGCAGTGCGGTCCCCTACGGCACTGCGTAGAATCCTACGGTCTTGGCGTGCATCCGTGCGTCGCTGCGGTCCGGTCCCAGGTCGACGGGCACGTGCACCTTCCGCTGACCACTGGCGACAACATCGATGTACTGTGGAGACCTCACGCCCCAAGTGTTGAGCAATTCGGCGGCACGTCCACCCGGCCTCCCGCATGTCCACTATACGCCCTCGCTCAAAGTCCGTCAACTGCACATACGGTTCACGTCCACGCTGTCGCGGCATGCTACCAGTGTTAAAAACTGCGATGGAGCTCCGTATGCCACGGCAAACTGGCTGACACTGACGGCGGCGGTGCACAAATGCTGCGCAGCTAGCGCCATTCGACGGCCAACACCGCGGTTCCTGGTGTGTCCGCTGTGTCGTGCGTGTGATCATTGCTTGTACAGCCCTCTCGCAGTGTCCGTAGCAAGTATGGTGGGTCTGACACACCGGTGTCAATGTGTTTTTTTTTTTCTATTTCCAGGAGTGTAGCTGACTATATGGAGAAAGCGTTTGTACAAAGTTTCAAGAACTGAATTTAACTTATGACTCTAGGATTCTACTACAGCCCCATACGTATCGCTCCCGTAGGGATGGTGTGTATAAAAATAGATTAATTACAGCGCGCACAAATGCATATAAACAATCGTCTTTCCTGTGCTGTATACGTGAATGAAACGAGAGGGAGCGCTAATAAGACGTACAGTGGGAAGTACCGTCTCCCAAGCATATTACAGTAGTTTGCAGTGTATGGATGTAGATGTCGATGTACGAGTAGAACGCCCAGCCCTCGAATGCGACGCCACTGATTAGGCAGCACACGGTACCCGACCATGTCGCCACTCCAGAGACAGCCGCCTGTGATGGTGTTTTAACGACAGTCAGCGAATGAGACCGTAAGTTCCCATTCCGGCTACAGTTAGCCTGCGACCAATGGTGAGGGATGACACAGAATACTGCAAGTCGTCCATTACCTTTTCTCGGATGACAAGAACAGACGTGAATGGTCTGCGATGCACTTGGTGCACGATGTGAGGATCCTCACTTGAGGTGGCCAGACGTGGTCGACCTGAACCTTTACGACGAGTAAGCCTGTCCTCAGGTCAGCTTCCCATGTAGTTCCGTCCAAGTGCCACACAAATCTGGATGTTGCACCATTCGTCCAGTCGGGCATACGGAGACCCACAATGAGACCACTTCCAACCTCTGTCAGGTGGTGACAACCCTTTCTCACACGAGTACACGCCATTTCCAAGTCCGGCCGGGGTGGCCAAGCGTTTAAAGGCGCTATAGTCTGTAACCGCGCGACCGCTACGGTCGCAGGATCGAATGCTGCCTCGGGCATGGATGTGTGTGATGCCCTTAGGTTAGTTAGGTTTAAGTAGTTCTAAGTTCTAGGTGACTGATGACCACATAAGTTAAGTCCCATAATGCTCAGAGCCATTTGAACCATTATACTCTATACGACACTGGTGACGGCATGTGCGTCACATGACAGGAATATGCTGTCGACCCAGCTAACTTGTAGACTTGGCGAATAGGTAAAAAGATTCTTCTACCTTGCCCGATTTACGTTTTCTTATGGATATGATAGTCACTCCCAAAAAAGTGATGAAAACATAAGGGTTTGTCACATAAACTGTAACAAATGATTGCAACAGTTTCACAGTCGCACAGTTTTCTCTGTGCTCTGTCAAAACATGTTTTTAACGTTTTCAAATTTTTCCACGTGTAGACCGTCAAATCCTGCATATGTCCAAGCAAATCTGAACATGTCCTGGAACTTTGGAGAGCGAAGTTGATTATGTGTGAGTGCCTGAACTTTGATAATTGTCTGAAAATAAAAAAAATTAAACTTTTCACTAGACGGAAGACTTGAACCAAGGACCTCTCGTTTCGCAGCTGCTCCCGCTAACCACAGGACCACGGCGCTCCTGAGCTTTTATTATCCTTGATGTTTTTCAAGTCCTATCCACTGTGCCAACTTATAACTAAATCTGAGGGCGGAGCGATGGGGAGGTTCTTTTGTAAGCACGAACAACACTAATGCACTTTGGTGGCCTTCTACCTATTACAGAGAACTCAAAATCTAAGCATTTACTTACCACCCGATTTTGTGTACGTGTACGTTGTAACACTGATATCCGTCGATGTGTTACGGGACCTTCACTTCGCTTCTCTGGAAGTATATATTAGAGGACAGATTGAAAATGGTGAACAAACATTTATAGCATTTGTAGATTTAGAATAAAAACGTTTGACATTGTTGAATGGAACACGCTCTTTGGAGTTCAGGAATCATAAGGGTTAAAATACAAGAAGTGAAAGGTTAACCTCAATTTCTGTAGAAAACAGGCGAGAAATGGTTCTAGCCCACTTCCCAATCAGTACACCCAGGAAGCAGTAAAGGTAAACAAGGAGATATTTGGAAAGGGAATTAAAGTAGAGGGGAAAGAAATAAACAAATGAAGGCTCGCTGATGTTATTACAATTCGACTAGAGACGGCAAGCACTCAGAAGCCAGGTGAGAAGAATAGATAAAATCTTGAATGGAGGTTATAAGACAAAAATCAATGAAAATGAAAAGGATAATGCAATGTAGTCGAATTAAATCAGACGATGCTGAGGGAAATGTGTCACTTGAAGTAGTAGAAATGCTTTGCTACTTTCGGAGCAGTGTAATTGATGATGCCGAAACAAAAAGACTATGAAATTCAGACTCACAATAGCAAGGATAATAAGTTAACACATGGGATAGAAAATTAAGTATTGAGAAGTCTTTCCTTAAAATGTCTATCTGGAATGTAGCGGAAAGTATTTTTTGAAAGAAAAGTAATTTATTAGCATCGTATACAAACTAGAAAATTAGGAAGCCTTTTATGTTCAACCTTACAGGTAAGTGAAACACTGTCGATAAACAGTATAAACAAGAGGAGATTAGAAGCCTATTGGAATGTGGCACTACACAACGATGTTGAAGATTAGTTGTGATGACTGGTTAACTAATAACGAGGTACTGAATCGAATCGTCTTAAAAAAAGAATTTTATGTTTGAACTTTATTCCAAGAAACAGTCAGTTTCCTAATGGAAGGAAGTGTGTAGCGTAAAAAGCATGGATGATGACCAACATTTGAATACAGTGAGCAGGTTAGCGTCTACGTAAGTAGCAATACTTAGCAGAAATGAGGAGACTTGAACAGGAGACTGAAATGTCATCGATTATAACATACGTCACCTGATTTGTTACTTTTTATTGTTCAATTACGCTTCGCACAAAATAAAAGAAAACAAATTTTAAATATTTAAGTGAGCGGAAAACTCGGAATGCTGTGAAAGATTACGATTCCAGACAATCTATTTTTTTTTTCAGGATTGCTGGAGAGTACTACAATTTATTATAAGTATAATGACGAGGGAAAAACAGACACTACTTTACTCAGTACCTATTGAATGAAGAAACCTTTTCGGTACAGCCTTCGTAGAACTGTGGCTTTCAGCCAGCTATAAGAAAGATAGCTGGTCACATCGTAACAAGTAAGTCCAGGGAACACGCCTGGGCAGCTCAATAAACAGAAATACACTGAAGTGATAAAAGTCATGGGATACCTCCTAATATCGTGTCGGACCTCCTTTTGCCCGGCGTAGTGCAGCATCTCGACGTGGCATGGTCTCAACAGGGCGTTGGAAGTCGCTTATAGAAATATTGAGCCATGCTACCTCCACAGCCGTCTGTAATTGCAAAAACGTCGCTGGTCTACGATGTTGCGTTCCAACTGATTTCTCGATTACGTCCCATATGTGTTCGATGAGATTCATGTTGAGGGATCTGAGTAACCAAATCATTCGTTCCGAATTGTCCAGAATGTTCTTCAAACCAGTTGCGAACAATTGTGACCCGGTTACGTCGCTGTTTGGGAGCGTGAAGTCCATGAATGGCTGAAAATAGTCTCCAAATAGCCGAACATAACTATTTCCAGTCAATGATTGGCTCACTCCCACTAGAGGACCCAATAAACATAACCCACACCATTATGGAGCCATCACCACCTTGCAGAATGCCTCATTGACAACTAGGATCTATGGCTTCTTGGGGTGTACGCCACACTCTAACCACATCATCAGCTCTTACCAACTGAAATCGGGACTCATCCGACCAGGCCACGGTTTTCCAGTCGTCTAGAGGCCAGCCAATACGGTCTCGAACCAAGGAGAGGCTCTGTAGAACGCGTCTAGCTGCTAACGATGGCACTCGCGTCGGTCGTCTCCTGCCATAGCCCATAAACCGCAGATCTGGCCGCACTGCCCTAATGAATACGTTCTTCGCACGACTCACATTGATTTCTGCGGTTTTTTCACGCAGTGTTACTTGTCTGTTAACAAAGACTGCTTCACGCAAAAGCAGCTGCTCTCTGTAGTTGAGTGAAGGCAGTCGGCCACTGCATTGCCTTTATTCTCGGCACACTCTTAACATCGTGGATCTAGGACTATTGAATTGCCTGACGATTTTCGAAATGGAATGCTCTATGCGTCTAACTCCAATTACCATTCAGCGTTCAAAGTCTGTTAATTCCCGTCGTGCTGCCATAATCACGTCGGAAACCTTTTCACATGAATCACGTAAGTGCAAATGACAGCTCCGCCAATGCATTGTCCTTTGTAACCTTGCTTAAGCGAAATTACCGCCATCATTGTTGTGCACATCGCCATACAACGACTTTTGTCACCTTAGTCTATCTTGGCTTCTTGACGGTTTCGAAACATCCACCCTCCCTTTGTAACACGTTACCATCATTTATTTGGTAACGAAGGCCAAGCAGTGAGAGACTGACTTTTAATAACTCAAGTACCCCCTTTTGGAATGCACAAGAGATCCTCATTTTGCATATTGAGACGCCGTGCTAAACCCACAGGACAGGACAGGTAGATGGGATTGTGGAAAGGGGCCAAAATGAGCGGCTATCAGTTACACTCGAACACATATAAATTCATTTATTTGACCAAACATTACACTACAAATTCTTGAACTTAGTTATTGGCTTAATACATCACACTATCTTATGCCTTAAGGGCACAACCACTTCAAATTTTTTTAAAAATGGCTAAAAGCCATTAACTCAAAATTCAGACGCCCAACAGAATATTTAGAAGGCAGAAGGCCTCACGCTAATTAAGTTCTATAACTTGGCTTAAGGCTCAAGAATCTAACACTTGAAAAGCCAGGAACTTTAATATTAAAACGGCTGGAGGCCCATGACCCTAAAACACCACTAACAACAATTCAACTTTAATTCAAAACCATCGGCTATGGGACATACAAATACACACAGCAGAAAATAAGAAAAGGCAGTGCGGCTATTGGCGTTCAGAACTTTTGGGGGGTTGGCCAGCTCTTGAGATACTAACGTTCACTTAGGAGAGGGCATTCACGATCCGACAACAATCCAACTAACAGACAGTCAACGGACCCACCGACAAGGTAACTTGTGCTCCACTCAACCAGCAGCCAACCTGGAGTTTAACGCAAACTTGAAGTGCATGGATGCCCACAACCAAGCATACCTGAAGCTGTCGAACTATACACCGCGCTAGACAGCGACAACACAGTGAGGAAAAGACACTGCTTAAATTTACGTCAACGGCCAGAGCAGGTAACCGGAACGTTGACGGCCACGAGGCAGAAAATTCCGCTGGTGCACTTCAATTGCAAATAACCAAATACAGTTAGACTCCACTGGACGGTGGCTAAACCTCCGCCAACTCTAACACACACGCTGCTGCTCGTGGGAATGTCCCAACAGCCAACAACGAGAACCAAACGGAACAATGTGAACAGTCTTCACTTGCTGGTAAATTCAATCCAAACTCAACTTCCGTATCCAGGGTGCGTGAGCCACGGACCTCGTAGCGATGGGAACAGCCCCACACACTCCGACACTGCGTAGAGACCGCCAGTGGGTCCGGCCAAACAACGGCCCTCGGAGATTTCCTCGCTGCCGTCCGACGAGACGACCTACCGACGACCAGCCAAGGTGGTCCGCACTCAAGTGACATGTATCGGCCACCGTCGGGAGAGTCATGGCTGTCCGGACCTCACTGCAGCCGCCCGCCGTCTGAACTTCTACCTCGTCCTAAGTCAAACACTGCCAGGTCCGAACCCGAACTGCACCGCTAGCGCCTCCCAACTCACTGGCAGATCCGAGCTAACTCCGAACACACGACAACCGGGAAGTAATAGCAGTCAGCAAAGATAACGCGCCAGAGCTTATATCGATAAGCGCCGTTGCTACCTATCACGGGCAGGCAAGGTGGAAACTCAGTGACACCAGTAATTGAAAGTAAAATAACGAGGTGGTAGTACATTAAAAACAGGATGTCAAATGAGATATTGCACGAACGCGACCCACGCACGATTCACATATAATAAAAATTTAGAACTAACTACGGTGAAAACCTCCTTCACTGCTCAGTTCATGATGTGTCTGTAGGAGGGAGTGTCTAGTGGGGATGGTGAGTAAGTCAAGATCATAAGTGTCAGTTGTTGGTGGTGTGATGATGGTTGTAGTGAGTTATGGTAGTGGTGGCCACGTATGCTGAATCTCATTGCTTCCGCATTGCACAACACAGCTGTTTTATTTTACTAGCGAAAGCTGCGTAAAGAGATGTTCAGATGGCGGGACTCGTACTCCCTCCCGTCTCGTATCAACTGTCTCCTTAGAAAAACATGCAGGGAGGAGTGCACGTCGTGGTAACGAGTAGGAGGCCATAACCTGAGACACAGCGAGAGCGAGAAGCGGTAATGAGGGAGATGATCTCGCGGGCGCAACTACGTGCAGGACATCATCCGTCATGGCGGAGCAGAGAGCCACATTCCAGAGTGAGCTGCGGGACGCGAGCCGGGCCGGGCTCAGATTGTCATCTCATCTCGGGGGCAGAGGGCGAGCGCCGCCTCTCCACCTGCGGACGAGTGCCATCGTTCAGAGTGTCCAGAACCGGGGACGGCGTCTGCAACGAGACGCAGCTCGTCGCGCCGCAGCAGCCCGTCATCGCGAGGATCAGCAGAGAAGCAAAATATTTCCGCATCCTGCCTCCAAGAGCGCGTGGGATGCACAGACTGGGCCGGAAACATTCCGCAGTTTCAGGAGCACTATGAAAGCAATACATTATGGCAGTAAACGAACGTCTACAACTACATCAGTACCCGGCAAGCCACGTGACGGTGTGTGGCGGAGGGAACCTTTTGTACCACTAACTGATTCCTCCTCCGCTGCTCCACTCGCGAATGACACGTGGAAAGGACGATCGTAGGTACGTCTCCATATTAGCTCGAATCCTTTCGTCGTGGTCATTTCACGAGGTGTACGTCGGAGGAATGTTGTCCGGCTCT
Source organism: Schistocerca gregaria (assembly GCF_023897955.1). Lineage (NCBI taxonomy): Eukaryota > Metazoa > Arthropoda > Insecta > Orthoptera > Acrididae > Schistocerca > Schistocerca gregaria. The sequence continues at coordinate 898,568,282 of NC_064922.1, forward strand.
TCCCGGAAGGGGCTCCCTCGAAAATTCCGTAATACACCTCTCCGTGACGCAGAATACCTCTCTTCTAGAGGTTGCCACTGGAGATTGTTCAGCATCCCTGTAGTGCTTTCGTACCACATAAACGATGCTGTGACAAAACGCGACGATTTTCTTTCGATCTTCTCTACGTCTCCTATGAGGCCTACTGATAAGGGTCCCAGATTGATGGACAATACTCAAAAATCGGTCGAACAAACGCCTTGTTTGCCATTTCTTTCGTGTATGAGTTACATTTCATTAAGATTCTTTGTAACAGACCTTATAAGCCTCCTTAACTCAACAAATAAAATTACGTATGACAGAAATTTTCATATATTATTCCAAGTAGAAAATGTAACACGTGAAGAGTTTGCATGAGAAAAAGTAGAAAAAATAAGAAAAATCATAGTACTGTTATTTAAAAACAAAGAATACTGTATGTTTTTATGTAAGCGCCTTATTAGAAGTATATAGAATATAAGTTAGAAGATTCGTGTTTTGTTCTTGTTAGCACGTTTTTGCTTGATGACTTGTCTCTTCAGTTGATGTATGTTTCATGTAAGTGTTGACTTTTGTTAATGTGCTAAATACATGTATGAGGAGTACTTCCAATAATTCTTTCATAAAGATTAGTCAACCACAGATGTTCATTTCAGTGAGAAAGTTAATTAATGTTTTCACGTAGTAAAAACTGATAGAATTTCAAACTCTAAACCCCAGTGACGGTGTGGAAACACTTTCACTAAAGTGAAACTAATATACGGTTAGTGAGCAACAGCCATGTTTAAAACTGTAACATACAGGATTGTTTTAATGATGATAGTTTTGTGGCGGTAGTAGTGGTGTTGCGGTGTCGCGTTTCAGGTACTCCTCAGCGCTGCAGTTAACGTCCACAGATAACGTAAGTGAAAAAAATTTGTTTCGCAGAATACGTAAATGTTAATACACAGAAGTTCAGGAGTACACTACTGAAAAGGAGCACCCACGTGTTGCAGTCACATTCACTAAACGTCCTGAAATTGAAATGAAGAGAGTCTGCATATGTCCCTATATACACTCCTGGAAATTGAAATAAGAACACCGTGAATTCATTGTCCCAGGAAGGGGAAACTTTATTGACACATTCCTGGGGTCAGATACATCACATGATCACACTGACAGAACCACAGGCACATAGACACAGCCAACAGAGCATGCACAATGTCGGCACTAGTACAGTGTATATCCACCTTTCGCAGCAATGCAGGCTGCTATTCTCCCATGGAGACGATCGTAGAGATGCTGGATGTAGTCCTGTGGAACGGCTTACCATGCCATTTCCACCTGGCGCCTCAGTTGGACCAGCGTTCGTGCTGCACGTGCAGACCGCGTGAGACGACGCTTCATCCAGTCCAAAACATGCTCAATGGGGGACAGATCCGGAGATCTTGCTGGCCAGGGTAGTTGACTTACACCTTCTAGAGCACGTTGGGTGGCACGGGATACATGCGGACGTGCATTGTCCTGTTGGAACAGCAAGTTCCCTTCTAGGAATGGTAGAACGATGGGTTCGATGACGGTTTGGATGTACCGTGCACTATTCAGTGTCCCCTCGACGATCACCAGAGGTGTTCGGCCAGTGTAGGAGATCGCTCCCCACACCATGATGCCGGGTGTTGGCCCTGTGTGCCTCGGTCGTATGCAGTCCTGATTTTGGCGCTCACCTGCACGGCGCCAAAACACGCATACGACCATCATTGGCACCAAGGCAGAAGCGACTCTCATCGCTGAAGATGACACGTCTCCATTCGTCCCTCCATTCACGCCTGTCGCGACACCACTGGAAGCGAGCTGCACGATGTTGGGGCGTGAGCGGAAGACGGCCTAACGGTGTGCGGGACCGTAGCCCAGCTTCATGGAGACGGTTGCGAATGGTCTTCGCCGATACCCCAGGAGCAACAGTCTCCCTAATTTGCTGGGAAGTGGCGGTGCGGTCCCCTACGGCACTGCGTAGGATCCTACGGTCTTGGCGTGCATCCGTGCGTCGCTGCGGTCCGGTCCCAGGTCGACGGGCACGTGCACTTTCCGCCGACCACTGGCGACAACATCGATGTACTGTGGAGACCTCACGCCCCACGTGTTGAGCAATTCGGCGGTACGTCCACCCGGCCTCCCGCATGCCCACTATACGCCCTCGCTCAAAGTCCGTCAACTGCACATACGGTTCACGTCCACGCTGTCGCGGCATGCTACCAGTGTTAAAAACTGCGATGGAGCTCCGTATGCCACGGCAAACTGGCTGACACTGACGGCGGCGGTGCACAAATGCTGCGCAGCTAGCGCCATTCGACGGCCAACACCGCGGTTCCTGGCGTGTCCGCTGTGCCGTGCGTGTGATCATTGCTTGTACAGCCCTCTCGCAGTGTCCGGAGGAAGTATGGTGGGTCTGACACACCGGTGTCAATGTGTTCTTTTTTCCATTTCCAGGAGTGTAGTTTCCCTTTACAGGGTTTGTACGAGAATGCATAAAACATCGACAGTGGCTACTGCAGATACGAAGCGGACGAGTTGGCGAACAAACATGCTCCATACTCATTCGTTAATGGCAGGAATAGAATTTCGTTCTTCGAAGGTTGGCAGAAAGCTCTCCAAACGAGGTCGGGCCCGGTCAATGGCCTGCTTTCTTCTTGGAATATTAGGGGATAGGGAGGGGGGAGGAAGGCCGTGATTGGTGCGGCGCTATGTTCTGCTTTGATGCCTCCTCATGTAGCGCTCGCTGTTCAGACCTAACAGCTAGCGTAAATAGTGTCGCCAAGGAAAAGCGTGTGACCATCGTGCAACGCCCCACATAAACCCCAACATCAACTTGGAGGCGCCAGCTGCTACCCGAGACACCCACCCAACAAGCACAGAGCAACACGGAAGTGACACCCAGCAACAATAATTGGTTAGATACCTTAGAACTAATTCATAAATTAAGTATAGTAGAGAAAAGCGTTAGCTTTCAGACGATACAAACGTTATTTACAAGACTGCTCATCCACAGGATAAATAGGTGTGTTTTCCGTCCACGGAGCAGACAGACAAAAACATACTGAGGGCAGAAAACAACTACATGATCTAATGAAAGAAGCTTAACCCCCGCAGTATGGGCAAAGTTTACAAAGTTTAAGCCAGGGCACACAGAACAACATATTTCGAGTATACCCAATCTGGCACGAAGTGTTCTGTTTACATTAAGCACCGATGAAGGTTTTACAGCTCATGACTTGCGAGGTGTCATTTTGTGTCCGCAAGAGCCTTGCGTGAGACGGGAAATTAACGTGCCTGCCCACTAATACTGTCATAACAAACGGTAGTGTGGATTGCAAGGCAGCAATTATGATCCTAAACAACAAAATATGCGCTGTTAAAATCTCACAGATATGTATTAGTCGCCCATTTACAACAGTCGGATCACAGGGCAGGGACATATGGGTGCTCCCCTTGATGTATACGCCGTTGAGTCACAGGGTCGAGCCTTACACCAGTCTGATAAGAAATTTAGCAGAATTCTCACTAAATAAGAATAAAGAATATGTACGGATATTAGCTCTTCGTTCACTCTGTGGAACTCTGACAGGACAGATGACAGAGGATGTGTATTAAAAGGTATGATATACAAATCGCAACTTCTCATATTAAACAGATAGGGACAAGTATCAAAATAGTCAGGAAGAGAAGGAACCAAAGCAACAATGACAGTATACTGTCAAATAATATATCGCTCACAGACTTTGAAACAGTGACATTATATTGAAGAAACAAGAAATCGCTCACACACCTCATCAGTTGGGTTAATACATGCCAACGGCAAGAAGTGATCACAACATAACTTTCGACCAGACACAAGGCAACTGCACGGAACACGAACCAACAAAAGAATGCAACTTCTTTTTTATAGAGTAACCTGGAGTAGGCTTAAATTGTACAAGACGATAACTCAACAATATTATGGGAAGTGTAGACTATAGAGCACATAAGCTCTCACGAATCATACAACACGCGCAAGAACGTCTCACACCATCAGCTCCAAACACATGAGAGATAATAGCACCATAGACAGAAGAGCTCACAATACTGAAATGGGAAAAGAGAAGAAAACTAAAACTGCACCAGAGAGCCTGGACGTATAGAGAGAGACAGCCGAGACTTTCTGCTTATCGGCAGGCCAAGCAAACCTTCAGACATTTTTTGACACCAGAAACGCCAATGGGACCAGTTCGTGGGAACACATAAAAAAGAGAAATGTAGAGACAGAGTAGTAGAACAGCAGGTGGATAATGGGAAAGTAATCAAAAGAATTACCAAGGGTTGAGCTGTAAATCCATCTTCTGGGACTGAACTATTGAACCCCTCCTCGATCTACTGGATGCGGATAATAGAACAGATTAAATTGTCGCATATGGAGATGAGCTACTAGTAGTAGTCTCTGCAAATAACAGAGGCCAGCTGAAAGAGAAAGCCATTCGCACAGTAAACACAATCACACAATGATGTACGACAAAGAAACTCAAGATAGCAGAGACCAAAACAACATACGCATTACTGAAGGGTCGACTGAGAAAGAATCCTTCGGTGAATATTGGGGACACAAAAATAAAAAGAGTAACTGTTATATGCTATCTGGAAGAATACATCGATGAGAGATTAAATTTTCATAAACACGTCAAAAGCCCTACTGAAGAAGCATAAAAATAATACAGAAGCTGAGAAGAGAATTAACAGATTACGTTTATCAGTCACACCACTGTGATCTATTCATATCGATACTTTACTTTACAGCCAGTACACAGACACACACAAACAGAACAGATGTTACACCAGGGCAAAGTAGTGTCCTACTTAGACTGTTAGGCGCATTCGACACCAAATCAGTGATAGCACTATGCCTGGCACTTGGAATATTGGATATTACTAATAGATATCGCACTGCTGCAGATTCGTTGAAGATAGGTGGTCTCGGACAGGTTAGACTAATAATCGATGTATCTATTCACAACAAACATCAAGTTAAACTCCGGCGAATGGAAACCTGACAATATTAACGGGAAATAAACGAGAAAAGCCGACATCTCGGAGCGGCTAAGACTGAAACCTCCCGATCCTAGCCGTGGCATGGAGAACTTATGAAATAGACACGGAACTTATCCCACGCACATAAACCGTGCGTGTCTCAATCAGACACCGGACTGCATATGTGGGGGAATTAGGAATTCCAGAACAGACACTTCTATCACGCCATGATAACAGAAACATCACAGATACATCACGGATACACAGCGTAACCACTGAACGCCGAATATACGAAGCCATTAGGAATGTTGATCAGTGGAACAGCTAAGTGGTCATCGCGGCAGAATGCCATGCCAGGGGGCCCGGGTTCCAATCCCGGCTGGGTCGGAGATTTTCTCCGCTCAGGGACTGGGTGTTTGTGTCATATTCATCACCATTCATCATCATCTCATTCCCATCGACACGCAAGTCGCCGAAGTGGCGTCAAATCGAAAGACTTGCACCAGGCGAACGGTCTACCCGACGGAAGGCCCTAGCCACACGACATTTCATTTCAGAAGGTGAAATTTCTGAGAAACGACTTATAAAGAATATCTATGCGGTAGGCCAAACTGAGGGCAAGTCAATATGGAACAAAACGAGAGAAGCTATAGAGTGGGTGATGAAGATACTTAAGTATTAACTGACTACAAACTTCAGGGGCAGTGCACCACGTGTTCCCAACCGCAGTAATAGCAACCGTCAGCCTGTCATGGCTGGCTCTGAGCACTATGCGACTTAACTTCCGAGGTCATCAGTCCCCTAGAACTTAGAACTACTTAAACCTAACTAACCTAAGGACAACACACACATCGATGCCCAAGGCAGGATTCGAACCTGCGACCGTAGCGGCCGCTCGGTTCAGCCTGTCATGCATGCAGCTTTTTCGATGTGAAATTTGTTAACAGAGGGGACGCAAAATACTCTGGAATATGGGACACATCTCTCAAGGAGTATGATGAGACGATTAAGAAGAAAGCAGCACAGTTTCAAGTGTGTGTAAAATTTTGTGAAGGTGTTGCTGCGAAACGGAATCGGGTGAGAAACAATACCGATAAGCGTCACTGTTAAACTATCTTGTGTTTGTGCTCTAGAGGTGGATTTTTTGCTAGAATGTGATCATTTTAAACTTGAAATAGCGATAACAGCTAATGCTTTGCTCCTCTGTGAGAATCCTTTCATCGGAATGAACTAATCCTAAGTTAACAATAACGGTTTAAAGTAAATTATATTACTCCAGCCGGTTCAATGCAATCAATGTTTTATTGTAGTGCAGCCACAAAATACATAATCGCACACATTTCAATAGTGATATAAATTCGATCGTCTTTCACGTTCTGGAATAAATTGATTCAGTGTCTACTACGATTATTACCGACCAGGTTTAGATACATTTGTCTTACAATGGTACTTTGCCAAGATTGCCTATGAAGTAACCAGCGAAGACATTTCTTCTACTGCTAAGTGAACTTCCTCCTTGCGTTGACCGGATCTCATTGTACTGATCACATATGCTTTTCAAATACCCTGGCATTTTTCAGGCAGCTTTCTTCTGTGAATGCGGTATGTACTATTTATGCAAGACTTCCACCACAGATTTACAAACTTCCCTTATTATTTTACACAATGTTGTGTGGCCGATCCTGTATCGATGATGCAGATTAATTAGCGTGCAGTTATCGCTCAGATGTCTGGAAAACATGAACAGTTCACACTGCAGCTGTAGTTTTACCTTTAATTCATCGAAGGATTGTACGCCCACTCTAAAATTAAGAATTTTCTTTCATGTTCTCTTAAATCCTGGAAGAGCGCTACTAATTCTCCTTTCAGCAGCTGTGAACTAACCATTGGGTGAGTCCAAAAGCCCCAGTTGTGTTTCTCAATGTATTCATAAACGAAATAAGCAAGCAGTGCCTGTTTTCTCATCGCTAAGTGGATACTATTCGCTTCCAGTTTTTTGCTGCTGCGCGATTTTCGCTGCGACGCAGCCGAGTGAGCAGTGAAACGCGGTCTGGCTGCGGGCACGCGATGCTGTTACTCGCTCGTGTGCGTCGAGCCGTACGACCAAGCAGACATGTCGCTCATCCAGAACTATGATGATAAGGAATGCTGTAGACGCTCCGTACTTTCTGTTTATACGCATGTACCGGGCTTTAACGTCCCATCGGCGACACTGTTGTCAGAGACGCAGCAAAAGCTCGGGTTATGGAGGGAAATCGGCTGTATTATTTTGAAACGCAGCTGCCTAAAGCGTTTTATGGATACCACAGGAAACCTAAATCTGAATGAGTGGATACAGATTTAAAGCGCCGTCCTCTCGAAAATGGGTCCAGAGTTTTAAACAGTGCTCGGTGCCTCCGTGGAGGGAGATGGACAATTGTTGCCACTTTGCCGTAGTCTTCCTGAAGTTCAACCACACGCCACATGAAACTTCCTGGCAGATTAAAACTGTGTGCCGGACCGAGACTCGACCTCGGGACCATTGCCTTTCGCCGGCAAGTGCTGCAGAGTGAAAATCTCATTCTCTAAACATCCCCCCAGGCTGTCCTTGAGTTTGCCAGAACACTGTCATTTCTCGTCACATATGAGAGCAATGCTGGATGTACACATACCGTTTTTACATTTTCGCTATCTTAATTACTGCTGAGACACTGTCCGACAGTCAGTTCGAGAAAGGATTCATTTGGTACTTTCTTTATGAGAGCGACAATTTACACAAACGGTAGAGTAGCACGAGTTACCGAAGACGTCAGGAGCGATATGAAGAAATGTAATGATGACGACTTAGGGGAGTAAAGAAATAGAGAGAATGAATAGGAAAAACCTTGTGCCGATAAGCGGCAAGTTTGAGAATTATCGCCTCCTTGACTCGCGAATCGTAAAGGAGAGCGGCATGGAAGCACAGTGGAGTCGCGTGGTGGAGGCCGGTATGGAAAAATAGTGTTTCCCACATTATACGAGTGGCACTGACGCGTTAAAAGTGATTGTCTGGCTAACGGCACTAGTTTGATTTTGGAATATACCAGTGCTTACCCGAGCTGGTGGCTTTATCTGCATGTTGTGAAGTCTTGTAACTGCGTATTGTGGCGGAAGTTATTGAAGATAATTGGGATTCCTTAAGGGGATAATACGATGTCATATCTGTGGCTAGTAATGAACTGATATGGTAGTTTGACTTATACATTCCTGTGTCCAACACTTCCGCTGTGTTTAAAGGCGTCTGACACTTTGTTGGCTAAAGTTACTGACGTATTGGAAGAGGACTTACCTTCGATGGTTGTGGGCGTATCGAGGAATTGACAGTGTAAGTCTGTGGTGTTATTCTGTGCTACCTAAAATTGTTCTCATCTCGCCGTAGTCTTTCTGAAGTTAAACCACACGCCACATGAAACTTCCTGGCAGATTAAAACTACGTGCCAGACTGAGACTCGACCTCGGGACCTTTGTCTTTCACGGGCAAGTGCTGCAGAGTGAAAATCTCATTCTGGAAACATCCCTCCAGGCTGTGGTTAAGCCATCCCTCCGCATTATCCTTTCTTCCAGGAGTGCTTGTTCAGCTAGGTTGGCTGAAGTACTTCTGTGAAGTTTGGAAGCTAGGAGACGAGGTACTGGCAGAGGTGAAGCTGTGAGGACGGGTCGTGAGTTGTGCTTGGGTAGCTCAGTTGGTAGAGTACTTTCCCGCGAAAGGCAAAGGTCCAGAGTTCGAGTCTCGGTCCGGCACACAGTTTTATTCTGCCAGGAAGTTTCATATCGGGCGCACATTCCGCTGCCGAGTGAAAATGTCATTCTGTCACATGCACATGTTGTTGGTCGGATACAACATCTGGTACTAGATGTGGGAAAAGTGTTGAGAGCCTGAACCCCAGTATTACCTTGTCGATATACGGACACAGGAATTTCTGAAGTATATTTAAGACGAGTACTCACTAGTTAAATGAAATGCAAGATTGTTGAAGGATTTCTGCTAGTACCCGAGGGTTTCATATCTGTATGTATGGGCGTATCTCAAAGTCTTGACATTATGTGAGGGTCTAACTGGTGATGGAGACAGTCGTTTGATTACTATGATGAATGAATTTGAGAATGAGGGAATGTTCGTTAATATTTTCTTTGTAGTTATCTTGTGACTTGGCACTTGCGGTGGCTATCAGTTATAAGTGCCTTGCTTTCCTAGAACTAATTATTGTTGTTTGTCAGATTACGTAAAGAAATGTGTCTCACTTCTGAGGTGTTTGTATGAGAATTGTAGGTACATCAAGTGTTGGCGTTTGAAATGATGTGATGTCAGTTGCCACGGAGTGGAGAGTGACGGCTGTCAGCAATACAGGGCCTGCAGCAGGCTGTTGTGTTGACCAAGGATCGGTCATGGGAAACTATGTTACGTTCTGTTTAGCCTTGTATGATTTTAATTATTTCAAACGTTTGTCATTGCATTCGATCGCACCATAAGTTTTCAATATTCCCCTGGTTCCACGATGCGTAAATAAAGTCTTAAATTTTAATTCATTAATTCCTCATGGGTTATTGACCCAAATGTCTGTTACATTAATTGAGCTTGCTTAAATGACTATCGCACGACTTAAAAAAGAAGTCTTACCACAGTGTCTTAAGAAAAATTTAAAAAGAGTTATTGTAATTTAAATGTATGGGTCTTGTGAATTATTATAATTTCATGTTCTTAATTCGAACGGGTGGACATAAAAATTTAGTTTTAATAAATATTTGAATGTATTAGTCTGCCTTTTGATATCCAGTCCAGGCTCCACATACCACTTGGTGAAACCTCATGAGTGTGTCGCTCAGGCGAATCTTACTACTCTTTTGAAACTGAGGTATTCTACTGGATTCTTTGCTTGACCTTTTTTTATACTTGTTTTCCAGTTCTCGAGATGTGTAGTAACACAGTTGAAACAAGTAGCGAGTATCAGAACAGGGCCCTTGTACCATGCGTCACACCGACTTCACGCACTTTGTACCCCGCCCGCGTCGGGAGATAAGCCAGAAGTGGACGCGTGTTCTTGCATTCGTGTAATGGCTCCATTCACCGAAACAGGCGGAGATGCACGTACGCAGCTGGTACAGAAGCACAAAAACGCCGCGGGGACGGACAGGCTATGAAGGACACGGCGCGGGTGGCAGCAAGAGGCGAGGCCCGACACTTGTCACTGCCTGAGCCGTCCTCCTGACGGCCCCACAGCCTCCTGCGCCACCGTTAAACGCGGCAGCTGGCACAGCCGCATTCCGCGCCTGACGTGTAAGCAAGCCTCCCCTCTCAGGCCTACAGGTCAGCTGCACCACGGTTCTCACATTTCCCAGATACGTCAAACTTCTCTGTGAATATTAAATTATTGCTCTTGTTGTTGCGGTCTACTGTCCAAAGATTGGTATGACGGAGCTCTCCACGTTAGTCTGTCCTGCGCAAGCTGCTTCACTTCCGCACAACTACTGCAACCCACACCCATCTGAACCTGCTTACTGTACTCATCTCTTGCGCTCCACCCGTACTTTTGTTCAGTACTAAATTAACGAGTCCTTGATGTCGCAGAGCGTGCCCTACCAATCGATTTGTTCGTTTAATCAAGTTTCGGCACGTATTTCTTATCTCCCCAGTTCTATCTTCATTACTTACGCGGTCTATCCACCTAATCTTCACCATTGTTCTGCAACACCACATTTCTAAATCTTCTATTCTCTTCTTATCTCAACTGTTTATAGTCCACGTTTCGCTTCAATACATGGCTAAACTCTAGACAAATTCTTTCAGAAAAGACATCCCAAAAGTTAAATTTATATTCCTTGTTAACAGATTTATCTTCTTCAGAAACACTTTTCCTGCCATTGCCACATAGTACATTTTATATGCTGTCTTCCTCGGCCATCGCAAATTATTTTACTACCAAAACAGCAAATCTCATCTACTACTTGTACTGCCTCATTTCCCAATCTAATTCCCTGAGCATCGTTTCATCTAACTCTACTTCGTTCCAGTACCCTTGTGTTGCTTTTGTTAATGTTCATCTTATATCCTGCTTTCAAGACACTGTCTATCCCGTTCAGCTCTTCTTCCAACTCCTTTTCTATTCTTTACAGAATTGCATTATCATCGGCATATCTCAACGTTTTTATTTTTTCTCCCTAATATTTAAATTCTTCTAAAACTTTATCTTTGGCTTCCTTTGCTTCTTGCTTCTAATAACATCGGGGATAGGTGACAACACTGTCTCACTCCCTTCTCAATCGTTTCTTTCCTTTCACGGCCTTCAACTCTTGTAACAGCAGTCTGCTTTTTGTGCAATAACATTTCGTTCCCCATGCTACCTTCAGAAATTTAAAATGTTTTTCAGTCAACAATGTCGAAAACTTTCCGAAAATCTACAAATGCTATAAGCGTAGATTTGTCTTTCCATAACTCATCTTAGGAGTTGTAGGGTCAGAATTACCTCGCATGTTCAGACATTTCTCCAAAGTCAAAACTGATCTTCCCCGCGGTCAGCTCCTACTAGTTTTCCATTCTCGCGAACGGAATTTGTCTTAGTATTTTGAAGGCGAGATTTATCAGACTGATAGTTCGGTAATATTCACACCTGTCAACACCAGCTTTCTTTGGAGTTGAAATTATTACAGCATTCTTGAAGTCTGAAGATATTGCCCTCATGTCATACCACACAGCAGATGGAATAGTCATAGCTGCCTCTGCCAGGGGTTGCAGCACTTCAGATGAGATGTCGCCTACCTCAGGGGCCTTGTTTTTGCGTAGTTCTGTCAGTACTCTGTCAAATTGTTCTTCCATTATCTTATCTACCATCCCATCACCATCATCTATTTTCTCTTCCCTTTCCTTAATATTGCCTTCAAGTTCACTCCCCTTGTATATACCTCTATATATTCCCTCCATCTTTCACCTTTCCCTTCTTTGCCCAATACTGGTATTTCATCTGAGCTCTTGACAGCTTTTTCTTTTTTCTCCAAATGACTCTTTCATTTTCCTTTACGTGGTATTTATCTTTCCCGTAGTTGTACATGCTTCTATGGACTTACATTTGATCTCTAGCCAGTCGTGCTTAGCCATTTTGCACATGCTATCACACTCATTTTTAGACGTCTGTATTGATTTTCGCACGCTTCATTCGCTGTTTTTTTTTTTTAAATTCAGTATCTCCTGTCATAACTAAGGATTTCTATTAGTCCTCGTCTTTTTACCTATTTGATCCTCAGCTGCCTTCGCTATTTCATATCTCAACGCTACCCATTCGTTTTGTACTTTATTCTTTTCTCCTGCTTCAGCAAATCGTTGCCTAATGCCCCCTACAAAGCTCTCAACAACCACCGGTACTTTCAGCTTATCCAGGCCCGATGTTTTCAATTTCTTACTTTTTTGAAAATTCTTCAGTTTTAATCTTGAGTTCATAACAGGTAAATTAGGGTCGGAGTGCACATCTGCCCCTGGAAATGTCTTACGTACAGTTTAAAATCTGGTTTAAGAATATCTGTCTTGCCATTATATAACAAATTTAAAACTTTCCCATGTCTCCAGCTCTCTTCCACGAATACAGGCTTCTTTCATGTTTCTTAAAGCAAGTGTTAACAACGATCAAATACTCTATGCAATATTCTACCACTCAGCTTCCTCTTTCGTTTATTTCCTCACAGTTCATACTCCCCTACTATTTTCCCTTCTCTTCCTCTTCCGACTACAGAATTCCAGTCACTCATCGCAATTTAGTTTTCTTCTTCTTTAACAATCTGGATAATTTCTTTTATCTCATCATGCAATCTGTCAATCTCTTCATCTGCGGAGCTCGCTGGCATGTAAATTTGTATTAATGTGGTGGTGTTGACTTTGTGTCCATTTTGACTACGATAATGTGTTTACTATGCTGCTCATAGTAGCTTAACTATATAACTATTTACTTATTCATTATTAGACCTACTCCCGCATTACCTCTATATGATTTTGTATTTATAACCCTGTACCCACCTGTTCAGCATTCCTGTTCATCTCGCCATCAAACTTCGCTGACGCCATTATATCTAACTTCAACCTATCCATTTGCCTTTTCACATTTTCTAACGTAGCTACCCTAATAAGCGATCTAACATTAACGCTACGATCCGGAGAATGACCGTTTCGTTTTCCCTGATGCGACATCCTCTTGACTGGTTCCCGGCTGAAGATCCGAATGGAGGACTATTTTATCTCCGGAAATATTTTGCGCAACAGGACGCCATCACCATTTAAGCATACACTATAGCTGTAATTTCCCCATGCTTTCAGCTATTCTCCACACCAGCTCACCAAGGACGTGTTGGCTTATGTTACAAGATCCGTCAATCATCCAGACTGTTGCCCCTGAAACTACTGGAAATGCTGCTGCCCCTGTTCGAGAACCACACGTTTGTCTGCCGGCTCAACACTTATCTCCCTGCAGTGGTTGCACCTACAGTACAGCTATCTGTGTTGTTCAGACTCACAAGGGGACGTCCGTTAATGCCGTGAGCCCAAAATGAGCGGAAGATTTCGTCAAAATCTCACCAAATCTCATTTAAAGGCTAGGGGTGGGGTCAATGAAAACTTCGCGTCAACGTTTTAAGTCAGAGAACATATTTATTATAATGTATAACACTTTGATTTAAAAAATTGCTCCAGAGCATAGACAATACTAACGTACCCATCAATCTTTATAATCTTTCAGAACTGAATACTTTCGCTCAAGCAAAAAATTCAATCATTTGTGAACGGAAGCTAAGATGAACACCACCGACAAGAATTCTCTTAGTGATCATACAAATGAACAGAATGAGAAGCTACGGAATCATACGGTTCAAAGGAAGGTACAAAAAACGTTATCTTCCACCTGCTAAGATATCAAAGGGTCAGTGACTTTTAATGTTTTTAATATATTAATAAAAGGATAATTTTTAACTATCGATGAAAATGGTTGATACTATTTTCGTGGTACCTTTTCGTCCGTCCGTCTCTGTCTGTCCATTCAAGTACTGCTTTAGGGGGAAAATGCTTTTAATCACGTTTTAAAAAACTGTTTAATATGTTTTCTAAATTTATGTACCACGTTGATAACTACGTTTAAGATGCATTCCAAGGTGTTTAACTAGTCTTGGAAGGTGACAAATAGCAGAGAATATCCGTTGGTATAACGTATAAAATTTTGTTTAATAATTCAATTCCGAGCATACAAATAGCTATTTTAGTGACATGAAGAAAAAAACATGAACATATCGAATAAATTTAATTATTTAAAAATTACAGGTTAAACGTCCTGTGAGGGTTATTGCGGGGGTGGTTCCATGACATCTCACCAAGGGGGGAGGAAGATTAAACTTTTTTAAAAGAAACCTCACGTAATTAATGGACGTCCCACAAACCATCACACGGCGGCAATATCTGTGGCCCGTGAGGACTGAGTGTTAAATACTGCCTGACAGCTTCTCTGAAGAAGTTATGTCGAAACACTACACATGGACCGGATACTTGCAAAAGATGGTAAAGACGGCGGCACGAAGCACATGAAAACGCTAGCCTAAGAAAACAAAAGACGAACTTTCCGAAAGAAAGTGTTTCGAATAGCATGGTCCGTTAGTCAAAATTCTTGCGTAGCATGATGTCACCGAGGGGCGAAATTTACATTTGCATCTACGCTATGTGTGTCACTATGAAGTTGTGGTAAGGGTACTTTTTAACAGACCATAAGTTAAAGTCTCTTTACGCTCGATACGCAGATGGATTACGCCTCTGTGAGAGTTATTATTATTTACCAATTTTACGTTCGCGAGCTATACGGGGTCGCCTCTTAAGGGCTATAAAATCTGCGCGGTTTTTGTCCGGTAAATCTGTTCTCTTAGTTTTCTAACAATGTTCTTCTTTCTTCGAATGCCTGCCAGACTTCTCAGATTTTCGCAGTGTCATCCTGACTGGAAGGGACAGTTTTGATTCTTCGGCCGAAGTTGCTTGGAGAAAAATTATCCTACGTCCACAACAGAAGATAATTCTTTGAGGATGGCAGCTACTCGTGCTAGTTAAAGTTAAAAGCCAGATTACTTATCACTCAGCAGCCATCGTCCAGAGACCCCGAAACAGATGACTTCCCGCAAAATGTCATTTCTGTTCCACTCTCTCACCAGTCACAGCAACCTGTTACCAATCGCATCCCATTTCTAGTCGGTCGACATGCCCTTTTGGTCTGGCTTGATACAGATCCTGGTACGATGAATGGTGCTAAAATATGTCTCGTTCCTGGGCAATCTACAGTTTCTCAGTATGTTTCCAACGAGTGGAATCCTTTCATTTACCTATAATTGTAGTAATGTCGTCGTTTCCTTCATATGTCAACACACTGTTGCTCTTAGCCATTTGTATGATATGACAGGCTAGAATTTTTACTCATATATCTCATATATCTCATATATCGGGTAGTTAGAGGCTATCACACTTCTACGTTTTGTGAATTTCACAGCTTTACATATCTCTCAACTGACAGTCTCTTTCAAGTTGTGTCGATACGTAATTGGGTCGGAGCAAAAAAAGGAGAATATTCTTCTCGTTAAAAGACTCAAACAGAAAAGTGGAAATAAATACCTTCACTTTGTTCGAACATTCTGAATTACATCGAAGGAAACGTTTTGTTAGCAAACTGTCAAGAGGGATTGAAAAAAAATATCATTCTTGCGAAACACAATTAGGTCTTTATTCTCTCAAGGTAATGAGTGCTATCGGCACGGGATGTCAAATTGATTCCATATTTTTAGATTTCCAGAAAGCTATTGACAGCGCTCCTCACAAGCTACCTCTAATCAAATTGCGTGCCCACTGAGTATAGTTTTAGTTGTGCGACTGGATTTGTAATGCCTCTCACAAAGGTAGTAACTGACAGAAAGTCATCGAGTAAAACGGAAGTAATATCCGACATTTCCCAAGGAAGTGTTGCAATCTGATTTTCCTGATCTACGTAAGGGATTTTGCAGACAATCTGGGCAGCCCCATTAGACTGTTTGCAGTTGACGATGATATCTTGCCAAGTCATCAGATTATCAAAACCAATCGCAAAACAATTGAGAGAAAATATCTCTATTGTGCGAAAAGTTGCAAATGACTCTAAATAATGAAAAGTATGCAGTCATCCACAAGACTACTAACAGAAATCCACAAAATTTCTGTTGCACAATAAATCACACAAATCTATCGGATGTAAATTCAAGTAAATACATACGCATTACAATAATTACGAATAAATTAAATTGGAACGATCACAACGATAATGTGGTCGGGAAAGCAGACCAAAGACTGCGATTTATTGGCAGAACGCTTGAAAGCGCAACAGGTCTACTCAAGAGATTGGTTGTATTACGCTTGTCCGCCCTCTTCTAGAGTACTGCTGTGCGGTGTGGGATATGCATAAGTAAGGACTGATGAAGGACATGGAAAAAGTTAAAAGCAAGACAGCTCGTTTTGCATTATTGAGTAATAGGGGAGAGAGTACCACGAATAAGACACGTAAATTAGGGTGGCAATGATTGATGGTAGGTAACATTACATGTGACGAAATGAAATTATAGTTTACTCAACTCCATTTGAAGATGAAGAATCACGGGACGAAACTAGTTATGGAATGATAACTAAGCGTGAAAGTGCTGTAGATATATTTACATTAGCTGAATGTGAACGGTGTTGTATAATGAGCCTCTGGAAGTATGTATGACCTTTCTGGACAAATGTCCAGCACGTAGGACCCTGTGTGTCAGGGTATGTGCCGGGGGTCGTAATGAGACGCACGTGGTCTTCTTACTGGTCCCAATGCGGTGGCGAGCGGATTCACTCTTGTAACACAGTAACGGTATTGATAAAATGGGAACTATTGTGCACCCATGCAATGAGGAATCGTTTGGTGGAAATGGGCTGCGATCAAGATGTTGCTCGCCTCACTTTCTCCCACTCTTCAAAGTCGTGGAGGCCCCTGTTGTTCAGTAGTGTCAGTCTTCACTGAAGGGATGTGTGGAGACAAGTTGCGTTTAGTGATGAGAACAGTGACAGGCCGCTCTGTCGGGCCTTAGAGCCAGATCGCTAAATCACACCTCAGTGGTTTCGCTCGACTCGGAAGTACACGCTTCGAATCTTGGTGGTGGAAGAAATTTTCGCCACCAGTATTAGGTTTGCAAGGGGATAAGTGGGCGGAAAGTTCCTGATCACCTATCCACTGAAACAGTCCGCCAGAGTCTACTGCTCATTGCTCTATCAATTAACCACAAAGCAGTTGATCGTGGCAGCGACGGTTTTCCCCGAATCGGGGTAACCACAGTGCGCCATTGATGTGGTGCGGTGTGGAAAGCCCAGTGCTTCTCCGACCACGGGGATGGGATGTCCCGCGGATCTGGCACCAACGCTGGGGTCACGATTGTATGTGATGATGTGATGACATCGTTCGTCTGGCCTGTCCTGAGGCCTGCTGTCATCACGCCGAGGGCCACTGCGCTGAAGGTCTGATGACATCTCTGGCACGCAGAACGCGTCTCTTCTGTTCTCTGTTTGGACAGGAGCTCTGTATAAAAAAAATAGCAGCTATCGTTGGTGGATGTTCCCAAGAATGTTTGAGCATATTCTAAACCTTCTGTGGTGGCATACTGAAGCCTTTTGGAGAAACGTTTGATGTGTTGCCAAAGTCATTTGAAAAAATAGTGAAATGAATTTCATACTAGGTTTGTCAACCGCCATGCTATAAGAGAAAGAAAGATAGAAAGATAGATACACTCCTGGAAATGAAAAAAAGAACACATTGACACCGGTGTGTCAGACCCACCATACTTGATCCGGACACTGCGAGAGGGCTGTACAAGCAATGATCACACGCACGGCACAGCGGACACACCAGGAACCGCGGTGTTGGCCGTCGAATGGCGCTAGCTGCGCAGCATTTGTGCACCGCCGCCGTCAGTGCCAGCCAGTTTTCCGTGGCATACGGAGCTCCATCGCAGTCTTTAACACTGGTAGCATGCCGCGACAGCGTGGACGTGAACCGTATGTGCAGTTGACGGACTTTGAGCGAGGGCGTATAGTGGGCGGGAGGCCGGGTGGACGTACCGCCGAATTGCTCAACACGTGGGGCGTGAGGTCTCCACAGTACATCGATGTTGTCGCCAGTGGTCGGCGGAAGGTGCACGTGCCCGTCGACCTGGGACCGGACCGCAGCGACGCACGGATGCACGCCAAGACCGTAGGATCCTACGCAGTGCCGTAGGGGACCGCACCGCCACTTCCCAGCAAATTAGGGACACTGTTGCTCCTGGGGTATCGGCGAGGACCATTCGCAACCGTCTCCATGAAGCTGGGCTAAGGTCCCGCACACCGTTAGACCGTCTTCCGCTCACGCCCCAACATCGTGCACCCCGCCTCCACAGGCGTGAATGGAAGGACGAATGGAGACGTGTCGTCTTCAGCGATGAGAGTCGCTTCTGCCTTGGTGCCAATGATGGTCGTAACCGTGTTTGACGCCGTGCAGGTGAGCGCCACAATCAGGACTGCATACGACCGAGGCACACAGGGCCAACACCCGGCATCATGGTGTGGGGAGCGATCTCCTACACTGGCCGTACACCACTGGTGATCGTCGAGGGTACACTGAATGGTGCACGGTACATCGAAACCGTCATCGAACCCATCGTTCTACCATTCCTAGACTGGCAAGGGAACTTGCTGTTCCAACAGGACAATGCACGTCCGCATGTATCTCGTGCCACCCAACGTGCTCTAGAAGGTGTAAGTCAACTACCCTGGCCAGCAAGATCTCCGGATCTGTCCCCCATTGAGCATGTTTGGGACTGGATGAAGCGTCGTCTCACGCGGTCTGCACGTCCAGCACGAACGCTGGACCAACTGAGGCGCCAGGTGGAAATGTCATGGCAAGCCGTTCCACAGGACTACAACCAGCATCTCTATGATCGTCTCCATGGGAGAATAGCAGCCTGCATTGCTGGGAAAGGTGGATATACACTGTACTAGTGCCGACATTGTGCATGCTCTGTTGCCTGTGTCTATGTGCCTGTGGTTCTGTCAGTGTGATCATGTGATGTATCTGACCCCAGGAATGTGTCAATAAAGTTTCTCCTTCCTGGGACAATGAATTCACGGTGTTCTTATTTCAATTTCCAGGAGTGTAGGTAGATAGATAGATAGATAGATAGATAGATAGATAGATAGATAGATAGAGAGAGAGAGAAAGAGAGAGAGAGAGAGAGAGAGAGAGAGAGAGAGAGAGAGAGAGAGAGAGACCGAATTACATAGCTCCCTGGCGAAAAATCAATTTTTATCCTGTAATTTTGCGGTAATTGATGGTGCAAGTGAGTAAGTGTGTCTCTGATTGGTAATCTAATAGTGTTCACTGTTTCAAACGTAGTTGCATCTTTTGCTCTGGCAGTTATACTGACTGTCAATTGCGAAGACGTTTCATGTATGAAACTAATCTGAGATTCAGCTCCGATGGAAAATCCTAAGGTTTTCACCGCTGATTTTGAAATTGTTCACAGACAGTTGCAACGGAAATGGGCACACATAGAACAGAAGTACGTCTGGTAATTTCATAGTAACCTTGGGGGAGACATTCATTTCGTTTCATTGCAAAACGTATACAGGAAGACAAAATGCATTGCTCCTACGTAGCGCTGAGTTTAGAGCACGGAAGACCTAACCTGCAAGGAAAGTAATAAAAATCGTTAGATTCATTTCCAGTGTATTGCTTTCTTGTGTTGATTACCTTGCCAAGGAAGTTATCGAGGCCTGTTCCAGGCATTTAACAAGCTCATCACAAACGTTACTACTGCTGATCGCTAACAGGTTTAGAGAGTAAATTGTTCTTGAGCTGCTTTTATGGCGCTCTAGAATCCGTAATGTGAGACTCCTGGTACCGACAAAGCAGTTTCAATGACTGAACATTTTGCTCAGCTCTTACAAAAAAAGTAGACAGCCACACAGCACCGCTCATCGTAAAAGACTGAAATAGTCTGTAGTATTCGAACTCGGGACTTGCAGTCACAAGACGCATGCTCTGTCTGTACCACAGTGTCGAGATTTCTGCGGGGAAAATGAGAGTTGCTTTGGATGACCAGACGATATGGGCGTCTATAAATTAGCTGTTCCCTCCTCACAGTACGATAGAAATTTCGCCCCTAAGAATCCGAGCAAATCGAGTGTTCCCTCCACCAGTGATATCTCCGAAGAAGACAACGCCTGGAACTCACTCTTTGCCAAAACATCCTGTTCATGACGAAACCTACTCCCGTTATAACACTTTCTGCTGCTGTTGATATTACCCTACCCTGATCTGACCAGGTATCTTTGTCCTTTCCATTTCACTTCACTGACCTCACTATATCTAAACTGAGCCTTCACATTTCCATTTTCAGATTTTATAGCTTCCCTACCACTTTCAAACTTCTAACATTTCAGGCCTTTCATTGATTATTCAGTTTTTTTCTGATGATTACTTTCCCCTTGGAAGTCCTCTCCCGGAGATCCAAATGACGGACTAATCCAGAATCGTTACCGAAGGGACGGATCATTTTGACACTTTTTCCGTTACGGGCCATATGTCTTGGGGATACACATTGTACGTCTTTACTGGAGTGGTTTCCATTGCCTTCTGCATGATCATGCCGTTGATAATTGCTGATTCTTCTGCCATTTAGGGACAGTTTCTCATCCCAAAGGCAAGAGAGTGCCCTGAACCTAGGTCCGTTCCGCCGCCATCTTGGCAAAGCAAAGGTGTTTCCTTAGACACGAAGTGTTCATTCGCCACTGTTCTAGATGTTCATGAGAAATCTCTCAACTTATATTTATTCAAATACATTTATTTTAGCAGTATTTTATTTGGTAGTACTTCCTATGGGGTCCTGCCCACTCTCGTATAGGTTGCCTAAAGGATGCTCCGTTCTCGGAATGCTATAGGACAATTCAAGAAAATCACATTAATAGTTTTTATTACAAAGAAGGAGATTGGCAATACTTAACTTTGAATTTACAGCGGTGTCGCAAGCGATGGGAGACATGCATCAATCAAAGTCCTGTGCTCTCTGCCTCGTGATTACTGAGTGTTGTGTGCTGTCCTTAGGTTAGTTAGGTTTAAGTAGTTCTAAGTTCTAGGGGACTGATGACCATAGATGTTAAGTCCCATAGTGCTCAGAGCCAAAGTCCTTTGCTGTATACAAGGCCCACGTAAGCAGTCGATATGAATCACACGTCACTGCTGCCATAGTGCTCTCTGCTAGTAGGGTGCTAATACTGTCCTGGTCTGCGAGTCCCGGTCTGGTACTCTGCTGCCAGGGCTGGCGGGAGCGGCCCTTATATTCTCTTCGGCTCGAGGGCGCTCCTGTCGTCGTGAAGTCCTTGTCAGCAGGCTATTGGCTGACCTCGTCTCACAGCCTTCTTTGCTCTTGCGTTGCTCCTCTTCGTGCTGTGGTTTATCGTTACGCCCGAACACTTCCCTTCTAAGGAGGCGACCAGTTTTATATGTTTTTCGTATATGAGCACTAACAGATTATTTCAAAATTCTGGCGCCTGCTGTTTCAGTTAGAGAGATCAGTGATCACTTTCGAATCTAAAACTTTCGACGAAGAATGCCGGACAGTTTGAGAGTGTCAGTGGATAACGATTTTCACTTACCCATGCAATAAGAAATGTGCCTGCAAGGGATTGTTTACTCACTAGGCTGTCCATCTGTAGCGTCTTGCTTCGTTCAAACAAGTATTTTTTTGTGCTTATTTATTGGTTGCTCGTACCATATCCCTTACCCTCACAAAATGGAAGATAAGCTGCTATAGCCATGGCAACACCCCTCATCAAGGATGTCGACGTGATTGGACGTTGGGGCTCAAGATACTTTAATTTAGTAGTTCTTGGTGGAACAATATCCCCTTAGATAAAATGAGTGTTGTCTAACAGGAAACTAATCACCCAATGCTGATTGCAAATTCTCTGATGGATTTTGAGATATTGTGCATCTATGCTACACAAATTTGTGTTAAGGGTATTTAAAAAATTATTTTATGCGCTTTCTCCCAGTGGGAACGATGTATCAGAACCAGTCTCGCTCTGGCCAACCTACACATCGCTCGCATAGAAATGTTTCGAAATGAATTTATACGATGGTCTGGAACACGGCGCAGACAGCGACCCCTGTCGCTTTATGGATCGCCAGGTCTGCTGTTTATGACGTGGGGTAGCGTCCAGCACTTCACGGCCGGCGTTCCTGCGTCCACAGCTGCTCCCCGGCCGAGTTAATGGCGGCAGTTTGTCGACGCCCGCGGCCAGGCGACACTCAAAGTGTCTGCCGATGACGCGCAACTCGCACACTGCTGCCGCCCACCTCACAGACCGGTGCCCATTGTCGCGCACTGCCTGATCTCACGCACATGCGCAGAAGGGAGCAACCTAGCAGCGTTCATTTACTTGTGCTGGCATCACACCGAACGACTTGACTCGACTGCAGATACAGACAAAAATAAGAGGAAGAGACGTTCGGAAGTGAAGAGAGTTTACTAAAGGAGATTCCACAACACCAGTGGTCCTAGAAGAAGTTTTTAGATCTTTTAACTGATAAACTAAAAGCGAGCATTAGGTAAGTTTGAAAGCACAATGGAAGGCATACTATTCTAGAGGTTGGGCAACCGCAACCAAAATTCCACATGGTGAGCAAAAGCTTCCGCACTGGCTGTCAAAATACTTTTATCAAAAAGTCACTACCGGTTTCGCATCAGAAGAGAGGTACCTTCAGGTAATCAGTACAAGAAATTAAAAGATTATTAAATTACAATGCATTTAAATATACGCGCACCACCACAAATCGCTACAT
Organism: Schistocerca gregaria; assembly: GCF_023897955.1. Lineage (NCBI taxonomy): Eukaryota > Metazoa > Arthropoda > Insecta > Orthoptera > Acrididae > Schistocerca > Schistocerca gregaria. The sequence goes on from NC_064922.1 coordinate 898,591,225, forward strand.
CTCAATGAGAGCTGAATACTCACAGGTATTTTCAAATACTCATGGTGCAGCAAACTGACTGGTTAGAGCCAAGTTCCATCACTCATCATCAAGATAAAACCGATGGCATGCAAATGCGGTTGTATATGATTAAACTGACTGAGACAGAACAGCACCTATAAGTGGTAAGGCTGGATAACCTGTTCAAATGTCTGCTTCTGTTTGATTATGGGAACCACCTAAAAACACCACATTAGCATATTAACACCTTCCGACAGATTAGTACAAAAGAGGCAAGGTTCTATAGGCAAGACTTATTGCAGGAACCATCCCAGCATTTGCTTAAAGTAATTTGGGGAAAACATGGAAAACCTAAATAAACATGACCAGATGACTTTTGGAGCCTCCACCCTCGCTCATATAAGGCCAGTCTGTTTAAAATCATGTTATCTAGTTTGTTTTGTCCTCAGATTGCAATATTGTTTGTCAAAGAACTTATTTGATAATGTAAAAGATTGGTGCTACAAAGTTTATTCACTTCTCACTCCAGTTCACAGCACATACCACGCACACTATGTATGCATTATTTAATAGTTCAACACTACACTTACTTTTGTTTGTATACAGAACAGGAGCTATGATGTTTTTTTTAAAAAAATAAATAAAAAAACATTGTCCATTATGTGCAGCACTACTTGCCACTATCCGATTATGTAGTCACACCAAACAACACATACATTATCTGTATGTAACATGCCACAACAGATGTAAAATGTAAATTAACCCTTCAGTTCACGTGTGGAACCATACATAAACATTAACATGAACTCTGTCGTTTACAAACATAAGTTTGTAATGCTTGTAGGAGAACCGCCTACAATAACGTTTAAGCATGTATTTGACATCCAAGCACTGAAAATCCTCATTATTCTATACAAGAATCTAAACTTATTTTCTCGATACATCCATATTCAGGCCATTCTTCACCCATATCTCCGCCAGATGGGAGACGTATAGTGGTGAATCCCACCTGGGAAAATTTTGGAGGACATCTACAGTGCCAGCACAAGTAGTAGGGCAAAGTACATTCTGGACAGTTTGTTAGTGTGGGTTGCCTACATCAGGGGCAGTACGCCCTCAGGGGTAAATCTATTGCTCTCTTTTGATTGACAGGCTATTACCCGGTAGGGACAGTCCTTCCTTTTGATTGACAGGTCCTTAACCTATTGTTCCCCCACACCTCCCCCTTCGCCTCCTCCCACTCCACCTCCTCTTTGCCCATCCCTCTGGCAATCTGCCTCATCAATATATGCAAACTTTTGATATCAATTTGATTGAATAATTAATTAAATCAATCAATTAATTAAATTCACTGTATGGAAAACACCCTGTTCTCCCCTTCCTCTTCCCCTCCCCCACCCAGAAATTGGTGGGAAAAGGACTCAGTTGATTGCCTATTTGGAGAGATATCGAATTCAGTGTGTGGGATATGGTTTAAACAAATTGCACAATATGTGCATATTGCTTATTTAAACAATCTATGGGACTCAAGGCAGTGTATGGAACATAGTATATTTATTTAGTTAATGAATTTGTCATGAAATCGATTGCAGTATATGGAATATTGTTTAAACAATTCAGACAATATGTGGAATATTGTTTATTTACACAATTTACACTATATATGGTAGTGTTTGGAATATAGTTTATTTATTTAGGTATATAATTTGTTGGGAAATTGAATGTAGTGTATGGAGTACTGTTTATTTAAACAATTTTCAGGATACAATATGGTGAATGGAATATAGCTCATTTAAAGAATTTGTTAGAAAATTGATCGCAGCATCGAATATTTAAACGATGGCGGCACTTTTTTATTCTGAAACGCTGAGTAGATTTAATTTATATCTGTTGCCAGAGTCAGCAATGTTAAGGCACTGGTTATTTATTTTCCTCACTTTTTGAAGCACACTGGCATCTAAGCACAGATGGGAATATCAGAACAATTACATATCTAAAAGCTCATGACATATTTTGAAACCCATCGTCACTTTCTGCAGATGCACAAATTACTAGAATCTTAATGGCAAACTATTTGGTACAAATTGAGAAACATACAGCAGTCGTATTGCACTGATATTAAACCCTGCAAAAGTGGTCTACCGATCACGAATGGAATGAAGTGCAGTGCAGTAGTCGCTCTTTGGGGTCTCCAGTGCGTGTCTCCATCGTCAGGGCACCGCAATGAAGGTCAAAAACCGCCCAATGTCCTAATTACAGATCGCATTTCTAAATACCATTGACCACGGAACACATATTGGCCTCCTTTGGTCTGGCAGCCCCCAAACAAAGCATCGCATAACAAAACATTTTTTCAACGTTTGAGAGTCGCACACAAACATTACGCAAACCAAGTAATGAAATTTCCACCTCAAATACACTGTATTGCCAAATACATCCAAGGTCTTGTATGCACCAACGTTTGAGAGCGCAAACACCCTCCTCCAGCACAATGTTCCATTAAACATATCTGGTGAAAAAAGAAACCTACCGATCACACAAACTAGCGTTCGTAAGATGTCCACCGTTTGCTATCTACAGCATAGTCCCCAGCCACCCCTGCTGGGAGAGAGAACCACACCCAAACGCATGCATGTGTGCAATACAACTATCGGAAATGCAACTGGTTTTTGATAAGTACTATAGGATTACTAAATTTGTTCAATGAATGGACATAGTGCGCAGTCATCTATCTACATTTGCAGTGGTGCTCGCAAGGCAGTGGAGGGGTTGTTTAGTGATGATACAGATACTGGAAAGCTTGCTGCCATGTCACTAGTAGGTGGTGTAAAAAATGGTAAAATTCCTAATATTGATCGCACTATCAACTGTGATGCTTGTTATTACAGTACATCAGTGGTGGCTGGTATGCTGTGGATTGACTGGCATTGCTTGTTTGAGATGGAGAGAGGGTCTTGGTGGAGGAGCAACACCTTCCGGGGATGGCCAGAACTGAAAAAGTGATCACATACATGACTGTAACATTATGGTCCCGTCCCACAGTGGGATAGACGTATTAACAGTTATGGCGATACCTCTTACAAAAATAAACACTTTACCTACATTTTTCTACACATCTCGTTTTTATTTGACTGCCCTTTATATTAACATACACACCTTACATACCCTCAGTTTTCATAGATGTGGTGCTTGTAGAACTTGTAATATTATTTCACTTCTCATGACTACACACTGAAGTACAGTAGAGGCCTGGTAATTCGAGCTAGTTGGGGCTGAGGCTACCACGAATTAAAAAAAAAAAACTCGGATAATACGGAAATACCTGATCACTAAAACAATGAGTATCATGAGTAAATGATCACAATAATGACTAAAATAAAAAACTATGTAGTACATATTTGTGTTACATCTACATATATATGCTCACATTTCAATGTTGCATTTTAAAGCATTTTAAAGAAGTGTGGAGAGTCCATTATCCTCATTTTTTTAGCAGCGATGTCGCTCCATCTAAGAAGCATGGTCTCAACTGGAGTACCTTCCGCTTGCTGCTGATATAACCGCCCTGGTTGGCAGCGTGGTCAGAGTCTCCTTGTCACGCCTCGCGCGGCTCCCCCTGTCGGAGGTTCGAGTGTTCCCTTGGGCCTGGGTGAGAGTGTTGTCCTTAGCGTAAGTTAAAGTAGTGTGTAAGCTTAGGGACCGATGACCTGAGCAATTTGGACCCATAAGACGTTACCATAAATTACCAAATAATTTCCAGATCTAGCGCTACCAAACCCTCGGTATCAGTGATCACTGGTACAATTTCTACAGGGAGATTCTTGTCGTCCCTGTCTTCAGCGGGTTCACTAACCATTTCAACAACTGCAAGATCGGTGGCATCAAACTGTTCATCCCTTCTGGAAAGTTACTCGCATTCGCATTCTCACATCCAGCAACCTTTTTCATCAGCTCTGCCAACGATAAGTCATCTTTGTCTGTACTGTAAGTGCCCGTTTCGTTCCGTAAAATTTGGATCCAAGACTCTTTTAGTGTCTCCTCCTTCATTTCTGACCATGACTCGGGTATCAAGTAAACTACATATTTTATCGCAGATTTTTGTAGAAAGACTTTGAACCTTCACCTTCTGTTGTTTGCAGAAGTGCCTGAATTTAGCCCTGTTTCATCACAGTTATACAATTTGTCAGGAATAAGATTTTTCTCTTTATAGTTTTTCTTAATTTCTCGCAAAATTGTGTAACAGTTTGAGAATATGAAGAAAGTTTTTCATCGCAAATTTCAAGCTGCCTTACGCTATATCGCATCGTCCATCTAACAAACTATCCTGAACTTGCAGTAAAATCGCCCTCACCTTCCTTTACCTCATTTCTATAAAATACAGCTTCTTCTTGCAGAATAGGCTCTGAAATTGGATTTCCTTTTTGTCTTTGTTGAGTAAACCAACGAACAAAGCTTCACTCATTTTCTCATACTCAGATTTCCTCAATGACACTCGTTCAAATGACGAAATAGAACACATGTTTGATGAAAAATCTTAATTTTGTCTTTGTTTCTACGCCAATCTCCGATTGTCACTTCACCGGTTCCATACTCAGCAGCAAGTTTTTTTAAATGTTTCTCCTTTGTTAAATCTTTTCAAAGCATCCAGTTTCACGTTCAACGACAGAAATTTTCTCTTACTCCTACCGCTCGCCTGTGTGTGAATTAAAACATTAAGAAATGCTCAGTTAAATATGTACAGTACACTGTACATACATACGACACCTTAAAATTAACGTGACACAGGTGCGTTCACTACAGTACATATGTTACTATAAAACCAACTACAGTAGGTCTACATACAACAATGGCCGGCCAGTGTTGTACAATGTGTACCGTATTGTTACTTAGATGTACTGTAATGAGGTCTGTCACTGAGTAGGCACAACAATACGGGTAACAATAAGTATGATATGCTCTATACATCTGATTGTCAGGCGGTCTAAATTAGCGAAGGTTCGCCAATGGAAAAGCAAGTGAACTCCTTGAAACCTAATGGTACCAATCCACCCGTAATAGAAATGCATAAGAAGTTTGAGGCCAAGGTTAAGTGGGACAGTTCTACATGTATTGCACAAGGAAATCAGAAAGGAAGCTCAAAATGTATCATAACAGGGGAGTAACAAACTTTGTGACATTTTACTAGGAGCGAATTCTATATTTTCATCCGTGTGCTTTGGTAATTTAGTTTCCTAAATTTCTACTTGTTAATTTTATATTTAGTAGACACAATTCTCCCGTTTTTGTTTGCGAAGGAAAGTAAATCGATTTTATGACATATTACAAATTCCTAATCAGGAGCTTATTATTTAGTCTCATCTGAATGCTTTAGCAGTTTGTTTCTGAATCCCTGCGTGTTAATCTAATTTATTAGAAAAATTTCTTTCGGTTTCGTCAGTGTCTACAGTAGAATTCCATAGCACATGTCGATAGTCTTTTGTTTGTCTTTGTAGTGTAGTTTCCCACAGTCTTTAGTATGGATATGGAATGTAATTGCTGTGCACAGATGCGTCCAGAGTTGGTACCATTTTGCTCTCAGCTCCAGTGTATGATTGCTTTGGTTACACAGCTTGAGGCTGCAGTGGAGGTGCATCACTGTTGTGAGCTGGCAGTGAGGACACAACGGACATCCAGCACGACCCACGAGTCCAGTTAGTGCTCGCACTGAGGTTGACCCCTAACCCGTGGTAGAGCGGGAGGTCATCTCAGGGCGTGGCAGGCGGTGAAAGGCTTCCCAAGGGGCCAAAACATAAGACCTCCTCGATTAGTCTGATAAACAGGTTCCAGGTGCGGTCTATGGCTGAAACTGTCCCTCAGCCAGATGCAGTCGCTTGTCCTGTTTCGGAGGAAATCTCTCAGCCTACACGATCCAGGCAATCACAGAGGATGTGATTGCTGGTAGTTGGGAGCTCCAGTGTTAGGCGCTTTGTGGGGCCTCTTAGGGATATGGCTATCAAGGAGTGGAAGAAATCCAACCTGCACTCTATGTGCATATCGAATGGAGTCATTACAGATGTCGAACAGGTCCTTCCTGCTACCATGAAGAGCACAGGGTACAACCAACTGGAGATGGGTGTTCACGTCGGTCCAATGATGTGTATCACTCTGGATCGGAAGAAATTCTCTCTGGTTTTGAGCGATTGTCAGAAGTGGTAAAGCCTGCCAGTCTTGCCTGCAAGATCAAAGCAATGCTACCATTTGCAGCATACTCGACAGGACCCATTGCGGACTTCTGGTACCGAGGCGAATGGAGGATCTGAATCAGAGGCTCAGACGGTTCTACGACGGTGTAGGCTGCAGTTTCCTCGGCTTGTGCCATGGGGTGGTGGCTTTTCAGGTTCCACTAAATAGGTCAGGAGTCTATTGCAAGTAGAAGGTGGCTACTGGGCAACAGGGGCTGTGTGGCGTGGACTGGGCGCATTTTTAAGGTTAGAGTGTCTCGAGAAAAAAACAAAAATAACTTCAGTCTCCAAGGATGCAGGTCGAACACAGGAAGAATGTAGAGCTAGGAACTCTCGGTATGACCGTTGTAAATTGTTGTAAATTGACGTAGCTGTGTTGGGAAAGTACTAGTGTGTCAAGTGCTAATAGAAAGCAATGATGCTCAAATCGTTTAGGCACTGAAAAGCTGGCTAAAGCCGGACATAAGATTAGCCAAACTTTTTTCGAAGGATCTAAAGGTGTTCAGAAAGGGTAGGCTAAACACAGATGTCAGTGGCGTGTTTGTTGTTGTTAGAAGTAGTTTATCTTATAACGAAATTGAAGTAGATAGCTCCTGTGCGTTAGTACGGGAACAGATCATTTTTGGCAATGGGAATAAAATAACGACTGGATCCTTTTACCGACCTCCCACTTCAGATAATACAACTGCAGAAAATTCAGTCTACTTTCAAGCACGTACCCGACACTCACAGTTACAGTTGGTTCAACTGACACTCGATACGTTGGCGGAAATACACGTTTAAATCCGGAGGTACGCATAAAACGTCATCCGACATTGTGCATTCACTGCAAATTGTTTCGAACAGTTCGTTCATGAGTCCACTCGAAAAGTAAACGGTTGTGAAAACATTCTTGACCTCTTAGCAAGAAATAATCCAGAGAATCAGAACGAATACAGCGATTAGTGAACATATGGTTCTCTTAGCGAGACTGAATACTGCGACTCCCAAATCATCCAAAAATAAACGAAAAGTATACCTATTCAAAAAAATTCGCTTGACGCCTTCATGACGCACAATCTCCACTCCTTCCAAATGAACAATTTAAAGAAATAGTGTCGACACCAATTGAGAAATTTATGCCAAATAAAGTAATGAATGACGGACCGTACACAAAACGAGTCAAAAACAACGAATAAAGCATTCCCAGTCCAAACAAACGAAAAAAAATTAGAAATCTTTTACAGAAGCTCGAAATTCAGTGCGGACTTCAATGCGAGATGCTCATAATAAAACTTCCTGGCAGATTAAATTTGTGTCGGACTGAGCCTCGAACTGGGGACGCAAGTGCTCTACCATTTACGCTACCCAAGCACGACTCACGCCCCGTCCTCGCAGATTTACTTCTGCCAGAACCTCGTCTCCTACCTTCCAAACTTCACAGAAGCTCTACACAAGTAACTTAGTAGTAGATATCCTCAACGTAGTAAAGCAACTTAAATCACTTAGTAAAAGCAAGTTTTGTGGTTCAGACTGTATACCAATTAGGTTCCTTTCAGAGTATTCTGATGCAATAGCTCCATACCTAACAATTGTAGATAACCGCTCGCTCGACGAAAGATCCGTACCCAAAGACTGGAAAGCTGTCATGTCACACCAGTATTCAAGAAATGCAATAATCAATTAAAATACAGATCCACATCATTAACGTCGGTTTTTGGAACATGTATCGTGTTCGAACGTCATGAATTACCTTGAAGAGAATGGTCTATTGACACACAGTCAACACGGATTTAGAAAATATAGTTCTTGTGAAACACAAATATCCCTTTACTAACAAGATAGGTTGACTACAGTTGAGAAGAGATTTCAAAGTGATTCGTTATTGCTAGATTTCTAGAAGGCTCCTGACACTGTACCTCACAACCGGTTTGTAATCAAATTGCATGCTTATGAAATATCCTCTCGGTTATGCGACTGGATTCGTGATTTCCTGTCAGAGAGGTAAGAGTTCGTTGTAATTGACGGAAAGTCGTCGAGTAAAACAGATGTAATTTCTGAATTTCCCCAAGGTAATGTTATAAGCCCTCTGCCGTTTCTTATATATATATATAAACTATTTAACAGACATTCCGAGCATCCGTCTTAGGTTGTTTTGCAGATGATGCTGTCGTTTATTGTTTAGTAAAGTCATCAGAAGATCAAAACAAATTGCAAAAGGGAAACAAATTGCAAAAGGGTTTAGAAAAGATATCGGCATCGCGCGAAAATCGGCAACTCACCCTGAAAAATGAAAAGTGTGAGGTCATGCAGAATGAGTGCTAAAAGTAATCGGTTAATCTTCTGTTACACTATAAATCAACCAAATCTAAAGGCCGTAAATTCAACTAAATACCTGTGAATAACAATTACGAACAACTTAAATTGGAAAGCCCAACCAAAGACTGCGATTTATTGGCAAGACACTTAGAAGATGCAACAGATCTACTAAAGAGACTGACTACATTAAGCTTGTCCGTCGTCTTTTGAAGTGCTGCTGCGTAGTGTGGGTTCCTTAGCAGAGAGGGTTGACGGTGTCCATCGAAAAAGTTCAAAGATGAGCAGTACGTTTTGTACTATCCAGAAATAGGGGAGAGAGCGTCACGGACATGATACAGGATTTGGGGTGGACATCTCGTTGCGGCCGGATCCTCTCTCGAAATTTCAATCAGCAACTTTCTCCTCCAAATACATAAAGTTAGCCAAGTTAGCCAATGAGGTCGTTGTGTGCAAAACATTCAAGCGACCTGCCAGATTTTGGGTCACCAAACGTGTTCGAAAGTTTAGTTTCCTACAAACGAACAAATGAACAATACAAAAATTCGGCAGGGACAACAGTAAGGATCGAATCCGAACCAAAGGCTGAGCAGTCTCGTGCGATGTCATCTACGCTATGAGGACAACTGACGTTAACTGTTTCAGACGGACCGCTTGAATTTGAGCACGCCACGTTCCGGCAGGCTAACTTCAATGCTAATTAACTCGGAAACAAAGTGAAGTATCGAATTTTTTTCTCAACAGTAACTTCCCGGCACAATTTACCCTGCAACGCCCTCGCGAGCTTTTCAGATTGCTTCTGACCACCCTGTGTAATCCGCAAGCCAATACATATTGCGTGTCCTAGGTGGCTTCGCGACATCGTCAGTGATTGTATTCCATTCTCACATGTAGCGAGGGAAATACGACACTATTCATCTGTAGAACGACGGGGAAATGACTGTATATGTGCCTCTGTGTATGCCCTATTCTCTACTCTTATTATCTGTACATGAGATGTACCATGGCTGGTAGCAGTACGATTGTCACACGGTTTTCTTCGAATTTCCAACATTTCTTCACAAAAACAACGTCGCCTTTCTCCCGAACAATCCTATTTAAGTTCATCGAGTTTTCTATTAGACTTACATTTAGGCTACACCGATTTGCTGCGATCCTGCTATCTCAGAAATCTTTCCGTGACTGTTGCGAGACCTACATGATATTTACACTAAACTCTGGACTGGTCGCACTCGTGTCCTTGTATGTGATCTTCTTTGTAGATCCACCGCACTTACCCATAATGCTTCCAGCAAATCAAACTCATCCCTTCGCCTCAAGTACTACAGATTTTACATTTCGTTGCAGTTGCATTTCATATCGCCTTTTAGTACCCCCTCAGTACTGTGTTGGTAACCCAGGAACAAACTCGTTCCTGAGTGATTGTTATGGCGATATTTTGAAACACTGAAATGCTCCCTGAATTCTTGAAGAACGTTGGTGAGGATGGAGTGAAGTGACTTGCAGAATTGTTTATGACGATCATAAACACGGGTAAGATTCCATAGATGTGGAAGGAATCTAAAGTCATTGCTGTCCAGAAGCCTGGAAAGACTGGATATCACCCAAAAGACTACAGGCACATTTTGCGGCTGTGCACTATCTATAAATTGTTTGAGACAGATCTAATGAGCAGAATAAAACCTGTTATCGATCAGATGCTACCAATACCACAAGGATGATTCAGAAAGAATAGAAGCTGCTATGATGAAGTCCTAGCCCTCGCAACTGATGTAGAGTGAAGTTTTCAATATAATTTGAAAATCAGAGTGGTGCTGCTTGACCTCACATCACATCTGCCTAAGGCAATCTGCCGGCCGGTGTGGCCGTGCGGTTCTAGGCGCTTCAGTCTGGAATCGCGTGACCGCTACGATCGCAGGTTGGAATCCTGCCTCGGGCATGGATGTTTGTGATGCCCTTAGGTTAGTTAGGTTTAAGTAGTTCTAAGTTCTAGGGGACTGATGACCACAGATGTTAAGTCCCATAGTGTTCAGAGCCATTTGAACCATAAGGCAATCTGGATTCAAGGTCTTGTCTCCAAACTAATGATGGTTCTTAAATGCAAGAAAACTGCGAAACTCCTTACGAATATAAAAGAGAACGGAAATTTCCAGTAAAACTAAATGTGAGAGTAAGCAAGCATGAGATTTTGAGAAACAGAATACCACAAGAATCAGTACTGGCATCACCTCTGTTTGGTCTCTACATATCTGATGTCCCAGTTTTAAATTCACAGATATTTGCTTACGCCCATGCCCTTGAAGTAGCAGTACAAGCAAAATCTTTCGAGAAATTAGAAAAATTACTTAACACTGATCTGGAAGCCATTCCGGAATTCTACAGTGAATGGCACGTAATCATCAATCTAACAGAATGCTGGGCTGCTTTCATCATGGCATACTATCCACAAGTTCATCAACGCACTGTTGGTCCAGATTGTCCCACTCCTCAATGGCGATTCGGCGTAGATCCCTCAGAGTGCTTGGGGGGTCACGTCGTCCATAAACACCCCTTGTCAACCTATGTTCGATAGGGTTCATGTCTGGAGAACATGTTGACCACTCTAGTCGAGCGATATCATTATCCTGAAGGAAGTTATTCACAAAATGTGCACGATGGGGGCACGAATTGTCGTCCATGAAGACGAGTGCTTCGGCAATATGCTGCCGATATGGTTGCACTATCGATCGGAGGATGGCATTCACGAATCGTACAGCCGTTGCGGCGCCTTCCATGACCACCAGCGGCGTACGTCGGCCCCACATAATTCCAACCCAAACTAGCAGGGAACCTTCACCTTGCTGCCCTCGCTGTACAGTGCGTCTAAGGTGTTCAACCTGACCCCGTTGCCTCCAAACGCGTCTGCAACGACTGTCTGGTTGAAGGCATATGCGACACTCATCGGTGAAGAGAACGTGGTGCCAATCCTGAGCGGAGTATTAGGTATGTTGGGCCCATCTGTACCGTGCTGCATGGTGTCGTGGTTGCAAAGATGGGAGTAAAGTTGCGCATCACGCAGCCTATTGCGCAGAGTTTGAGTAGTAACACAACGCCTTGTGGCTGGACGAAAAGCATTATTCAACATGGTGGCGTTACCGTCAGGCTTCCTCCGAGCCATAATCCGCAGGTAGCGGTCATCAACTGCAGTAGTAGCCCTTGAGCGCCCTGAGCGAGGCATGTCATCGACAGTTCTTGTCTCTTTGTGTGTCCTCCATATCCGAACAAAATAGGTTTGGTGGACTCCGAGAGATCTGGACACTTGTTGAGATCCCTTCCTGGTACAAAGTAACAATGCGGAAGCGATCGAACCGCGGTATTGACCGTCTAGGCATGGTTGAACTACAGGCAACACGAGCCGTGTATCTCCTTCCTGGTGGAATGACTGGAACTGATCGGCTGTCATACCCTCTCCGTCTAATAGGCGCTGCTCATACATGGTAGTTGACATCTTGAGGCGGGTTTAGTGAGATCTCAAAGGGACTATGTCTGTAATACAATATCCACAGTCAACGTCTATCTTCAGGAGTTCTGATAAATGGTGTGAGGCAAAACTTTTTTTGATGTGTGTATAACAGGTTTGCTAACAGGAACAACCTGGGGCAGCTCAGCTGGGACATCACACACTTCAGCATTGGATCTTTCATGTAGTGTTGATGGATACTGTGTCCCAATGTGGGCCACGAGCATCAACAGGTAAAAGGTTGACATCCAATTCTATGAGATCATTACGATAATCTCGAGAATACTGCAACCAACGTCCATTTCCTGGCTTCCAGTCCTAGCATATATTGACCCTTCACAGATCCGGCGACAAGTAGCAGTTGAACGGGTAGCTACACCACTAACAGAAGATCATACCTCACCTATCCACCATATTTTCCTACAGAAGACCCTCTCAAATCCTGAGAAGCCTTCAAGATGGACGAAGATCAGAATACCACAGGAAGAGAGTGGCAGCGGGATAGGTGACCCAACAGTGCAAATACGAGGCTTCAACCTGCCACGAGGCATTGGACTTCACTGAACAGTCTCCGAATCGGATTTAGACGATGCATAAAATTAATGATTGGGTATTGCCGAAGATCCCAAGTGTGACTGTGGAATGGAACTGATCATGGACCATATTTTAGGTTGTGCTGTGTATAGGTTTCCTGGCAGATGTCTTAACAACATCCACATAGTTACAGACAACGCCAAAGACTCACTTCAAAATTCCATGTTTATATTGTAATAGTGTATATTTTGCTTTTTGCTCAGTTTAAAGCCTATTTTTTGTAGTCTGAGTGTTGAACGCGAGGACAGAAGCGGAGAGGCACAGTCGCTGTCCTATGTTTCCCGGGAGGGATGGAGCGTGGTGCGGTGCGGATGCCAGGCTGGTGGGCAGCGCTACATCATAGGTGTCAGTGGGAGCCGCGATGTCGCCCGATAGCGAGGCGCCCGCCGGCCGGGGCATCCATCATGTGCGGCGCGGCGCGGCGCAGCGCGGCAGCCAGCCGCTTTGTCCCGGGTCCCGTCTGCTCTGTCCTGCCGCTGTCCACACTGGGCGGCTCCCGTGAACACCCTGGACGTATCAGGTCATCCCTTCCACAGTGTGATTCCTGACGTGTCTCTAAGACGCTAACATTGTGTTTTGTTTCCGCATAGTGTAAAGCGGAGAAGACGTAGGATAGCTGACCTTCAAATGACACGTTCTCGTTTTCTGAGGCTTCCCTAAACCTGAAACTGATTTCCTTCCCCAACTGTTGTGTCTTCTCCAATTCTACTGGTCTCGTTGTCGATGAAACGTTAAACATAAATCTCTTATCCATCCTTACCTTTTAGACTTATACGACAAAATTTCTGCAAGCACTAACTCAAATGGCACTGAGCACTATGCGACTTAACTTCTGAGGTCATCAGTCGCCTAGAACTTAGGACTAATTGAACCTAACTAACCTAAGGACATCACACACATCCATGCCCGAGGCAGGATTCGAACCTGCGACCGTAGCGGTCGCTCGGTTCCAGACTGCAGCGCCTAGAACCGCGCGGCCACTCCGGCCGCAAGCACTAACTTCTTTGTGGCATTTTTTTGGATCGGGTTGTCGATCCGTACGGCTCCCAACAGTCAGGATGGTATCCCACAGCTGTCCGGGGCTTTCCAGACACATTTTTGGCCTGGATACTCATTCACTGGAGGAGAATTCTCCAGAGACGCCCCGGACAGCGGTGGGATACCGTCCTGAATGTTGCTCGCCATACGGCCCGACAACCACATTCGAGAAAATGTCACAGTGGGGAGGGAGGGGGGGGGGGGCGGAGGCGGACTTGTCTGATGACACGATAGAAGAAGAATGAGAAATCGATATAAAAGAGACAGGGTATCCAGTATGAGAACTATAATTTAAAAAATCGTGGGAAGAGTTGGGATCGAATAAAACAGAAGGAATAGATAACATTCAATCAGAATTTCTAAAATTACAGCAGGAAGTGGCAACAAAACAGTTATTGACATTAGTGTGCAGAATGTATGAGACTGGCTATGTACCTTCACACATTCGAAAAAAATATCATCCTCACACTTCCGAAGATTGCAAGAGCAGACAAGTGCGCAACTATCGGAGAATCAGCTTAACAGCTCATACATTCGAGTTGCTGACGAGAATAATATACAGAAGAGTGAATAAGAAAAATGAGAGTCCGTTAGACGACAATCAGTTTGGCTGTAGGAACGGAAAAGCCACCAGAGATGCAGTTCTGAAGTTGCGGTTGATAATGGGAGCAAGTCCGGAGAAAAATTAACACAAAGTCATAGAAATTGTTGACCTCGAAAAAGCATTCAACAGTGTAAAAAGTTACAAGATGTTGAACTCCTGAGAAAAACACGGAAAAGCTGTAGGGAAAGGGGTGACACACAATATGCGCAAGAACTATTAGAGAACAATAAGACTAGAAGGCCAAGAGCGATGAGCTCAGATTAAAAAGAGTGTAAGACGGGCATGTAGCCTGTCGCCCCTACTGTTCCATCTACACATCGAAGAAATAATGACGGAAATAAAAGGAGTCCGATCAACAGTCAAGGTGAAAGGATATCAGTGATAAGATTCCCTGCTGACATTGCTATCCTCAGTGAAATTGAAGAAGAATTACAGGATTTGTTTAATGGTATGAACAATCTAATGAGTAAAGTGCGGTGTGGGATCCTTACCAGGTGGAATTGACGGAGGACATCGAAATGGTGCAAAAAAAGGGCAGCTCGTTTTGTATTATCAAGTAATAGGGGAGAGAGTGTGACACATTTGATACGCGTGTTGGGATGGAAGTCATTAATGCAAACACGTTTTTCGTCGCAGCGAGATCTCTTTACGAAATTTCAATCACCAACTTTCTTTTCCGAATGCGAAAATATTTTGTTGATCCAAACCTACATAGGTAGGAATGATCATCAAAATAAAATAAGAGAAATCATAGCTCGAACAGAAAGGGTTAGGTGTTTGTTTTTCCCGCGCGCTGTTCGGGAGTGAATTGGTAGAGAGATAGTATGATTGTGGTTCGGTGAACCCTCTGCCAAGCGCTTAAATGTTAATTGCAGAGTAATCGTGTAAATGTAGATGTAGAAAGTATATGGATCAAGAGTACATCGAAGAAAAACGAAAGCAATGAGAAATGGCAAAAATGAGAACAGCGAAGAACTTAACATCAGAATTGGTGATCACGAAGCAGACGAAGTCAAGCAATTCCTCTACCTAGGCAGCAAAATAGCTCATGATAGACGGAGAAAGGAGGAGATAAAAAGAGGTGTGGAACTGAGATAACGGCATTTTTTCCCAAGCGAGATCTACCAGCATCAAACATAGACCTTAATCTGAGGGAGAAATTTTTAAGAATGTCAATTTAGAGCACAGAACAGTACGGTAGTGAAACATGGACTGTGGGAAAACTTGAACAAAAGAAAATCGAAACATTTGAGATGTAGTACTACAGACGAACGTAAAAAATTTGGTGGGCTGATAAGGTAAGGAACGAGGAGGTTCTGCGCGGAATTGGAGAGAAAAGGAATGTGTGGGAAACACTGATAAGGAGAAGGGATAGAATGATCGGACACCTGTTATGACATCAGAGAATGGCTTCCATGGTACTAAAGGGAGCTGTAGAGGGCAACAACTGTAGAGGAAGACAGAGATTGGAATACATCTAGCAAATAATTGAAGACATTGGTTGCAAGTACGACTGTGAAATGAAAACGTTAGCTCAGGAGAGAAAATCGTGACGGGGTGCATCAAACTAATCAGAAGACTGCTGAATAAAACAAAACGCGTATCAGTTTTGAAGATTATTTATTTGTTTCTATCAAGAACATTACTCTCAATGTATAAAATTCAGAACCATTCAAGAACCCACAGGTATGTAGTTACGCATATCTCAGATATTGAGTGTACATAATGTAAATAAACTTATTAATGTGTTATCTTTTTGTAGATGTCTGACTCTTTATTAATCACCTCTACTATCACGCATCTTTCCACCCTACTGCTAACACCTATAGATGGGTTCGTCTTGAAAGACGGTAACACAGGAACAAACCGCGTTCGATTCACGAATACCTTCGTTAAGCAGGCGAATTCATCCGTATGAAATGGTCAGTCGTAACTGCTGACATGAATCCGATCGAGCATGCTTGGGGCCAGCTGAGTGCGTCGTCACGGAACCTACCTCACATAGTGGATTACCTCAGGTGGGCTGCCGTCAAAGAGTGCAAAAGACTTCAACAGCGACGTCCCTAACACCTTGTGAGCAACGTTCCAGGGAAGGGCCAGGCACGTTAGAAGGCACAGGGTAGAGCAGTACGATACTGAATTCAAGCAGGAGAAGATTTTGATTTCACAGTTGAGCAGAGACAACAGGGTGCCTTTTTCTTTGGTTATTGTTTTTTCATTATTATGCTGTAAAGTTTGTGTGTGTGTGTGTGTGTGTGTGTGTGTGTGTGTGTGTGTGTGTGTGTATGTCTGTGGAGGGGGAGGGAGAACGGACTGACAAAAAGGGTCGCAGAGTATCATCACAACTGATGGTCTCATATACAATGATCTCATATAGAAGGGATGGGCGATGACCGTATGCCAAAAATACAGGTATAAGACTAGAGCATTCGCAAGGTGAGCAGACTAAAGGAAAAAATGGAAAGATCAAGTTTTAAGATCGTTACAAATGGATCTCTGTTGACTGCCGGCAAAGAGACATGTAAGGAGACCAAAGGCACTATGTGGACAATAAAAACGAATCGAATAACCACTCATAATTACAATTAAGCAGGGGAATATGTGCCAACAATGCACAGAAGAAAAGAAGTCAAAATAGATTAGGAAGGGGTAGTTCTGTTCTACGAAGAGTAGATGAATTCCAGAATAATTTCAGCTCTTCAGCTAATTTCAGAAGACAGATCTATAAAATATACATTGCATTCATAAATTTGGAAGATTCAGCAACGTGGATGGAATTTTATTTATTTGTGATCTTCAATCTTGCTGTTAACAAACCGAAGCAGACCACTAGTAATGACAAGTTAAATGCTTACTCTTTGGTAACATAAAGTTTATTTACGCAAGTACTCATACAAAACCATATTCTACCATCTGCTCTGTTCAATTACGTATGTTAGGAATAGGTAATATTAGTCGTCGCTCTAACACCATCGTCTTACAAATATTTTTATTTCACCTTCATGTTGTACTGTATGCAAGAGCCCCAATACAATTCATTTAATTATTCCGAAAATAATATTGACGTATGATTCTAAACATTCATGGTGGTGTCTGTTTGTTTTATATCGTGTCTCCCTACCACTTTCGCGCAACGACGCTCTGAGCGTGTTTTTTAGGGAATTAACTAGTTTGAACCTGGGACCTGTTGCTGGTAAGGAGACGCCAGACCACACATGACATGTAGAATTCAGAAGAGTTCAGTGAGACTAGCGATGATATAACCAAATACTAAATGATCTCAGCGTCTGATCCACTGCACTCCCTGTAAAAGAATCTTAATACTAACTAAATTTGATGGAAAGGGTCAAGGCTTTCCTATTTTTAGTTAGCTGGTAAAATAACGTCGAAAAAGCAGTTAAGTTTACCATTGGAAATTTTATTCTACTCACAAAACATCGTTTATAAATTACACTATTGATAAAAGGAAATGTTTTAATACAGGATGGTAAAAACCAACTGCGTTCAACAAAAATGTGAACGAATATTCCCTGAGTGGGTTTCCAAGTTCTACAATGGATCGAAGGATGACGTATGCCATATCACATCTATAATCTATGTTTAAATTAAGTTTCACAAAAGAGAAAACTATCAAAATGGTCTACAGTGTCCCTCAATTATCTTTAACTACTAATCTAACCTGTCGTAAATTACAGTGGCTGATGTGGCTTCTCAATAACTATAAAATAGAAAAATCATCGCGTTTCAGATCTTTACTTCAAGTGGCAAATGTGAACACCATGAGTTTTAATTAACGATCGACACGAGTATTACGCAAAAAAGGAGTGTAACAGATGAGTCTTCTGCAGTTCTGAGTGAAGCCTTATGCGCTCAAAAATGCGGCATCGCGTGCGTTCATTACCTTGTCGGTGTTTAGGCAGCGTCAGGGCGACAGCGGCCGGCGCACCAGCCATCCAGCTCGCCGTCTCGGAACTAACTCGTCTTCTCCTTACTACAATTTACCGAAGTTAGTTTAAAAAAACTATCTGGCTATGTTTTCATCTGACCAATCAGGGACTCAATGTTAACCTTAAGCTCCGCCTACAAAAATTCTGTCTATCCAATGAGAAACGTTATACTTTTCGTGGTGGTGCAATGTTTTTAAAGTTTGCAACGTAACAGAGACGCTATAAGTCTCACGCTAATACCTGCAGCTGGTGTGGTCCTTTTAGCGTTATCGTAAGATCTATACTGTTCTTCTGGAGGGCTCTATCTTTTAACATGGGCTGGGGGGGGTGGTCCTTGACGTACCTGAGACACGAAAAAGTCTCACGCTAAAACTTGCGGGTTGTAGTGGCCCTTTTTGTGTTATCGTAAGATCTATACTGTTTTTCTGGAGGGCTCTAGCTTTTAACATGGGCTGGGGGTGGTCCTTGACGTACCTGAGACGCAAAAAAGTCTCACGCTAAAACGTGCGGGTGGTAGTCGTACAGGTAGGCTGGCGGCGTGGGTGTCTAGCCCCTCCCTTATCGTTGGGCCTTCTAGCTTAACACGGTTCTGCTCTCGGCTTCTGTTCTCGTTTCTCCCCTCGGAACTACGTCTGCCTCACGGTGGGAAGGTACGACATGCATTTAGGCATTCTTGTGTTAGTCTGTGGTATTCCATTTGCTCACTTTGGTTAATTTAATGTCACGATTTATTCGGAGCTATGTGACATACTGCTGGATTTGCTTATCATATCAGGGTTTTCATGTAAGGTGTTGAATTTGCCTGACACCTTACACGGTTATACCAGTATTTCAATGCAATCTAATTGGCATTGGATTTTCCACTCACTTCAACAGTCCTGGGAATAATTTAAGTGTTCCATTACAAACAGTCACTAGCAAAGTATGATTTATTGTTAGAAACGGTTTCATGTACAATCGGTTTCACGTACAATCATTTCAGGAAATTAAAAGAACACGAATGAGAGAGTATACCGGCAGACGCCGAGCCGTGCGGACGCGACTCCAGCAGAGTGGACTGAGTCGCTGCAGTCATGGTCTGTACGGCTGGTCCCGGCGGAGGTTCGGGTCCTCCTTCGGGCATGGGTGTGTGTGTTTGTCCTTAGGAAAATTTTGGTTAAGTAGTGTGTAACCTTAGGGACTGATGACCTTAGCAGTTAAGTCCCATAAGATTTCACACATTTTTTGACGCGACAGCAGCGGTAAAATTTGCTTGATACACAGTAATTTAGTTTATGTTTTTTTCTCACGTGCTTCCCCAAATGAGCGAACTGTACATTTGTTTTTTACTGTGTAGACTAGTGGTTGGCAAATTATTCAAAGTTTTTGTTTTTGCGTACATATTCTTGTGTAAGGTGGCATACTAGAGTAATTTTCCCGCCGTCAGACAGCTACGTCAGACCACTAAGCTTAAATCTCGTGCTGGTACATAGCATATAGTCTAGATAAGTGCATTTTTGTTTGCATACTTACCTCATGTAATAGCTTTCGAGTAAGCAAAGTTTCTAGTAAGAGATAACTGTAGATACATCTACTTCAGCAGAGAAATTTATTTCTGTTCAAGAGTTTGCCATCTCAGGGTGGAGTGAGAAATCTGTAGAGCAGTTTTTAGTGTCTCTTTATTCTGCTCGTTACATTTTGCGTACGTTCCAAAATAAATAGCACCATTTGATCTCTTATATCTATTTTTACACACTGCGATATTCCTAGGAACTGTACTTGTTGTGCGCGGACGGAAGGAGAGTTGGCTACTGTCCGTAAACAGCTGGATGCAGCGTTGGACACTGTCGACACGCTTCTGGCTAATGTTCAAAGTTGCCGCGGCATCCTTGGTGAGCCGGATGTCGCTGCATCTTCTGATTCGCAACATCTGACCGGTTCGTCCTCACTCCAGAGTGGGTGGCAGACAGTGGTGGGTTTGCGTGTCGCTGGGCGAAAGGTGAAAGAGGGAGCAGGTCGCGCGACTGTTTCCCGACGCCTTAGCAACAGGTCCGAGATGTTACCCAGTGTTGATGGTAACTCCGTGCCAGCACGAAATGCCTCTCCTGTTGGGTTAGCGGCCGATTTTCCTGCCCAGTCCGGACAAGTGCAGAGGATGGGTATGCTTGTCGTTGGGACCTCCTATGTTTGGCGGGTGATGGAGACACTCACAGGGGCAAGGCGAGAAAGAATGACAGTAGCACTCGGTATGTTTGACGGGGAGGTCTCGTCCGTGATGTGGAAGAGGTCCTGCTAGCGGCTATCGAGTGCACTGGGTGCAACCGACTACATGTAGTGACACATGTCGTTACGAATGACGCCTGCAACGCACGCGGGGTGCAGGTTAAGCTGTCTGTTTGTAGCCTCGTACACAGGATTGATCGCGGTCCTCTGTTTTGGAGTAGAGTGAAAGGTCTAAACTAGAGGCTCAGACTACTTTGCAACGGTATCGGATGCGAATTTCTTGACCTCCGCTATCGGATACAGAATGGCAGGGTTCCCCTTAATAGATCAGGAATGCACTAGACGCAGGAAGCTGCTACTAGGGTAGCAGAGTACTTGTGGCGTGGACATTTGGCTTTGTTTTAAGTTAGACCCCTTGGGATCAAAGACGATTTGTCTGATAAATTAGTCATCATGTCCTCAGAGAATGTTCGTCGTCGCTGATCAGAGATATAGGAGGTTAATACGGTTTTAGCAAAGTGCAGGAGCATCCAAGGAAAGGCCCCCAGAGTTAGTATCGCTTACTGAAGATTATATATAGCACTAGGAACAGATAGCTGGTTGAAACCGGACGTTCTTGGTGTTGTTGTGGTCTTCAGTCCAGAGACTGGTTTTATGCAGCTCTCCATGCCATACAGTAAAGCTGCATGCCCTCGGGAAAAATTACGGCTGTAGTTTCCCCTTGTTTTCAGCCGTTCGCGGTACCAGTACAGCAAGGCTGGTTTGCTTAGTGTTACAAGGCCAGATCAGTCAATCACCCAGACTGTTGCCCCTGCAACTACTGAAAATGCTGCTGCCCCTCTTCAGGAACCACACGTTTGTCTAACCTCTCAACAGATACCTCTCCGTTGTGGTTGCACCTACTGTACGGCCACCTGTATCGCTGAGGCACGCAAGCCTCCCAACCAACGGCAAGGTCCATAGTTCATGGGGGGGGGGGGCAACAAAAAAAATTAAGACTGGAATATATATCATAAGGATAGGTTAGTCGCCAACGACGGCGGCGATTTATTCCAGTGAGGAATTCGATAAAATCTAGCGAGGGTTCCGATTGTGAATTTATCTGGGTGAAGTTACGTACCAATGATCAATCAAAAATGGTAATCGGATGCTTTTATAGATCGCCTGGGTAAGGATTTCTAGTGCTAGAGCGCTTTAGACAGAACTTTCAGAATATCATTTGTAATTTTCCCGCTAGGGGGTGACTTTAACTTGCCAGATATAGATTGGGAGTGTCATGCTATCAAAACTGGTGCCAGAAACAGGCATTCGTGTGACACTGTTCTGGATGTCTTGTCTGAAAATTACTTTAAGCATATAGTTAGAGAACCGACTCGTGATGGTAACGTCTTAGACCTCCTGCCGACAAACAACACTCAGTTAACGTAAAGGAAGATATCAGCGATCATAAGGCTGTAATAACATCTATGAAAACTGGTATGACAAAGAATGTTAACAAAGGTAGGAAAATATTTTTGCTTAACAAGATTGACAGGATTCAAATTTCAGGGTATCGGAGCAGTCAGCATCAAATATTTGGTGATGAAGAAGATGTGGAGAACAAATCGAAAAAATTTCAAAGGAATTGCGCAATATTCCATAGACAAGTACGTTCCGAGTAAGGTCCTGAGGGATGGCAAAGATCCACAGTGGTATAATAGCACTGTAAGAAAACTGCTACGTAAGCAAACAGAACTTCACCTCACATTCAAGAGAAGTAAAAACCTAGCTGACCCAACTGCTGAACGAAACGAAAATGAGCGTAAGGAGAGCAAAGAGAGAAGCGTTCGATGACATTGAAAGTAAAACTTTTTCAACCGATCTCAGCAAACCCTAAGAGATTTTGGTCGTATGTAAAATCAGCAAGTGGGTCAAAAACCTCTATTTCCTCACTCAGTGATCATACTGACACCGAAAAGGAATACTATAGAGAGAAGGCCGAAATACTGAATTCGGTCTTCCAAAATTGTATCACTGCGTAAGATCGGAACACAGTCCCTCCTTTCTATCGACGTACGAACCTAAAAATGGCAGATATTGAGATAATCGATCGCGGCATAGAAAAACAACTTCAATCGATTAGTAGTGGAAATGCATCAGTACCAGATGAGAGGTCTATAAGATACTACAAAGAACTGAGCACGGAAGGGTACCTAGCGACAGGAAGAAAGCGCAGGTCATTCCCGTTTTTAATAAGGGCCGTAGGACGGTGCCGACAATTATAGAACTATTCGTTGACGTCAGTCTGTTGTAGAATTTTGGAACGTGTTTTATGCTGAGGAACTATGACGTTTCTGGAGACCAAAAATCTCTAAAATTCAAAATGAATTCAGCAAACGGACATTTTGCGAAACTCTGTTCCTCCATGAGAACTGCAGTGCCGTAGGCAATGGCGCTCCGGTTGATGCAGTGTTCCTTGACTTCAGGAAGGCATTTGACACTATGCTGCACTGCCGTTTAGTGAAGAAAACACAAGCTTATCGAGAATCGGAGCAGATTTACGACTGGATTCAAGACTTCCTTGGAGACAGAACTCAACACGTCACTCTTAACGGAACAAAATCGACAGATGTAAAGGTAATGTCCGGAGTACCATAGGGAAGCGTGGTAGGACCGTTCCTGTTTACAATGTATTTAAATGATCTAGTAGAAAGTGTCGGATGCTCTCGAAGGCTATTCGAAGAGGATGCGGTTGTCTATAACGAAGTAGCAGCGCCAGAAGATTGTGACGATTTGCAGAATGACCTCCAGAGAATTGACGAATGGTGCAGGCTCTGGCAGCTGGCTCTGAACGTAAATAAATGTAACATATTGCTCATGCGTAGGAAAATAAACCCATTACTGAATGGCTATACTATTGATGACAAACCGCTGGAAACACTATGGGCCGTAAATTATCTAGGAGTAACTATCCGGAACGACCTCGAGTGAAATGACCCTATAAAACAAATAGTCGGAAAAGCAGATGAGAGACACAAATGGTTCAAATGGCTCTCAGCACTATGGGACTTAACTACTGAGGTATCAGTCCCCTAGAACTTAGAACTACTTAAACTTAACTAACCTAAGGACATCACACACATCCATGCCCGAGGCAGGATTCGAACCTGCGACCGTAACGGTCGCGCGGTTCCAGACTGTAGCTCCTAGAACCGCTCGGCCACCCCGGCCGGCTGACAGACACAGATTCATAGGAAAGATCTTTGGAAATGCAACTCATCATCGAAGGAAGTGGGTTATAAGGCGATTGTTTAACCCATTCTTGAGTGTTGTTCGTCTGTCTGGGATCCGTACTAGATAGGACTGATAGAAGGGAAAGAGAGGATCCAACGAAGAGCGGCACGTCTAGTCAAGGGATCGTTTAATCGGCACGAGAGCATTCCGGATATGATGAACAAATTACATTGGCACACGTTAAAAGAGAGGCGTTTGAATAACGGAGAGATTTACTTTTGAAATTTCTAGACAGCAGTTTCCCGAATGAGTCGGACAACATATTACTTCCCCCTACATACGTCTCGCGCAATGACCATGAGGAGGAACTTCGATGAATTAGAGGCAATACAGAGGCTTGCTTACAATCATTCTTCCCAGGCATTATTCGCGAGTGGAGCAAGGTTGGAGGGCTCAGTTAGTGGTACAAAAAGTACCCTCCACCAAATACTATTAGCTGGCTTGCGGAGTATGATGTAGATGTAGAAATAATATTTTAACGGCGCGAATTGCCAGTGGACGTCGTTTGCAGTGACATATGGTGCGCATCACATTTCCAATAATGGACACTTATTTATTCATGTCTATTACAATTTGTCTTGGTTCATTGTAATTACTGATTGTTTACACAGTACTGTAGAAATGGGTGAGATATTTGAAAGGTGGATATCCTATCTGCCATGAAGATTTCACAAGTTTTGGCTATGAATACGAATGAAGTAGCGAACTTGATAAACTTACTCAACGACTGGAATACAGACAATCATATTTTTTGTAAGACGTGTTTGAGACAAGAGATCTTGATCAGAGTAAGTCAGAGAGTGTGTTGATGCAGTGTGTGTCGAACTGTCTGTGCAATGTATTTGATTTCAAAAATATGGAAGCTGGTCTGCAGTATGGTGAAGGTAGCATTATTTAAAATGATTTTGTTATGATATTCTTTGAGTAAAGATATTGAGCAGATGATATTATATTGATGGAAGAATGATTAAACCAACTTTTAAGGTAATCCAGTTTTTTTATATTTGTAACTGTGTAGCATCTTATTGCCGAAAAATTGCGTATGATTGAAGCCTGCTATAGAAATTTTGTAGTGAAGCACGTGGCATCGTCTTGTAGTTGGAACAAGTGTCAAGGAAGGCAATTGCACACAGCAGAGTTATTAAGAAAAGTTTGCTAACTTGTCTAGGTGTAAGAAATTTATGAAAAGGTCTATTGTTGTCATGGCTTATGAAGCATAGTTAAACCTGGAGTCTTTGTTGTTATTTATCAGTCGTTAAGACTCTTTATCCTATTTATATTTGTAGTTTTACGACTCTGTTTGCAAACTCGCATTGCGCTCTATGTACTGAGAAGTATTTTCTGAAAATTGGCAAGTTATCGTCTTGCACTGCACATCGCAAGTACACCAAACGACATTTGGTTTTTCACAGTCATCTTTATTCCTAATAGCGATAAGCTGCAGAAGAGACGAGCGTTCCGTGCGGACAGATAGGTCAACAAATTTAATTACCATCGAATTTCATTTCCACTGTAAGGCACAGTGATTGTCACAGTATATTTGTGAAAATAATGTCATCTCAGTTCAAAGCCTTAATGACAGTAGAAGATTCAGTAAAGTGTTATATTGTGAGTTTTCAACAAGTTTTATCAGAGAGTCAGATGCGTTTATTTTTATCGTGCAGTGCAAACTACAAAAAGGTGCTAATTTAAGGAGATGGGACCTGGTCAAACTGAAAGAACCAGAGATTGTAGAGAGTTTCAGGGAGAGCATAAGGGAACAATTGACAGGAATGGAGGAAAGAAATACAGTAGAAGAAGAATGGGTAGTTTGAGGGATGAAGTAGTGAAGGCAGCAGAGGATAAAGTAGGTAAAATGACGAGGGCTAGTAGAAATCCTTGGGTAACAGAAGAAATATTGAATTTAATTGATGAGAGGAGAAAATATAAAAATGCGGTAAATGAAGCAGGCAAAAAGGAATACAAACGTCTCAAAAATGAGATCGACAGGATGTGCAAAATGGCTAAGCAGGGATGGCTAGAGGACAGATGTAAGGATGTAGAGGCTTATCTCACTAGAGGTAAGATAGATACTGCCTACAGGAAAATTAAAGAGAATTTGTAGAAAAGAGGGCCACTTGTATGAAAATCAAGAGCTCAGATGGAAACCCAGTTCTAAGCAAAGAAGGGAAGGCGGAAAGGTGGAAGGAGTATATAGAAGGTTTATACAAGGGCGATGTACTGGAAATGGAAGAGGATGCAGATGAAGATGAAATGGGACATACAATACTGCGGGAAGAGTTTGACAGAGCACTGAAAGACCTGAGTCGAAACAAGGCCCCGGGAGTAGACAACATTCCATTAGAACTACTGACGGCCTTGGGAGAGCCAGTCATGACAAAACTCTACCATCTGGTGAGCAAGATTTATGAGACAGGCGAAATACCCTCAGACTTCAAGAAGAATATAATAATTCCAATTCCAAAGAAAGCAGGTGTTGACAGATGTGAAAATTACCGAACTATCAGTTTACTAAGTCACAGCTGCAAAATACTAACACGAATTCTTTACAGACGAATGGAAAAACTGGTAGAAGTGGACCTTGCGGAAGATCAGTTTGGATTCCGCAGAAATGTTGGAACACGTGAGGCAATACTAACCTTACGACTTATCTTAGAAGAAAGATTAAGAAAAGGCAAACCTACGTTTCTAGCATTTGTAGACTTAGAGAAAGCTTTTGGCAATGTTGACTGGAATACTCTCTTTCAAATTCTAAAGGTGGCAGGGGTAAAATACAGGGAGCGTAAGGCTATTTACAATTTGCACAGAAACCAGATGGCAGTTATAAGAGTCGAGGGACATGAAAGGGATGCAGTGGTTGGGAAGGGAGTGAGACAGAGTTGTAGCCTCTCCCCGATGTTATTCAAACTGTATATTGAGCAAGCAGTAAAGGAAACAAAAGAAAAATTTGGAGTAGGTATTAAAATTCACGGAGAAGAAATAAAAACTTCGAGGTTCGCCGATGACATTGTAATTCTGTCAGAGACAGCAAAGGACTTGGAAGAGCAGTTGAACGGAATGGACAGTGTCTTGAAAGGAGGATATAAGATGAACATCAACAAAAGCAAAACGAGGATAATGGAATGTAGTCAAATTAAATCGGGTGATGCTGAGGGAATTAGATTGGGAAATGAGACACTTAAAGTAGTAAAGGAGTTTTGCTATTTAGGGAGTAAAATAACTGATGATGGTCGAAGTAGAGAGGATATAAAATGTAGACTGGCAATGGCAAGGAAAGCGTTTCTGAAGAAGAGAAATTTGTTAACATTTAGTATAGATTTAATGGTCAGGAAGTCGTTTCTGAAAGTATTTGTATGGAGTGTAGCCATGTATGGAAGTGAAACATGGACGATAAATAGTTTGGACAAGAAGAGAATAGAAGCTTTCGAAATGTGGTGCTACAGAAGAATGCTGAAGATTAGATGGGTAGATCACATAACTAATGAGGAGGTATTGAATAGAATTGGGGAGAAGAGGAGTTTGTGTTACAACTTGACAAAAAGAAGGGACCGGTTGGTAGGACATGTTTTGAGGCATGAAGGGATCACAAATTTAGCATTGGAGGGCAGCGTGGAGGGTAAAAATCGTAGAGGGAGACCAAGAGATGACTACACTAAGCAGATTCAGAAGGATGTAGGTTGCAGCAAGTAGTGGGAGATGAAGAAGCTTGCACAGGATAGAGTAGCATGGAGAGCTGCATCAAACCAGTCTCTGGACTGAAGACCACAACAACAACAACATTCATTCGATATGTAATTACAGTAACAATTCTGGTACAGTGATAGCTCGCAAGACTAAAGACAGAGATGAGCAATACTCAGGGCCAACATTTTAATCTGAGTCATTTGTTTGTCAATCGGACGACGTATGTAAATTTCATTGAAAACGGATTGTTTGCTCGCAGACGAATTGTTTATGTCTCGGCTAGTCTGGCTTTCGCACTGTGTAGTGTGAGCTCCGCGCATTTCCGTTCGAAACTAAATTTCGCATCGTAGTTCTGTTACCCTGTTCCGAAATTTACATATTTTGATTTCAAAAGAAGTTTGACACATTTCTCAGAGACCAGCTCGACACTTACAAACACGAGTATTAAAGAATTTTTATAAGAAACTTTCATAATGAATTCAGGGATATAAATAAACAGTGTGTGGTGATAGCGTTTTCTTCCTGACACGGCGAAAATTAAAATAGCGACAATGTCCAGATACTAATTATTTGATAAAATGGCGTTTAGTATAATTTAGTTTATGAAAAGAAGAAAATTCAACTGTTATTCCAAGACAGAAAGATGGAATCCAAAGTGTGTTTCTTGCCAATACTAAGAAATTTTGGAACCATGTAATTAAGTGAGAAAGGTATCTCAAAATATAGAATACCTCAGTACAGGACGGTACACTGAAGTCACCTTCATTTCGTAACATTTTCCAATCGGGTGACCTCTTGCTGCACAGCTGAGCAGGCTGTGAGCAATATCAGAGAGATACGTTCCATGTCATTTGTAGGTACCGTCAACACTAACTGTCCAATGAAACTCCTTTCAGATAAATGAGACGGAGCTGACGTTTCTGACGATGTATTTCCATTCAGAACGATGTACTGCATTCTCTTTGGGAGGAAGTCTTTACCCCAACGGCTTTAGTCATTCACAACACCGAAAATATTACAGTACACTAGGACCTTGACCAGGACAAGAATTCGGAATTATCACAGTGCCCCATCGACCACTAACAGACAAGCATGATTTCGAATTCGTCCTAACGTTGGCTAACAAGCAGCTATATTTTTAATTACAATGGGCAACAAAATTGAGGATCACTCTTTCGAAAGAGAGTAATCGTCTCCCATGGCAACGCAAAAATTTGAAATTTGGCTAAAAGATGCCTACAGCCTTCCTCAATGGTGCAAAAGCGCGGCGCCCTGTGACGTCACCTTCGAACTCGATGACGCTTCAAACAGCAAAACATGCGAAAAACCGGTCATACCTGAGACGTTAATGTGACGTGTAAGGTCGGTTAATAATGCTGACCGATCCTTACTGGTTCCACATTGTAATCGAGAGCAAAAATTGCGGTCAAACTGCACTCCAAAGAGATGCGATCACAATAATACTTATTGAAGAACTGTAACATTCACGGGTGTCAGCAGTGTCAAAGGTTGTTGACAAAATCTTACTGCTGCTCATCGCATGGCGGACAATCGTTCTCATCCGCGAAATGTGTGGGAACCAACGGTCCAGGGAAAGCGGTGGTTTCATTGACGCCCCTGGTGCCATCTCCTGTCGCCTCTTCGTATCCATTCTCAGCGGCGGTGTATCTGCAGCGTTTCTCTCCGTCAATCGTCTGATACGTCAAGGGTGGCGCTGGGCAGAATTTTGCTGAATCTGGGGCCAATCTCACATCATTAACCCACCTTAATCTCCCATGAACTTTCAAACTGTGGCCTTTCTGTCGCATGTCTCAACACCATGGTATCTGAGGCGTCGTCGGCCCGAGGGTGACGTCTCACGGCACTACGCTTTTCCACCGTTGCAGAGAAATTTTGTATGCAACTTTGAGCCAAATTTTGAATTTATGTTCAAATGTTTAAATGAATGTGAATTCCTAAGGGACCCAACTGCTGAGGTCATCAATCCATATACTTACATACTACTTACACTAACTTATGCAAAGAACAACGCACACAACCATGCCCGAGGGAAGAGGACTCGAACCTCCGGCGGGAGGGGACGCGCAATTCGTGACATGGCGCCTCAAACCGCGCAGCCACTCCACGCGGCTCGAATTTATGCGTCGCAATGGGGGGCAATTACGGGATTTAGAAAAATCGATCCTTTATACACAACTTTGCGCCAAATTTCAAAACTTATGCGTCGCAGCGGGAGGCAATAATGGGATTTAGAAGAAATAATCCTTTTTTCTTTTGCACAGTGTAATTAGACAGAAACTGTTGACATAACGATTTATGCAATCTTTTGAAATAACAGTGTGATGTGTGATTTTAGCTTGTTTGTAACGCAGTCTATTGAAAGAACGATGCGATCCATAGCTTATAAAGCTAATTTTCATTCACAATAAACAGTGGGCAGTGAGAGTTTAGAAAGGAATTATGCTATAAAGTAATATCTTCACCGAAGTGACTATGCTGCATCACAGCGTAGAGAGCGAAGTACAAATAGTGAAGTGAAATGATACGTCCTCTGGTGTGTACCTGCACTACGGACGTGGCCGGGATACCGCTCGTTGTTGGAGAGGTGGCACCCCACACACACACACACACACACACACACACACACACACACACAGGTCTAATTACGCGAGACCAGCACGAGACGTGCGCAAACACAGCGCCTCGACCTCGCTATTACCGGCTACAGAATGAGGACCACGCAGTACCCTGCACACGGCCCCAAATTACTGGGGTATAGCCGCCGGCCGACCAGCGATTACTGCGAGGCCCACGTGATTGTTCGGGGCTCCGCATTCAATAGACGCGATCATACAGCACATAATGACCAGCATTTTTCGACGGCATATCGCGTTAAGAACGGAAGGAGTGCCGACGGGAGGCAATTTTATTTGCACGGTATGGACTACGAGCTTTTATCTATCCACAGAAAACGAAATTCATTTCCTGTTAACATTCCGAATGAGAATAAACAAAACGCTCTACCATAGCACAACTACGTCAATGGATTCTTCCGTCACTTCACGGTATAACGATATCATATTTAAGGATGAAAGCATACAACTTGCATCTGTCTACCGAACTCTGGCAATGAAAAACAGTAAGTCGAGTCGGGCGAAGCCTTCGTCAACATCACAACAAGGTTGCGTAAATATGTCCCAGCTTCCTCGTGCTGGCCGGTCGCACACAGCTGTGATTCCTACAGTGTTGGGACGTGCGGGCATTCTCATTCGAGTCGGTTGAAGGATCACAGTCAGATACCTCGCTGCTCAACTGGACGTCTCTTTGGAGTGCTGACACGCTCGCCCATCATTTGGGGTGCTCAAAGGTGTGTGGCCACTGGTTTCCTCACCGCGTAACAGATTAAAAAGAGCAACTTCCAACTGTTCGACCCAACGAAGGATGCAGATGGAAGCAGCACGTGGGTGATGAGGAGATTACTGATGCAACAAGACATTGGCTCCGACAACGACCAGCAGGGTGGTACCACGCAGGCACTCAGACCCTCCCAGTAAGGTGGCGTAAGGCCGTCGCACTGAACAGAGATTATGTTGAAAAATAGGGCTTTGTAGCCAAAACAGTGGGGAACACTATACTGTACTGAAATCCTGAATAAATTATATTCTATTACCCTTGTTTTACTTTTCTGGTGCTCATCTTACAACCTCTTTTAAGATTCACTGCATTCCGTTCAACTGCTCTCTCAAGTCTGACAGAATTAAAATGCCATCAGCAAACCGCAAAGTTTCTGGTCGTCTCCCTGATCTGGCCCAGACGGTATCCCCGTAAGACTTTATGTTTACTATGCTACAAATATAGTACCATTCTTATCCGTCATCTATCAGAGATCATTGGAACGGCGGAAAGTTCCACGGGACTGGAAGAATGCCCAGGTCATAGAAACCTACAAAAAGGGTACAAAATCGGATACACATAATTACCGACAATGTCAAACCATCGATTTGTTGTATAATCATGGAACACATTCTGTGTTCAGACATAAGCTCATCAGCAGAAACCAGCACGGTTTTACGAAAAAGCAGTAATGCGAGAGACAGCTAGCCCTTTCTTTGTGCATGATATATAACAGGCTCTAGATACCGGCCCCCATGTTGATGCCATATTTATCGACTTTCGAAAGGCGTTCGACTCAGTTCCACACTTTCGCTTGCTACAAAAAGTGCGCGCTTACGGTCTATCCGATGACATATGCGGTCGGATAGAAAGTTTTCTAACAGACAGGGAGCAGTATGTCGTCTTGAATGGGATAACTTCAACAGAAACAAGACTAACTTCAGGTGTGCCCCAGGGCAGCGTAATAGGTCCTCTAATTTTACGATTTACATAAACGATCTGGTTGACGGTATTGACAGCTCCCTTACACTGTTTGCCGATGATGCGGAAGTCTACAGGAAAGTATTATCAAACGAAACTTGCGAACAAATCAAGGAGGATTTGCAGAAAATAAATGCTTGATGTAATGACTGGCAGTTATCTCACAATATTAGTAAGTGTAACCTACAAGGCGAAAATCCCCATTAATGTATGAGTACAAAATAAATGATCAGTCTTTGGAAGCGGTAACATCCGTCAAGTATCTGACTGTGACTGTTCAAAATGATCTCAAATGGAATTATCAGATTACACAAGTAACAGGCAAGGCGAACTCTAGATTGTGGCTTATTGGTAGAATCCTGAAGCGATGCAATCCTTCAACAAAGGAAAATACGTTAGTTCGTCCAGTCTTAGAGTATTATTCGTCTGTATGGGATCCTTACCAGTTGGGTCTGATTCGAGAGATTGAGAAGGCCCAAAGAGCAGCTTCAAGATCTGTGACTTGTACATTTAGCCATCCCGAGAGCGTTACAAATCTCACAGAAAGTTTTATGTGGGACACACTTGCAGATAGTCGACGTGTTAAACAGAAGGGGCTGCTCACTAAATTCTGAAATCCAATCTCCACCAAGGATGTGGAGCATATATTATTACCACCAACTTTCAAATCGCGTAATGATCATCATTCAAAGATAAGGGAAATAACAGCTCGTACTGAGGCGTTCAGACAGTCGTTTTTCCCTCGCACGATCCGCGAGTGGAACACAGCGGGGGAAACATGACTTTGGCGCGAATTGTGCCCTCCGCCACACACCGCTTGGTGGCGAGCGGAGTATATATGTAGATGTAGATGTAGAAATATTTCTTCAAATCTTTACTTTGTTTCCTTTACTGCCTGCTCAATGCACAGACTGAATGACGTCGCAAACAGGCTAGAACGCCGTCTCACTCCCTTCTCAACTACTGCTTTTACTTCATGTCCGTCGACTCCTATAGCTGCAGTCTAATTTCTCTATAAGTTGTATAAAACCTTTCACCATTTATATTTTAGCCCCGCTACCGTCAAAATCTCTGGGAGCATATTTCAGTCAACATTGCCAAAAGCTTACTCTATGTCTGCAAATGGTATAATCGTAGACTTATCTTTCTTTCACCCACCCCCTGAGGTAAGTTGTAGGGTCAGTATTGTCTAGCGTGTTCTAAATCTCTCTGTAACCCAAACTAATATTCCCCCAGGTGGACTTCTACCAGTTTTTTTCATTCTTCTGTAAATAATTGGTGTCAGTGTTTTGTAACCATGACTTATTAAACCGACAGTTCAGTAATATTCTCGTCTATCAACAGCTCATTTCTTTAGAATTGGAATTATAACAGGCCTGTTGAAGCCTGACTGCATAAATAGAAAATGTCATATATGTCGCACACCAGGTGCAATAATTATTTATGCTCCCTCTCCCAAAGATATCAACCATTCTGATGGAATGTCGTCTAATCCAGAGGCCTTATTTCGCTTCATATCTTTCAATTCTCTGTCAGATTCTTCTTTCAGTATTACATCTCACATCTCATCGTTACCCGCTCTCTCTTCCCTTTCTATAATACCGTTAAGTGTCCGCCCCCGGTAGCTGAGTGGTCGCCGGCACGGTCAGGGGGTAGTAAAAAAAAACTGAGTTAATGGATCAATGACGAACTAAAATGGGTGTCTTGCGACGTCCGCCCGGAGCAAATACAGCGAACAAAGACGAACAAAATGATATTAATAAAAAAAAAGTGGTAGCACGACAGAATGTCAATCCTAAGGGTCCGGGTTCGATTCCCGGCTGGGTCGGTGATTTTCTCCGCTCAGGGACTGGTTGTTTTGTTGTCCTAATCATCATCATTTCATCCCCATCTCCGCCCAAGTCGCCGAAGTGGCGTCAAATCGAAAAACTTGCACCAGGCGAACGGTCTACCCGACGGGAGGCCCTCGTCACACGACATTTTCCCTGTAGAGGCACCCTCTATGTATTTCTTCCACCTTCCAGCTTTCTCTTTAATCTTCGTACATGTGGTGACTATCTTTCCTCTTGTTGTAAATGCTTCCACAGGCTTGCATATGGCCTGTATCCATTCGTTCTTAGGCATTTTGTACTTTATCCCAATCTCATTTATAGACGTCTGTATTCCCAGCTCCAGCCGTAGTGGCCGAGCCGTAGTGGCCGAGCTGCTGCTACGGTCGCAGGTTCGAATCCTGCCTCGGGCATAGATGTGTGTGATGGCCTTAGATTAGTTAGGTTTAAGTAGTTTTAAGTTCTACGGGACCAATGACCTCAGAAGTTAAGCCCCATAGTGTTCAGAGCCATTTGAACCATGCCCTGTGGCCTCTTCATGCATTTATTAACAGCCATCAAACCAGCCAGTAACATTTCTAAAACCAGAATTTGTATACATACAAATTAATGTCACGCCGCTACCGTATTACGCTTTCATGGAAAGTTGGTAATCGGTTGCCGTGTACCGGCATGTATATGATTGGGAGTAGTATGCATGCAAACCATTATTTTGTTCATTTCACTGTGGAGATCAACAGAACGTTTGGTCTATGAAGATGCCAAGTGCCCAAAATAGCAGCGGGCGGTCAGAGTACGGATGGAACATCTGGACAATGGGAATTTCGAAGGCCCGACCCATAGCTGGAGTGTTTCTCTTCCGATGCCAGGTTTCAGGGGTTACAATAAAGGACGCTTGCTTTTTTACAGTGGCCAATGGTGGTTTTCTCGCGAAAGTCTAATTTTTGGGCAGGAACGCGCCAACTCAGCACTACGGCTATGGTGGTGTTTGAAATGTTTTGGAGAAATGGTCGCCGAGCTGCACAAGACAGGGCAGAGAAGGGCGCCACATGTACCACCCTAATTATCACATTCCGTTGGCGTCCGTCACCAGAAAGCTTCCCGCGCAAAGTCCTAGCGGAGGCTCTTATAGAAGGCTACTCGACTCTTGTTTCGGGAACTGGCTGGAAGGATTCGTATCGACGCCTACGATGGTGTAGTATGGTTGTGAGAGTGCAGATGAATTTGTTATAAGGCCATAATTGGCGAAAGCTTTCTTATCGACGGCGCCTGGCCGGGTTTCCGCATAGCGGAGCGGACGCTCTCTAGGCGCGGGGCCAGCTGGTTGCTGACCGCCGCAAGAGTCGGTCGCATTGCTGCAGAGTAATTTCATTCGCAGGTTCAGCTGTCCGGCCAGCCGGAGCAGCATTTAGTTTTTCCGACCTCCAAGGCGGGGCCCGCCTCCACAGTGCTGAGCAGACCACGACCAGCAGTCGTCATCAGAGTGCCGTCTTGCGCCGTAATGTCGCTAGTGTACGCAGCTCCGACTTATAGGGTTTCACTTCATTTTCCAGCCAACCAAAAATCGAATTGAGGTATCTCAGCGGTGGCTCCTGCAGAACCACCTTCTCTCCTTAGGTGATACCGCGGTCCTGCACCTGATTATCTATTTCTTTATCGATATTATACATTTCATCTTTCCTCTTTGCTTCCCATCTTGTAGTAGACAAGCATACTAGATTACGTGCAGTGTTTGTACTAGGTTCTTGCCAACACCTCTATCAGGTTTGGACTAATTATATGTTTGGTTTACGCTCGTATACATGTTCGTTCCTTGTACAAATTCATGATCACTTTTGTGTTCCATTTAAAGAAAATAAATATCATTATAATTTTTAGAGCGGTATTTAACTGTTAAACAGTAACACTCACCATAATTCTTCCACGTCACCATTTTTGGAGGGGAACTTTGATCGATTAATTTAATGAATAAATTATTTGAGAGGCTAGCCACACCACGTAGAATTTATATTGGTCCATTTTAAGACTGCGTTACACATCTCGTGCAGATTCATTATAAACCCATTTGGGTATGATTTGCGTGCCCCTAACTTACATATCAGTTAAGTGTCCCACAATAGCAAACACGCGCCTAATTATTATTACGTTTGCCTGGTTCATTTGCTGCAATTTTATACTTTCTGCTTCCTTCAATTAAATTCAGTGTCTCCTGTTATATCCAAGAATTTCCACTGGGCCTCGTTCTTCTTGTCTATTTCATTCATCTTATACTGCCTTCGCTATTGCTTATCTCACAGACGGACCATCAGACCTGTTAGTCAGGTATTTTGACGATTATTTAGTATGTTGTAGAGAGACCTGTCCCCAGTACTCGGATAGCGGCTTTTCACGCAAAGGCCATAGTTTCTAAGAAAATCTATACTGAAATTTTATCGTACCTCTTACATCCGTAATGCTAAGTACCTTTCGATCGAGCGAGCGTAGTGCAGGGGGCTAAGGTTTATGGCTACCACACTGGCGGTAAGGGTTCAAATCTTGCCTTTGTACTTTTTTTCAGTTTCATTGTAAAGAATATCATTAATCAGTATATGTGATGCAAAATAATTAAAAATAGTAATTTCTGCTGGATAGTAATTTCATTCGCAACGGCGAAATTTCTTCAAATGAGTATTCCGTTTGTTACAGAATAGATAACGGAACCACTTACTCGCTATCGTTTTGTATCGCTTGCTGTGCTACAGCAGAATTCCGGATGGTATTTGTCGCAGAAGCAACCGAAACTCCTCGCATACATTATGAAAGCACGGATTTTTCAGAAGCAGCATTGGAAAACACAGTTCGTTTCGATTCAAAAATATTTTTCTTTCTTATATTAACTTCTATGCCTATTTGATCAGTCTTGTGAAACAAGGTATAGTAAATTGATACAGAATTAAAGAATGCGTTTTTATTAAAACTTCCCTCGAAGTGATTTCTCTAGTGGCCTTTAGAAAGGCGGGAGCATTATTAATTTCTACTCTGAAACTTTAACCTGTCTGTAAAAATAAACGTCGCAGAATGGGCAGACTGGAGTACATTTGGGTGGAATAATTTTTCCTATGCTGGTGCATGCTCGTCTTTCATCGACAAAGATTTGATGTAAAGTGTCTGCCCTCCACACGAATCAGATTGTTCAAATGGCTCTGAGGACTATGGGACATTTTTTTTAACTTATGAGTCAAGTGGTCAACTTTGTTTTGAACAATCTGACTAAATTTCCCCGATGGTTATTCCATACATAATAACATGAAACGGAACATCTTCATAGCATAATATACTATACTTGTAGTATACTAGTATACTGTGCTGTGAAGGAATGGCTAATCTTGTTCATGTCGGTTTTAGTTCCTGGTTCTGCAAGGGATATATTGTAAGTAGACTGGTACTTGCAGCCGGTTTGAATGGTAACACGAGGGTGTGCTGCAAAGTAATGTCTCCGTTTCATTTAAAAAGCTTTAAGAGTTTTCGCATAAAAATCTGGAGCCATAACTTTTGATCAGTCCATCGAAATTATAATAATCAAGGTAAAAATTTGGGATGAGTACTTTCGTCTGTATCTCCGCAGCTACCAATAACAAAATTGTAAATTTGTGGTAAGATCTTATGGGACCAAACTGCTTAGGTCATCGGTTCCTAAGCTTACACACTACTTAATTTAAGTTATACTAACTTACGCTATGGACAACACACACACCTATGCCCCAGGGAGGAATCGAACCTCCGACGGGGGGAGCCGCGCGGACCGTGCAATACACCTCATACCGAGCGGCTACCCCGCGCGGCAGCTAGCAATACTTCGTGCATAGTTGACAACTCTAGAGCTGTACAAATGTTTGGAATTTAAATCATGAACCACAAATGCAATACACATTTGAAGAAACTGCACTGTAGTGACTGGTTTATTAACGAAATTACTGCGGCGAAAATAACTATATTTTCACAACTTTGTGTGACGTGTTATTTAATTCTGTACCATGAATTTGGAGAAAAAAGTACAAGGACAACGTTCAAATCCGCGCCGTCAGCGTGGTAGCGATGAACGTTAGCCCCTGCGTTACGCTCTCACGGTCTAAACGTATTTAATGTTCCGGATATAGAAGAACGCAAGGAACTCGAATATCTCGGGAACTACGGCTGATCGTATGAATAGTAGTTAGACAGGTACTCAGCATAGGTACTTTTATAACACAGCTGATAATCAGCAAAATCCATTATTAAAACTATGTTGGTCCGTCTCCGCGTCAGAACTGTCCACTGGTCTCCTACAGTATTTTCTTCCGTCATTGAAACATTGCCTAATACTCCCTCTTGTTGCTCCCAATAATCTCTGGTTCTTTCAACTGAATCAGGTCCCATCTCTTTAATTTCCTACCAATTTGGAATTTCTTAAGTTCATAAGCAATGAACCAGGCTCCGTGTCCACATCTGCCCCTGGAAGTGTCTTACAGTTAAAGATTTGGTTTATTTATAAACCAAATCTCTGTCCACATTTACATTATCGATCAAAACCTCCCAGTGTCCCCTACTATCTTCCACGTATACAATCTTTTTTCATAACTCTTAAACGTAGTATTAGCAATGATTAAATTATCCTGTGTGCAAAATTCTACTACGCGGTTCCCTCTTTTATTCCTTTCCCTGAGTCCATATCCTCCTCCCACTTTTCCCTCTCTATCCTGCAGTCGAATGCCAGTCACACACAATTAAGTAAATTTTCTTCGCCATTGACTATCTGCTTAATTCCTTTAGCTCATTTTACATTCTTTCACTCTCTCTATCATATACGGATTTAGCTGGAATAGAAACTTGTACTAATGTGGTGAGTGGTAGCTTCGTGTCTGCAGTGACTATAACACGTTCACTATCTTGTTCATAGTACATCACCGCATTCCTGTTTTCTTCATCATTAGAACCGCTGCTGCAATACTCCTGTCCGATTCTGAATTTATAACGCTTTACTAACCTGTTCTTCTTGCCACTACACTTCACTAATCCTCACTATATTTTTAATTACCCTCTCCAACCGGTATAATGACAGTTTTTCCTAACGGTATCCTACACACGGAGATCCGCATTGGGGACTGTTTTACCGCGGGAATATTTTACCCTAGAGGATGTCACTCAAGCGCCTCCCTCCCACTCCCTCGTCCAACACACACACACACACACACACACACACACACACACACACACACACACACATACACACACCGGCAAGGTTCATTGTTCAAGATTCATCATAGTATATCTTTCTCTTTTCTGTAATTCTGTAATTGTTAACTAGTAGACGGCAATCGTTACATATGATGGCAAATAACCATACATACTTCACGTAACTTTTTCAAGGTAACGCTACCAGTGTCAATGCTGCAGGCTGTTATTTGTCTTGAAACACAAGCAGAACACAAGCTCACGCGTACTGTTAACTCAAGACATCGTAGCGCCTGTAGGATTCATTTCCGAGTATTGGTTCTTTATTTTGATAACCTCACTTTAGTATCCATTCCACTCTATAGCGGTTGGATATCAAACACGTAGAGAGCATCTTCCACCTCAGTTTCTTCCATACCCTTCAATACAAACTTTTACTGTAATTTAGTAGCCGCCTATGCTCCTAATTGTTGTTTATACGACTGTTCGTTTGTAATTTTTTTTATCCCTCCTGCAATTTTTCACTCCTTTGTAACGACTGGGCTTCAAGTGAGTACATTTTACTCCTCGTACATTCCGTGTTGAAATGGAGCGATAATGTCAGCTGCGGTGAGATACATGTATGTCCTTAGTTCATAAATTGATGCTCACGTGTGATCGGCGTAATAGCGAACGTATTACACATATCGTTGGTGTATGTTAGGCTTGAGACAACAGCAGTTATTTCAGCTGAGTTAAAAAGCAATTATTAATAGAAATGAATACAGCAGGCGGGAAAGTTATTACATTGATATTATTTCTCCGAGGTTTATCGTTGTTGAATAGATCGCTTGGAGATTAATAATTGCAAAATGACTAATTAACGCTGAAAGGACAAGTGCAATACTGTCTTGTTCAAATTCTACATAGTTAATAGCACCGAATTTAAGTATTTTGACTGTTAAGAACTTTTGAGGGAAATACTAGCTGTTCACTGAGGTGTAATTTTGATTTCGGAGTACTGGAGAAACATTCAGTATCCTACATTCGACAGAAATTGTTCCAGTATAATTTATAGTTGGCAGTCTTCCCTTACTTATGCTGTCAGCGTTTTGTTTGAACTAGAAGGATTAAATACGTTTATCATCCTGAATGTCATGTGTACAACAACAATTGCAGCAGCTGATTCTATAATATTTTCTGGCCTCTAACTTTGCTGAAGTCCCGAGGATTTGCGTGTAAAGAAGGCAGTGAGGCTCATTAATTCCCGTGTGATCTCCAGATTTTTCTGCTTATCCAGTTACAATTAGTTTCTCGGCGGGATAGATAAACAGTAATGAAGTAAAAAAAAAAAAAAAAAAAAAAAAAAAAAACATTTCAAGAGTACCTGCGGATGATAATCATCGAAAGAAAGTTACGTCTAACGATTTTTAAATTCCCATAAAGGCGCATTTAATGGTCTTTGATAATCGGAGTATTGAAAGGGTCGTTGGGGACTGTTCAAGAGGTCGACGTTAAGTGTTTTTGTTTTACTGGATCCACTATTGTTTACCAAATATGGTGCACCAGAAGAGTTCCATTTTCATGAACTAATGTGTGTAATCGAAGCTTGCAATTTTTTTGTTTATGATTCTTCGTTTTTGTGTGATATAGTCAGAGCTGTTTGTTACTATACTGACTTGTGAATCAGAGTACATGGTGACCATAAATGATAGTAAGTTTTTGTCTATAAAGAGGTATCAGGTGTTGGCAACGGAGTTTAGTGAAGGTCGTATTGGAAAGTTAACCTGAACAGTGCTCCAATTTTCTGTTAAAATGATGCGCAGGATGAAGTATTTTCATCTTTTACACTTTCGTGGTACCATTCATTCTGTGAATTGTAATAGTAGTGCTGACCACGCAACTTTACACTGCCATTAGTTTACAGCTATTGTGTGTAACATATACGTTATCTGCGTCATTCTTGAGCTGAAACTGGGTGTCCATGTTTGAAATTAGAACCCACTGATGGTTGTACGGAAATGAACTGTCGTTCAGTTTAAAAAATTGATTTCGGAGCTTGTGACTGTTAAAAACTGCGTGCTGGAGCGGAAATCGGACCCATCAAAAGAGTTAATGCGTTTCAACTAAGATTATAGAAAAAACATGGATATTTTGCGACTGAAGACAATCACATCACATAATCGCTAAAGAACGTTCAATGTGTAACTAGGGTGGCTTAAGATGCAAGAGAACTACCCACGTCATGAAATGGAATTTCTGAACACCAAAATGAGGTATGTAGTCCAAAAATGAATATTAATTTTTTATGCCGAATGGAGTCAATACAAGTTTAATTTCAGTCAGCTTGATTCTGATGTCCTATGGAATGCACAACATACAAGTACCACGTTATTCCTGGAGATAGAAGTTTAGAGTAAATTCAAGTAGATAAATAAAAATAGTCCCAAAGCTCTATGCAGTATATAGCTGGTTATTTAGTTTTACAGCTCAACGCATACGCTTGTAATTTCTCCATATTTTGCAACTTAAGGCATTTCTGTACAATCTAGGGTTTGTCTAGCCTCTTCAATCCTTTGTGCTTTGCGTGCATACAGCTACTTTGCACCAATATTAGCCAACTTTCTTTTATTCCATTGTATATTGAGAGCCGCAAAATTGTCCGGCAGATGCCCTTGTCTCTGATCCTCGCGCAAGGTATACCCGTAAAATGTTTGCCGTAGTAATGTCGCCCAGTCTTCATCGAATATTACACTACTGGCCATTAAAATTGCTACACCACGAAGATGACGTGCTACAGACGCGAAATTTAACCGACAGGAAGAAGATGCTGTGATATGCAAACGATTAGCTTTTCAAAGCATTCACACAAGGTTGGCGCCGGTGGCGACACCTACAACGTGCTGACACGAGGAAAGTTTCCAGCCGACGACTTTGATAAAGGTCGGATTGTAGCCTATCGCGATTGCGGTTCATCGTATCGCGACATTGCTGCTCGCGTTGGCCGAGATCCAATGACTGTTAACAGAACATGGAATCGGTGGGTTCAGGAGGGTAATACGGAACGCTGTGCTGGACCCCAATGGCCTCGTATCACTAGCAGTCGAGATGACAGGCATCTTATCCGCATGGCTGTAACGGATCGTGCAGCCACGTCTCGATCCCTGAGTCAACAGATGGGGACGTTTGCAAGACAACAACCATTTGCAGAAACAGTTCGACCCTTGACGCTGCATCACAGACAGGAGCGCCTGCGATTGTGTACTCAACGACGAACCTGGGTGCAAGAATGATGGTCGCATCCGTGTTTGGCGACATCGTGGTGAACTCACATTGGAAGCGTGTATTCCTCATCGCCATACTGGAGTATCTCCCGGCGTGATGGTATGGGGTGCCATTGGTTACACATCTCGGTCACCTCTTGTTCTCACTGACGG
This sequence comes from Schistocerca gregaria, assembly GCF_023897955.1. Classification (NCBI taxonomy): domain Eukaryota; kingdom Metazoa; phylum Arthropoda; class Insecta; order Orthoptera; family Acrididae; genus Schistocerca; species Schistocerca gregaria. Next base: position 898,633,391 of record NC_064922.1, read on the forward strand.
TACTTTGAACAGTGGACATTACATTTCAGATGTGTTACGACCCGTGGCTCTACCGTACATTCGATCACTGCGAAACCCTACATTTCAGCAGGATAACGCACGACCGCATGTTGCTGGTCCTGTATAGGCCTTTCTGGATACAGAAAATGTTCGACTGCTGCCCTGGCCAGCACATTTCCATATCTCGCACCAATTGAAAACGTCTAGTCAATGGTGGCCGAGCAACTGGCTCGTCACAATACGTCAGTCACTACTCTTGATGAACTGTGGTATAGTGTTGAATCTGCATTGCCAGCTGTACCTGTACAGGCCATCCAAGCTCTGTTTGACTCAATACCCAAGCGTATCGTGGCCGTTATTACGACCAGAGGTGGTTGTTCTGGGTACTGATTTCTCAGGATCTATGCACCCAAACTGCGTGAAACGGTGATCACTTGTCAGTTCTAGTATAATATACTTGTCCAATGAATGCCCGTTTATCATCTTCATTTCTTCTTAGTGTAGCAATTCCAATGGCGAGTAGTGTGGTACGCTGCTAGCCGTCAGGGTAGGGCCGTGAGACCACGTCTGCAGCGCCATCTGCTTCCTGTAATGGCTGACGACGAATATCAATACACAGTAACCCAAGTTCCATACATCGATGTCTGTTTAAACCTGTAAACATGTCGAGTTTTGTGCCAACGAACTACAGCATCGGTTTCCTGTTATCAATTCAAGAAAATTGCTGCAGAATCGCATCGTATGCTTGTGGAAGCTTTCGGCGAACACGCTCTTCGGAAATGGTTCAAAAAATTCAGAAGTGGTGATTTTTACGTGAGAAACGAGAAGCGCGGTAACCACCGAAACGTCCGAAGATAACGAACTGCAGGCCTTATTGGGCAAAGATAATACTCACACTCAACAGGAACTCGTGGAACAATTGAATGTGACGCAGAAAGCCGTTTCTCTTCGGTTGAAAGCTATGCGAAATGTGCAAAAATAGGGAAAATGGGTTCCACATGAACTCAGTGATAGCAAGCAAATCGAAAGACCACTTGTGATATGCTGCTCTCCAGATTTCACTACCGAATAGTGACAGGTGATGAAAAATAGATATATTTTAAGAATCCTAAGCGTCGCAAATCATGGGTGAATCCAGGCAAACCAACGACCACCACGGCAAGACCAAATCGCTTTGGAAAAAAGACAATGTTCTGTGTTCTGTGCGATCAGAAGGGTGCAATCTATTAGGAGCTGCTAAAACGTGGTGAAGCCGGTAACACTGATCGCTACCAACAGAAAATTATCATAAAACGAGCATTATATGAGAAACGACCGGATTATGGAAAAGGGCAACACAAAGTCACATTGCTCCATGATAACTCCCCATCACATACAGCGAAACGGGTCACATGATGACGTTTAGTTTGTGGGGCGCTCAACTGCGCGGTCATTAGCGCCCGTACAAAGTCCCTATTTGTACACAGTCCAATCTAGCCACTGTCCCACATGATGATGATGAAATGTTGAGGACAACACAAACGCACAGTCCCCGCGCAGAGAAAATCCTCAACCCGCCTGGGAATCGAACCCGAGACCCTGTGATCCAGAGGCAGCTATTCTAGCCACTAGACCACGAGCTGTGGACAAAACGGGTCAGGGAAACGATCGAGGAGTTCAGTTTGGAAATACTAGAGCATGGAGCTTATTCTCCAGACGTGGCTCCGTCCAATTATCATCTATTTGCATCAAAGGGACACGGTCTCGCTGAACAACGATTAAATTCGTATAAAAATGTACGCAAATGCTCGCTGACTTGGTCACTTCAAAAGAAGAACTGCTTTTTTGACGTGGCATTCATAGCCTGCCGGAGTAGTGGGAGAAATGTATAAATAGCAGTGGAGATTATTTTGAATAAAATATTGTTAATCGGTTTCAAACAACAGACGTGTAATTATCGCAATCAAATTCTTGTTTCATACTTCTACACCTGGTAAATTTATTCAACAAGATTTTGCGAGTATAACGCCCCACTTCTTTCAGATACTCCGTTTTAAGTTAGATGAACATCTTTGTTACTAGTGTCATGATGCCGTGCACTTGCAGATCTAATGCACCTTTCCAGAACTTTTCCATGGAAACTACGTCTTCCATTTCCTTACCTATTACAGATTTTACGTATTCGCCCCGTTTCCTGTCCCTTCTTAGTATCATTCCTAAATATTTAATCAATGCCACATGCTCAAGGCGTTCGCCACTATCTTTTAACTGGATTCTGCTTGATTATTTCTCCTTTACAAAAGGGCTGCCGTTTATACAAGTGGAAATTTCGCCCAAGACTTTCGAGATTTATTAGCACGGTACAATGACGATACTTTCCTAGATTACAGCACTTTCACCGAACACTTCGATAGTGCCGCTGACCGTCTGATTTATAGTTTGTGTGTACTGTGTGTACTGTTACGCTACCTTGAGCACACACAATGTCACTTTCGTTTCTATCGAAAATCTGTCATCCATTATAACTTGCTGAGATCCACTAGTCTAAAATTCGTCCTGGATTAGCCGTGAATGTCCAGCGAGATGAAAAGGTAGAAGTCGTTCTACATTTCAGCAACGAAGTTGTATGATTTCATCGGGGACTCTTAGGTACGTAGAAATTTTCACTTCTAAGAGACATGTCACGTGATTCCTTGTAACAGTTTTCTACAATATTAGTAAACTACTCAATAATTATGTACTAAGTTAAACACGCAGTGTAGTCCTTTCAGACCTGCTATGTAGAACCAATGGACCGCGCCTGCTACGTGCTGCCTGCGCTACGACTGCTCCTACGAAACGCCCGACAGCCGTAGCACAGTTAGCTTAGCGCTATGGCAACGCCATCTCACCTGAAACACAAGAAAGCCAAAATCAGTCACTCAGAGGAGAAAGCAGAAAACATAAATTTTTCAAACATGCTGCGGACTCGCCCGTGAACACGTTCTTGGTGTTTCATTATCGCAGTATTACATATTAGATAATCTCAACAAAATTTGAAGTATGTTGCCATAGGTCGGCTAGCAGTAAATATGACGACTTGAGTGCGCCTTTTTGATCTCGTCAGTGTCCCACACCACCAGTTAGTATATTTGTGGCGAGGGTAGTTACATAACTATCTCATGTTGTATCAATTTGTGTGGGTACTTGGAACAGCAGATCAATAATATCGGCAGGTGCTGGCCACATGAGGGATACGTGGAATATGACATCGTATTTCTCCCCTACTCCACCTGGTTTGCCCTCTGCTGACAATGGATTGCCACAGAGCAGGAGTGGTTCGTCTGCCACAACAACTACTCTTATACACGCATTAAATAAAAGGCCTCAATGAGTTTATTTATGCAGCTGTCATCGAAACATTAAATCATCACTGCTTCTCTTCACTACAGCATATATTAACAACACACCTTCTAGTGTTACATATGGTAACATTTTTGTTTATTCAGAAATTAATGTGCCCCACTAAAATAGAAGCACTACTAACAACTAAAGCTGAAAAGGAAGTAAGAGTCTCTACTAAGATTATATTCTTGCTACTAAATTGCCAAGACGGCCCGCCGCTTCGTCCTCAACATGTAGAAACACATAGGGAAGAGAAGCAAGCCTAGCCATTCCCCTCGTGGCAGAAACCATGACACGCTAGGCTAGCACTCGGTCAAGAAGCTCCAGCCATTCGATCAATAGACCGCGGTCTCAACTCCTGCCCTCTTTCATGATATTTATCTGCAATGCTGTATTTTATGACTGCCAGACATCCTTTTCTGGATCGTACGTATTTCTTACAAATTCGTTATTATTGCTCATAATTCGATTGCAGTTAACTCCTGTCTGATCGCGGAATTTCAGTGGTGCAATTCGCAATAACAGCTACAGAGCGTCTGGAACTTTACGTCAAGCTCAAGTACATGTCAACTCTAAAGGACAGACACGCTGCCTTGAATTCTTACAGTACGAGCGAAGGTGACTCTATACCTACATCTACATCTGTACTTTGGAAAGTACTGTGAAGCACAAACCAGAGGGAACTTCCCACTGTAACACTTATTAGGATTATATCCGATTCATCCACGTATTGAGCGCGCGAAGAATTACTGTTTCAACTCCTCTACGCGTGGCGCAGTCCAATGTTGTCTTCGTGATACCTCTGGGAGTGATACTTAGGTGCTGTCGTACATTTCTAGATACTTCACTTAATGCAGGTAACAACTTCCTTTGTGCACAGTGTTGTCCCTGTAACCTGCCAATGAACTAAGGTCTGCTGCCTGCTTCACTTTTAAGACTGTGCCTACGTGATCGTTCCATTTCGTATCCCTAAAAATTGTTACACACAGGTACTTGTATCAGTTGCGACTCATATATGTTGTTGTCACAGGAAACAACGTCTTCTTTTTCATTTTTCGTAGCACAGTTTTAGTTGCCTACACTTTTGAAGAAAGTTGTCAACATTTGTACCACTTTAAAACTTTATCAGCCTGTGACTGCATATTTGGGCAGCTTTGTTTCAAACAGTATTTGATTATAGGCAACCGCATCATCTACGATAAGTTCGAGGTTACTGTCAATATTGTCTATAAGGTCGATAGCGAACTACATGAACAGCAAGGGTACGAACACACTTCCATGGGGCACACCTGAAACTACTTCTACATCCGTCGATGACTCTCTATCCACTGTGTTCTCCCTTCTAAAGAATCCTACATCCAGTCACTAATTTCGTTTGATACGCCACGCGATCGACTTTTCATAAAAAGTGTAGGTATAGCACGGTGTCAATGCTTTTCGGAAATCAAGCAATACTACATCCACCTGAGTAATTTGATCCATGGCTTTCAGGGAGTGATGAGAGAAAAGTGCGAGTTGCATTTTACATGATTGATGTTTCCGGAATCCTTGGTGGTTGGTATGGAATAAGTCACTCTGTGCGAGGCACTTTATTGCGTTTGAGGGCAAAATATCTTCTAAAATCCTAGCAGAAATAGAAGTCATGGATACTGGACGGTAGCGTTACGAATCACTTCCACTTCTCTTCTTGTACACTGATGTCACCTGTACTTTCTTCCAACTACTCGGTACAGCATTTTGTTCGGTTTATTTTTGGCATATTATGAATAAAAACGGGCCTAGCTCAGCCACAAATTCTGTGTAGAGTAGGGGTTCCATCGGCGCCTGGACCTTTGTCCAGTTTTAGCTATTTCAGTTGTTTCTGAACGCCACAGGCACAAATATGCATATTATTCATTTTTTCCAGTAATTCAAGAATTAAACTGTTGCGCTACTCCTCGATTTTTGTTTGTAAAGAAACAGAGTTAAGCATTAATGCTTTTTTTTCTATCCTCAATTCCAGTTCTCAATTTATTGTTGGACGATTAAAGTTTCCTTCGATGATTACAGTATGGTGGAGCAGCTTACGCAGCGGTGCGCTGAGGTTTTCTCAGAAGATTTCAGTTACATCTGGTGGTGAGTCCATCGGTTGACAGAAATACCCCAATTAATGATTTTTAGGTTAGTACCATCTGTATGCAGCTGAATGAATACAGTATCTGATTATCCAGACACACTTCGCTCGAATTTATTAAGACATCACCAGTGGCTGTGTGTGTTGAAATAGTTCTACAAGTGCTGTTCAGCCTGTAGCGCGAAAACCAATTTTCAGCGCTGGACGCAAGCTGCACACACAATATTACACAGTGATAACCTATTACATGGTCACAGGTATTAACCATAATCTTTCACTAAGGCAGCTACACGGTCCAGTCACATAAATGTGACCACCGCTTACGTCCAACTTAAATTGGAAAGACCACATAGATAATATTATGGGTAAGGCGAAACAAAGACTGCGCTTTGGTGGCAGAACACTTAGAAGATGCGACAAACCCACTGAAAAGACAGCCTACATTACACTTGTGCGTCCTCTGCTAGAATATCGCTGCGCGGTGTGGGATCGTTACCAGTTAGGATTGACGGAGGACATCGAAAAAGTGCAAAGAAGGGCAGCTCGTTTCGTGTTATCTCGCAATAGGGGTGAGAGTGTCACTGGTATGATACGTGGCGGGCACTGAAACAAAGGCGGTTTTCTTTGTGGCGAGATGTATTTACGAAATTTCAATCACCCACTTTCTCTTCCGAATGCGAAAATATTTTGTTTCGAGAGTGGAGTGGTAGAGAAGTAGTATGAAACTGGTTCGATGAACCCTCTGCCAGGCACCTAAGTCTGGATTGCACACTAACCATGTAGACGTAGGTGTATAATGTACAATAAATAACCACACACAAGCGGCAAGTGGCACTCTACACTCTAATAGCGCACTGGCAAAGCGAACACTTACATCCTTCCGTGCGAGACAGGATTTCTCTTATTTTACTGAAATGATCATTTCTCCCTACGTAGCTGGGTGTCAACAAAATATTTCCGTAGTCGGAGGAGAACATGGAAAATTGAAATTTCGTGAAAATGTATCGCCGCAAGATGGAAATCCTTTGTTTTAATGACTAACACCCCAACTCTCGTATCATATCCGTGACAGTCTCGCACCAGTTTCAGGGCAATACAAAACAAGCTACCCTTCTCTGAATTTTTGGATGTTCTCCGTCAATCCTATCTGATTCCATACGGCACAGCCCTACTCTAGGAAAAGACGGGGGAAGCTCTTTAGTAGACCTGTTGCATCTAACTGTTCCGCCAATAAAACGGAGCCTTTAGTTCGCTTTCCGCAACATTAAGTACGTGTTCTTTCCAATTTTAGTTATTCGTAACTGCAATTCCTAGGTATTAAGTTGAATTGACAACCTATAGACATGTGTGATTTATTGTGTAGCCGAAAATTAAGTAATTACTTTTAGATGATTTCACACATTTCATTATATACAGGCAAGTGCAACTTTAGGCATCATACAGATATCTTGTCTAGATCATTTTGCAGTTCGTTTTGACCTTCTGATGACTTTACTAGACGGTAAATGACAGCATAATCTGCAAACACTCCAACAGCCTCTGTTTCTCATGCAGCTGATAGCACTTTTCAGTTCTTGGTTCTAGGCAATGTGTTGAAAGAGCGGGTACTGAAATATTCTTTAATGTTTCTCTTGAATCGGTTGGGATGAAGCCTTTAATTGCTTTGTGTTCGACAAGAGCTTGTTAAATGCCTTTGTAGCAAAGTATTCCACTCTGAATTGTATTAAAGGAGACAGAATCTACAAGAAAATTACTTTTGAGCCTAGCATTGGGAGTGTATAGATCACTCTTCATATGAAATTGCTTTTCATAAGAGGTGAAAAAGAGCTTTAAGGAGGAAATGCACTGGGAAACGAGTGTAATGATTTGAAGTGGTTAAAGAGACCTCTGCGACGTGTAAGGTTATCTACTTCTGCTGAATAAAAACTTCATTTACTTTACGTGCACTGCCTCACAACAGACTTCTAGAATACAAAATATTATTTTATATACTTCCCCTTGAAGACTGTGGGCTTACTGACTCCAGTTAAATTTAATCTGAAAAAGAGGTATTTATCCGAAATTAGGCGTGAGGCTTCTAAACAATTTTGTTTTCTCTTTCTCTGAAAATACTCCTCGCCGAACAGAAATATTCACAGCTGGTGCGGCTCGCTACGTAATTCTGTCTTCTTTAACCTTCATAAACCCTCCTACAAGTGGTAGCAGGGGACTAACCGAGAATGGAGCACAAAAACTCTTCCGGACGACAGAGTCAGGGATAAAGCGACGGCACAAATCCGACAGCGACCAGGGGAACTCATTAAGACGCCACGCAGCGACCGCCTGATGGAAGACGCGAGTGTCGTAGAACGTTTCCCCAACTTGGAGCGCACTTTTGAGCAGGTCAGTGGCGAGAGAGACGGAATTTCGCAGAAGCGTGTCGATGTAATCGCGGCCACTTTAGCCTGCCGATATTTAGCATAAGCCCGGTAGGCGACAGGGCAAGACGGCGAGTGCTGTTGGTACTGTACTGTCACGTTGAATCCGGCTTTCCAGGAGACTGGTGACGTTACAGAAGGTATTGGTTAATTAAGCAAAAAAAGATTTCCGTAAAATACTCGGCGGCGTCTTAGAGTCCACCTGACGCCATCGTATCGCTTAACGCGTAGTGTTCGACTTTGCGAGACGGGGTTGTGGGCCAGGCAGGGAGAGAATTTGCAAGTCGGAGTGAAGAACGTCGGTGTGGAGTTGACGGACAGGACGAGCAGCAACGTGCGGCTCTTTGTTCACGACTCTGTCGTATACGGGAAGGTGTCGTCGTTGAGTGACCGTCAAAGGACAGAAGATAGTGCGAAAAGCGGCAGGAAAAGTGAAGTCATCCACGTGAACAGTAAAAAGAATCCGCTGAATTTCGGTTACACGATTAATCGCACAAATACAAACGCTGATAACTCAACTAAATGCTTCGGGATTACAATTACGAATAACTTAAATTGCAACATTCACATAGGTAATGTTGCGGGAAAAGCATATCAAAGATTGCGATTTATTCGTTAGAACACTTAGGAAAGTTTTTAGGATCCGCGTCCGATAGGATTGGCAGAGGACATCAAAAAAGTTCAAAGACGAACAGCTCATTCTGCATTTTCACGAAACAGGAGAGTGGTGACACGGATTAGGGTGCCAACCATTAAAGCAAGGCGTCTTTCGTCGCGGCAGCATCTTCACCGAATTTAAATCACCAATTTTCTCCTCCAAGCATGAAAATATTTTCTTATCGCCCACCTACTTCTGAAACTCATCTCTCTTATTTTGTTCACGAAACTCTTAAGGCTGTTGATAGAGAAACTCAATGATATAGTAATTCTAGACTTTCGAAATAGCATTCGATGCACCTCGTCACTTCTCCCTCACATCCCTTTAAACTAATTTGCTGCTGTGGGACATTGGTATAGGGTAGTTAATATGAAGAACACACTTTCGTTGCAAAATAAATTTGACAGTGTTGCTTATTGCGAAATCGTGTCTCTCTACTTTTATGAATATTTACGTTCTCAAAATTTTTGTTGGAAAATATTGCTTTGAAAGGAAAACAGATCATTTTAGTTCGTTTACTGCTTTTTACAAGTAACACAGTTCCTAACAATGGCTAATTCAACCGTGCTTGTATTAACAGTTAAATGTATCCCATTTCCACGCTGAAGTTCGCCATTGCTTTATTGATGCTCCGAATTGATCTTTCACTTTATAATTGTCCATGGTAGCTTTTTTATAACTGCTCGAATAATAATGTTTAGTTAACAAAGCTATTAATTGTAAGTAAGAACGACAATACTGTTTCGTCCACTGATTTCAGTGCCACTTATCCGCACCTTCTGCGAATAAACCGAATCAGTGCTCAATATTACAGTACTAACCGACGTAATAGTCCAGGCAACTTGATAATTCATCACTCTAGCAAGCTGTTCAGATAATTTCGACGTGATGCTACAACCTGCCACCTTTCATCAGGAAACGCGAACAGCGACTCTCTCCTCTCCTTCCGGCGCATGACCAGTAGCGCTTTGGCACTGTTGAACGTACAGCAAGACAATGCCCCTGCCGAAAAAAGGCACACCCAGCTCCGAAAGTTCTACAGTTCCAGTGACGTGTAAGAGGTACGATTTAGTACGTCATTCCGCTATCGATCGGTAGTTGTACCCCTTACAAGCTACACTGTGGTGCCTACTGAATAAAATACGTATTTGAAGAATAATAGACACGGTTTAAGTCTGTACTGAAAACATCTAATGAAACATTACTGAAGACACTCAGTGGGGACGTTATTACAAACGATAGTAATGTGGGGTGTACTGTAAATATGTTTGATAAAGCCAGGACCGCTGATGAAATAAGTGACTCGATATAACTGTACTCTGTAACTACCTAAAATTATTCTCTGACGACATTCGAGCATAGAAGAATACTCCACCGTCAGAGAACTGATGCGAAATGCAGCAAGGCCGACATATTAACAATGTTCGATGCAAGCAGTGCCAAAGGACCATAAATACAGAAAATGTCTTGCACGTGAATAAAATGTATAACACGATACCATTTGACTACATCATCGCTGAGCAATAACTGGAACAGCCGCAAGCATAAAAATGCTGGGATTCCATCCGGAGATATGTTACATATAATGGCCACAAGAGTCTAGTTGACGGGACAGCAGGCATTATATTGGAATTCGTTGGTAGAGTCGTAACGATCTGTAATTCATTCACGGTCGAGTAAGCCTGTAAATTGCTAGTTCCATCGATTCTCTAGTATTATTATTCGTCAGTCTTACAATGAGATTCTTACTGAATTCTGTTAATGGAGTAAATAAAATGCAACGAAGAAACCCACAAATCGTTATGGGTTCACTTAGTTTGTGAGAGTCACAGAAACGCTACAGGGATGTAGCTTTGTATCGCGCAGTGACTTGATCTTTCGAAGAGGAAGAAATATTGGGACTTGACTCCATCGACAACGAATCAACCGAGGCATGTACAAGCGTGGATCGTTCAAATATAAGGGAGGAAATAGGGCAGCGTTTACTCAAAGAAATCATCCACAATTCCTCTGAACTACTTTAGGGGAAACAACGTGACGAACGGACGGGGATTTGGAGCCCGTTCTTCTCGAATGCTATTACAGTATCGTAACTGTAGTGTCCCCTCGTTCGGTCTTAAAACTGAGAGAGTGGATGTCTCATAAGGGAAACCAGAACCCTAGGATTTCAGACACTAGGCTCAAACTGTGGGTTGTTAGAAAGACAGATAACACAGGAACTCGCAGGAAGAGCGCAATGTGCTGAGACAGACAATTTGTAATCACCTGCGACTGTTTGATGCATTGTTCTCTGAACTTGCGTCGAAGGAGGCAAGCGGTGCTTATGTCACTGGATAGCTTTTCGGGAAGACCGGCGATTGTATTCCCGTCTAGTCAGCAACATGCGGATTCTTATTTGCTTCCCAGTTAACAGAATAGCCCCCGACTCCCATTACACTTTGCATTAATTTCTTATCGTATTTTAAGCGAATGTTTGTGATACTTTAACGTTTGCCGGCCGCGGTGGTCTCGCGGTTCTAGGCGCGCAGTTCTAGGGGACTGATGACCACAGCTGTTAAGTCCCATAGTGCTCAGAGCCATTTGAACCATTTGAACTTTAACGTTTTTATAAGCTCAACGTTAATTTGCCAAGGTAATCGCACTGTTTCAGGTAAAGTAACATACAAAAGCGTGCTTTCAAAGTAATGCCTCCGAATTTTTTTTCTGTTTTCAAGTTCGGTTGAGGTTTTGCATGTAATGGATATTACTCGGGCGACTTTCCTGCTTCGCTGACGCCTTGCAAACCTCTGCCGATAGAGGACTCCGTACTGCAGTGTGCAACACGGTGGTGTGTAACGTAACTATGTCGGACTACTGCTAGACTCTCAGAATACTGAAAGCACGAATTCCAAGAGTTCCTCCACACGTGGAGCACCCTCTGCTTGAGCACGACGGTGCCAGGCCACACGCAAACAGCGCGGCAACGGCAATAATCCGACGCCTTGGTTCTCTGTCAACGATCATCCTCTGTACAGTCCCGACTTGACCCTATCCGATTTTCATCCGTTTCCAAAACACCATCTACATCTACATATCTGCGTATTTACTCCTCAAAGCACAGTGCGGAGCGTGGCGGGATGGTGCCCTGTACGACGATTACTCGTTTCCTTTCCTGTTCCACTTGCAGTTACAGCGAGGGAACAACGACTATCTTCACGCCTCCGTATAAGTGAAAATTTCTCATATCTTATCTTCGTGTTCCTTACGCGAAATGTATGTTGGCGGCAGTAGGATAGTTCTGGAGTCAGCCTCAAATTCAGACTCTCTCAAATTTTCTCCATAGTGTTCCTATTTGAGCTCCCGAAGCATTTCCGTAACTCTTTCATGTTGTCCAAAACTACCAGCAACAAATCTATCACCCCACCTCTCGATTGCTTCGATGGCTCCCTTAATCCGACCTGATAGGGGTCCCAAACACTCGAGCAGTAATCAAGAAGCGGTCGCACTAGTGTTGTATCCGCGTTCTTCTTTGTGGATGAGCTATACGTTCCCGAAACTTTCACGATAATCCGAAGTCGACCATTCGCCTTCCATACCACAATCCTCTCATGCTGGTTCCATTTCATGTAACTCTGGAATGGTACACCCAGATATTTAAACGACTGGACTGTGTCAAGTAGGACATTAGTAGTGCTGTATGCGAACATTACTGTTTTGTTTTTGCTACCCATCGGCATTAACTTACCGTTTTCTACATTCAGAGCCAGCTGCCATTCATCACACCAACTAGAAATTTTGTCTTAAGTCATCTTGTAACATCCTACAAACACCCAACCTCGACACCTTACCGTACACCACAGCATCATCAGCAAACAACCGTAGATTGCCGACCATTCTGTCTGCGGAATCATTCATGTATCTAGAAAATAATAGAGGTCTTGTCGCACTTTCCTAGGGCGCTCCTGACGATTGTCCTTCTAGGACTTCACTTTGATAGTGAAGAAGCGGCGCAAGCAGTGAAGTTGTGGCTCCGTCAACGAAGTCAAACGTTCTACAGTCACCGTATAAGCAAAACGGTGTCTCGGGACAAATGCGTTCGTCTCCAGGGTGGCTATGTTGAGAAGTGAATGTGTAGAGATGAAAAATAAAGAAGCAGGATGTTACAAATATTTGTTTTATTTAAAAAATAAAAAAATCGGCGTACTTTTCAGTTCTCCCTCGTATTAATTATTTATATGTTAGCTATGTACCAACACATTTTCTTTCAGTGGGGGAAGGAGAAATGTGTCAGGAGTGGAAGATGCTGCCACGAACGTTTGTAGTCAGTTACTCGATACTCAGCGATAAGGAACGTATTTCACTGTAATAATTCATCGAGCTTTGAGACTCATGATTCTAGTCCCAGAAGTGTGTAAGCAGAAAAGTAGGGAATTTTGTTTGTTAGTTAAGTGCAGACTTTCATAAATCGAAAAATCCCAACACAAAGAAAGACAACAGTGACGTTTTAGGAAATCATACGAATTGTAAAGTGCTCGTAAACCCAGTCTTGTGAGACAGACTGGCGCTTCTTGGAATAGCGCCGCAGACAAGTATTTCTCACTCTTTTTTTTATGTTCATGGACGAGAAGCCACTAGAGCCCCCTTTCAAGCAGGGCTTCCATTGGAGTAGTGCCGCAGCAGGCGAGGCCCGGCCAGCGTGCTGGAGACTAATTCCCGTCGTTAACGCGCTGTTAACCTGTGACAAGAGGAATCCCCGTAAACACGCTGGATTCCGCCAGCGCCTGCCGACCCGCCAGTGCATTCTCAGAACGCCGGCTGCCGGCTGCCAGACTCTGTTTTTTGTGGGGGGGACCCGCAACAAAAGCACGATGGAGCTAGGTAACACGCGCTGCTGGACGCGGCGGGTCACCAGGAGTCGCCCGAGAGCTGATCACTGGTCTTCGGAGGTTCACATTACCTGCAACATCAAATTTTGAACCGTTTGCTTTCCGATACGGAAGACTTCCCCAACTACATCTACTCACCTATCCGATGGTTTTCATTGAAGTGTAGCTACTCACGAGTGTCTAGTGTGGACTGTAATTATCGTGTGGCAGAGAAATTTGGTAGATGTTCCAATGCGTTATCGCGGAAGCGATACACATGGAAACAGTTAGTTACAGTTTTGCATATCTGGCGCTGTACACTGTTTGTCTGGAGGTATGACATTCATCCTGTCATTTGACAAGCCAAAATGTGAGTGAACACTGTGTCTGTCAAGTGAGGAAAACGTGCGCCGCTAGTGAGACAGTTTTATGTGAACGGCAACAATTGCAGTGCTGCACTGAGAGAGTATCGCTGACTGGAAGGTCTGGTGCCATTAAATGTTTTAAAAAAGATGATAACGAAATTCGAAAAGCACTGGTGAGTTTGGTGTGGCACATGGACGAGAAAGACGTCGCGTCCCAGTACAAGTTATTGACGAAGTTGGCACTGCTGTGGCGCGTGACCCAGGTAGTGCTCGTGCTCGTGCTCCTGCAATGTCTGGAGAATTGTCCATCCCACGGTCAACAGCACCGAAAGTCTTGCGGTCTATTTTACACTGGTGCCCGCACATGATTCAGACGGTGCAGCAACTAAAACATCATCATCCGTAGCAACGTTCTAAATGTACTCTCTTTGCAGGGATCGACGCTGATGACATATGGCAGGACAATATTATATGGAGTGACAAGGCACATTTTGCACTACAGGGTGCAGTGAATACACAGAACTACCGAATTTAGGGCACTGTTAAACCGCGGGTTGTGTACGAAGAGCCACTTCACTTACCGAACGTGACTCTGTGGTGTGGATTCAAAAGCACCTTCACTCTCGGTCCGCTCTTGTTTGAAAAGGATACACCCGGAAGGCCTGTCAGGTGTACCGCGACGTCAGCACGTCAGCGCCTCCCTGTACAGCATGTGATTCTTGCTTTGGAAGAGCGGAACTGTCTGAGAGCCGCTGTTTCCATACAATATGGGGCAACACCTCGTGACGCTCGCCCAGTGAAAGATCTGCTTAATGCAATCTTCCACGAACGTGTTATTTCCCGAATTTTTCACATACATGGCCTGCAAGATCAACTGATCTGAATCCATGTGAATTTTGTTCTGGCGGCATGTAAGAGAACTCGTTTACCAGGTTCAGGTTCGGTCTCTACCTGAACAGGAACACGTTGTTCAGATTCCAACGGAATTGCTGGGAGCAACTGTGGATCACATCGTTTTATGGATGCAGCATCTCGTCAGTGTCTCTCGTGCTCATACTGAATAAATTGTATAAACGGCGGTTAATAACAAAATCGACATTGTGGCTTTCTCACTTTGACCTTACCTGCCCAATTCCCGTTTCTGATCCATTACATATGGAAACATTTCTAGGCGTCTTTCTCGCATTCGCAGCGCTGGTTTTGCACCTGGTGGTCAAAATTGGAACTAACTTTTTTTACAGCTTACATCGGTAGCACATCGGCCGGATTAGCATAACTACCAATTTCCGTTGTCATGTGGCAATTACACCCCACACCGGACGTCTGTGAGAAGCCGCACTTTGATTATAACCATTCGGAAATTAGTGTCTGTATGTGCCTCTACGCAACATAATCTATCTTATCATATCCCTATTATCTGTACACGAAATGCACGATGGTGGTAGCATAACTGTCCTATATTGTTCTTGGAGTATAGGTTCCCTTAATTTACTCGATATTGTTGAGCGAGAACTAGGTCGTATCTTCGCCAAATATTCCCACATAATTTCCCCAAACATTTGTGTTAAATTTACGCGTGGACCACAAGCCAGCCAACGTCCTAGGATGGTTGCAGGGGTCGCTGAATTCCTTTGATGTCTGTTGTCAAGTCTATTTCTTAAGGACTTCAGGCACTGGAACAATACTGGCCGCATTGTCTTACGTGCCATTTCCTTTACAGACACACTACATTTTCCCAGTGTTTTGAGCAGACGAAACTCCTTTCGTCCGGCCACAAGTGGGGCGCTTTTGATTGCTCTGGGCGAAGGCGCATCAAACTACAATATTGGTTGACTTTATTACATAAATGAATAAAAGGTTTACTTAACTCTGCCCCAAGCTTACTTGATAATTTACAACTATCATCGACTAGGAAAGCATCAATTGAGACACAGACTATTAAACTATTCTCTTGCACTACAAAAAGCAACATTTCGAAAGTACATTGCCTCCCTACAGATGATGTAAAATATCTTTAGATGAAGCCACAAACTGGGCAGAGCTCTACCATACTCGGCTCTATATTGACCTCAGTACGAAGGTGCTGCAGTGCTGAGAGGGAGGTGGTGTCTTCTCGAGCGTCTCCCATTAACTGTTGCACGTTGCAGCTAGTTCTCGCTTTAATGTCTGCGGTATTGATTCGCACTATCAACTTTGGCGTGGCACCGCGATCTCCGGACGATACAGCACGCATAAAATAAAATCTTTGTTTCCATTCTCCTACCTGAGTACCGATTTTATGTAATCACCGCACTTATCAGTCCTATTCTTTTTCTTGGCCTAATTTATCGTGTGTATTCATGGGGTCGGTGTGTTATTCTGGATTTGTCCATTTTAGAGACAGAGTATTTCCCATTCCGTATCGGGACGGTATTCATGTACCCTATCGGTCTGCGTCTTTTATTAGCCCATATCAAACTGTGGGAACTACACTATGTGATCAAAAGCATCCTGACACCTGGCTGAAAATGATTTACAAGTTCGTGGTAACCTCCAACGGTAATGCTGGAATTCAGTATGATGTTCGCCCACCTTTAGCCTTGATGACAGCTTCCACTTTCGCAGCCACACGTTCAATCATGTGCTGGAAGGGTTTCTTGGGGAATGGCAGCCCATTCTTCACGGAGTGATGCGCTGAGGAGAGGTATCGATGTCGGTCGGTGAGGCCTGGCACTAAGTCGGCGTTCCAAAATATCCCAAAGGCGTTCTATAGGATTCAGGTCAGGACTATGCGCGAGCTAGTCCATGACAGGGATGTTATTGTCTTGTAACCAGTCCGCCACAGCCCTTGCATTATGAACAGGTGCTCTGTCACGTTGAAAGATGCAATCGACATCCCCGAACTACTCTTCAACAGCGGCAAGCAAGAAAGTGCTTATAATATCAATGTAGGCCGGCGCTCTGATAGTGCCACGCAAAATAACAAGGGGTGCAAGCCCCTTCCATGAAAAACACGACCACACCATAACACCACTGACTCCGAATTTTACTGTTGGCACTACACACGCTGACAGATGAAGTTCACCGGGCATTCGCCATACCCACACCCTGCCATCGTGTCGCCGCATTGTGTACCGTGATTCGTCACTCCACACAACGTTTTTCCACTGTTCAATCGTTCAATGTTTACGCTCCTAACATCAAGCAAGGCGTCGTCTGGCATTTACCGGCATGATGTGTGGCATATGAGCATCCGCCATGAAATCCAAGATTTCTCACCTCCCGCCTAACTGTCGTAGTAATTTCGGTGGATACAGATGCAGTTTGGAATTAATGTGTGATGGTCTGGATAGGTGTTTGCCTATTACACATTACGACCCTCTTCAACTGTCCGTGGTCTCTGTCACTCAACAGACTAGTTCGGCCTCTATGCTTTCTTGTTGTACGTGTCCCTTCACGTTTCCACTTCACTATCACATCCGTAACAGTGGACTTAGGAATGTTTAGGAGTGTGGAAATTTCGCGTACAGACGTATGACACAAGTGACACCCAATCACCTGACCATGTTCTAAGTCCGTAAGTTCCGCGGAGCGCCCCATTCTGCTCTCTCGCGAGGTCGCTCATATGGAACACCTCACAGTACGTGGCTGCACAATAGTTCTAAGATGAAAAACATATGTTTCTGGGGGTGTCTGGATATTTCTGATCACATGTTATTGTTGTGGTCTTCAGTTCTGAGACTAGTTTGATGCAGCTCTCCATGCTACTCTATCCTGTGCAAGCATCTTCATCTCCCAGTACCTACTGCAACCTACATCCTTCTGAATCTGTTTAGTGTATTCATCTCTTGGTCTCCCTCTACGATTTTTACCCTCCGCACTGCCCTCCAATACTAAATTGGTGATCCCTTGATGCCCCAGAAAATGTCCTACCTTCCGATCCCTTCTTCTAGTCAAGTTGTGCCACAAATTTATCTTCTCCCCAATTCTGTTCAATACCTACTCATTAGTTATGTGATCTACCCATCTAATCTGCAGCATTCTACTGAAGCACCACATTTCGAAAGCTTCTATTCTCTTCTTGTCTAAACTATTTATCGTCCACGTTTCACTTCCATACATGGCTACACTCCATACAAATACTTTCAGAAACGACTTCCGGACACTTAAATCTATACTAGATGTTAACAAATTTCTCTTCTTCAGAAACGCTTTCCTTGCCATTACCAGTCTACATTTTATATCCTCTCTACTTCGACCATCATCAGTTATTTTGCTCCCCAAACAGCAAAACTCATTTGCCACTTTAAGCGTCTCATTTCCTAATCTACTTCCCGCAGCATCACCCGATTTAATTTGACTACGTTCCATTATCCTCGTTTTGCTTTTGTTGATGTTCATCTTATATACTCCATTCAAGACACTGTCCATTCAGTTCAATTGCTCTTCCAGGCTCTTTGCTGTCTCTCATAGAATTACAATGCCATCGGCGAACCTCAAAGTTTTTATTTCTTCTCATTGGATTTTAACTCCTACTTTGTGTTTTTCTTTTGTTTCCTTTACTGCTTGCTCAATATACAGATTGAATAACATCGGGGATAGGCTACAACCATATCTCACTCCCTTCCCGACTACTGCTTCCCTTTCATGTCCTTCGACTCTTATAACTGCCATCTGGTTTCTGTACAAATTGTAAATAGCTTTCCGCTCACTGTATTTTACCCCTGCCACCTTCAGAATTTGAAAGAGAGTATTCCAATCAACATTGTCAAACGCTTTCTGTAAGTCTACAAATGCTGGAAAAGTAGGCTTGCCTTACCTTAATCTATTCTCTAAGATTAGTCATAGGGTCAGTATTGCCTCACGTGTTCCAATATTTCTACGGAATCCAAACTGATCTTCCCCAAGGTCGGCTTCTACCAGTTTTTCCATTCGTCTGTAAAGAATTCGTCTTAGTATTTTGCAGCCGTGGCTTATTAAACTGATAGTTCGGTAATTTTCACATCTGTCAACACCTGCCTTCTTTGTGATTGGAATTATTATATTCTTCTTGAAGTTTGAGGGTATTTGGCCTGTCTCATACATCTTGCTCACCAGCTGGTAGAGTTTTGTCATGACTGGCTCTCCCAAGGCCGTCAGTAGTTTTAATGGAATGTTGTCTACTTCCGGGGCCTTGTTTCGACTTAGGTCTTTCAGTGCTCTATCAAACTGTTCACGCAGTATCATATCTCCCATTTCATCTTCATCTACATCATCTTCCATATCCATAATATTGTCCCCAAGTACATCGCCCTTGTGTAGACCCTCTATATACTCCTTCCACCTTTATGGCTGGTTCAAATGGCTCTGAGCACTATGTGACTCAACTTCTCAGGTCATTAGTCCCCTAGAACTTAGAACTAGTTAAACCTAACTAACCTAAAGACATCACACACATCTATACCCGAGGCAGGATTCGAACCTCCGACCGTAGTGGTCTCGCGGTGCCAGACAGCAGCGCCTAGAACCGCACGGCCACTTCGTACGGCTCCCACCTTTATGCTTTCCCTTCTTTGCTTAGAAATGTGTTTCCATCTGAGCTCATGATATTCATGGAAGTGGTTCTCTTTTCTCCGAAAGTCTCTTTAATTTTCCTGTAGGCAGTATCTATCTTACCCCTAGTGAGATAAGCCTCTACATCCTTACATTTATCCTCTAGCCATTCCTGCTTAGCCATTTTGCACTTCTTGTCGATCTCATTTTTGAGACGTTTGTATTCCTTTTTTCCTGCTTCACCTACTGCATTTTTATATTTTATCCTTTCATCAATTAAATTCCATATTTCTTCTGTTACCCAAGGATTTCTACTAGCCCTCTTGTTTTTACCTACTTGATCCTCTGCTGCCTTCACTACTTCATCCCTCAAAGCTACCCATTCTTCTTCTACTGTATTTCTTTCCCCCCTTCTTGTCAATTGTTCCCGTATGCTCTCTCTGAAACCCTGTGCAACCTCTGGTTTAGTCAGTTGATCCAGGTCCAATTTCCTTAAATTCCCACCTTTTTGCAGTTTCTTCAGTTTTAATCTACAGCTCATAACCAATAGATTGTGGTCAGAGTCCACATCTGCCCCTGGAAATGTATTGCAATTTAAAACCTGGTTCCTAAATCACTGTCTTACCATTATATAAGCTCTTCCATGTACACAGCCTTCTTTCATGATTCTTGAACCAAGTGTTAGCTATGATTAAGTTATGCTCTCTGCAAAATTCCTCTTTCATTCCTTAACCCCATTCCATATTCACCTACTACGTTACCTTCTCTTCCTGTTCCTACTATCGAATTCCAGTCACCTATGACTATTAAATTTTCGTCTCCCTTCAATATCTGAATAATTTATTTTATCTCATCATACATTTCAGCAATAATGCGTTCACTATGCTGTTTGTAATAGCTTACCGGCATTCCTACTTTTTTTATTCATTATTAAACCTACTCCTGCATTATCCCAATTTGATTTTGTATTTACAACCCAGCATTCACCTGACCAGAAGTCTTATTCATCCTGCCAAAGTGGTTCAAATGTCTCTGAGCACTATGGGAGTTAGCATCTGACGTCATCAGTCCCCTAGACTTGGAAATACTTAAACCTAACTAACCTAAGGACATCACACACATCCATGCCCAAGGCAGGATTCGAACCTGCAACCGTAGCAGAAGCGCGGTTTCAGACTGGAGCGCCTAGAACCGCTCGGTCACAACGGCCGGCTGCAGCCTGCCACCGAACTTCACTAATTCTCACTGTATCTAACTTTAACCTATCTATTTTCCTTTTTAAATTTTCTAACCTACCTGCCCGATTAAGAGATCTGACATTCCACGCTCCAACCAGTAGAACGCCAGTTTTCTTTCCAGTTTTCTTTCTCCTCATAACAACGTCCTCCTGAATAGTCCCCGCCCGGAGATCCGAATGGGGGACTATTTTACCTCCGGAATATTTTGCTCAAGAGGACACCATCATCATTTAACCATACAGTAAAGCTGCATGCCCTCGGCAAAAATTACGGCTGTAGTTTCCCCTTGCTTTCAGCCGTTCATAGTGGCAGCACAGCAAAGCCGTTTTGGTTAGTGTTACAAGGTCAGATCAGTCAATCATTTAGACTGTTGCCCCTGCAACTACTGAAAAGGCTGCTGCCCCTCTTCAGGAACCACACGTTTGACTGGCCTGTCAACAGATACCCCTCCGTTGTGGTTGCACCTACGGTACGGCTATCTGTATCGCTGAGGCACGCAAGCCTCCCCACCAGCGGCAAGGTCCATGGATCATGGGGAGCGGGGAACTACAACAGTATCCTAATTTCAGATTGGAATTTATATCATAAGGATAGGTTAGCCGCCAATGACGGCGGCGTGTTTATTCCAGCAAAGAATTCGATTACATCTAGCGAGGTTATCACGGGTTTCGATTGTGAATTAATCTGGGTGATGTTACGTACCAACGATCAATCAAAAATGGTAATCGGATGCTTTTATAGATCGCCTGGGTCAGGAGTTCTAATGCTACAGCGCTTTGGACAGAGCTTTCAGAACATCGTTTGTAATTTTCCCGATAGGGGATGACTTTAACTTGCCAAGTACAGATTGGGAGTGTCATGCTATCAAAACTGGTGCGAGAAACAGGCATTCGTGTGACATTGTTTTGGATGTCTTGTCTGAAAATTACTGTAAGCGGATAGTTAGAGAACCGACTCGTGATGATAACGTCTTTGATCTCCTGCCGACAAACAACAGACCGCAGTTAACTTAAGGGAAGATATGGATCTGATCATATAGTGCACCTGTTATAACTGATACCAAACAAACACCGAAAAATGTCGATTACTCATAACTAAAATACCGGTATCAGTTTTAACCGGTCGGTTTTTCCCATCCATATTTCGTCGGAGGGCTCGTATTTCTCGTGGTCCTTGGGCTTCTACGAAAAACGACAAACACAGTACAGCGCCTTGCTTTCTGCTTGTGGCGTATGGAGCGTCCTTGGTCCCTATTGGTTCTGCTTTACATGGCACGTGGTCGAAATATCGGAGCACTTATTTTGTGCTTCACGTGAGGAATGGCTCCTCAAAGTGAAATAGCAGAAAGTGACGTCACAAAACTCATAGAGTGCCACGTCAATGATAACTAACTCGTCCCGTGTGCCAACGGCTTGACGTACTCATAATGTTCGTCGCTAATCTTGTAACCAAGTACTACATAGTTGTTTCGCTTTGTTATAAGTATTACCTTAAATTTATTCATACTTGCTGCATTCAATACACCAAGTAGAAAATTGCTGCAAATCTTTTTGAACTTCCTTTGTCACCAACGGCATTACCTTCCTGTACACAACAGCATCGTTAGCAACCAGTCTTATAGCGCTACTACCCTACAGGGAGAGCACAAAAATTTGGAAACACCAAAACCACAACACATTACCGTACCTAATACTGTTTAGGAAACACGATGGCATTCGAAACAGCTTCCAGTCTTCTCGGAATGGACAAATACAGGCCCTTTATGATTATGAATGGAATCTTACACCATTCTTCTTGTAAAATAGTAGCCTCTTAAGGTAACGGTGATGGAGATAATTATCGATCACCCACACTTATCTCCAAGGTAAACCACAAAACTACAATAATATTGAGATCTAGTGACTGCTGTTCCCAGTGAAAATGCGGCCGTTCATCTCCGTGCTCACAAAAGCAATGCTGGATGATGTGAGCTGTGTGAAGAGAGGCCCTGTTGTCTTTGAACACAGCACCTTCATTGCGGAATTAACACTGTAGCACAGGATGGAACTCATCAGCCAAAAGGATCACACAATCATTGGCAGTAATGTGACCTATCAAAGTAACCGTGGAGCCCATGGAATACGACTATATGACCGCCCAAGTCATCACCGATCCCTCACCATGTTCCACTTTTTGGACGTAAACTCGGTAGAAGTCGCAAACAGCGTGAAACGAGACTCATCTGACTAAATGACTTTCTTACCTTGCCCAATAGTTAGAGTAATGGCTTCGGTACAACGTTTTCGTGTTACGGGTTTTTACATCAATGATAATGGTTTCGAAACTTCAACTTGTCCTGTAATTCGGTGCTTATGGAGCCCCCTTCGTGTCTTTTCGGTGATGAGGTAGCTTACAAGTGTGACATCCGGTTCTGCTGTGTCTTCTGCAGCTGTTGTCTTCTTATTTTTGGTCACAATCTTCTTCAATAACCTCTGTCGCGATGACTCAGCACACGCTTTCTTCCGTGTTGTGATTTATCGGATGGTGTTCTTCCTCTTTCCCTTTTTCGACGCGGAGCCTCTTGAAACGCAAGTTTGGTTACGAACACACCCGCTACAACCTACCGTCCTGTCACTTTACAACTCACTCAGCCATAACGCGCTCACAGCTGCACGGGACGCCGGCCTGACCACGAGTGACACACGACGTATTGAGGACACTGCACAGGTGCCGCTCGTGCAGCGACTCGCAGCCGTCCAGCGCGGGCTGCGGCCGACACGCGAGTGCGTTAATGTGGAACCCATTTACGCTGGAAAAAAAAATTGCAATTTTGGCCACCAGGTGAAGATACGGCGCCATACCCTGAATGACGGTATGATACCCACGCTGTCATTTGACAAGCCAAAACGTGATTGAACAGTATAGCTATCGAGGGAAGAAACCGTGCACTGTTACTCAAACTGCTTTATGTGAACGACAGCAATTGAAGAGCTGCATTGATACAGTATCGCCGGCAGAAAGTTCAGAGGAGAGAGACGATGTCATCAAATAGTTTAAGAAGATGATACTGAAATTTGAAAACACGGGTGACCTTCGTGTGGCACATGGAAAAAGAACTCGTCCTATCCCGATGGAAGTTATTGACAAGATTGCTGTTGCTGTAACAGATCACTTTAACAGGTCACGGAGTACTTGCCCCCTTCTAGTCCTAGTGCTCGTGCAGTGTCCCAAGATCAACAGAGCGGAATATTTTGCGGCCTATATTACACTGGTATCCATACAAGATCCAGACGGTACATCAACTGAAACCTCATGATCCGCAGCAACGTTCTTAATTTCTTTCCTCGTTTTTTGGCACAGATCAAATTTCTGACATGTGGCTGGGCAATAAATATTCTGTGGACATACGAGGCACATTTTACACTACAGTGCGCAGTGACTACACAGAAATGTCGAATTTGAGGTACTGTCAAACCACATGCTACGTACGAGGAGTGTGTGATCGTGTGGTGCGTATTCACAAGTACCTTTATTCTCGGTCCGTTCTTTTTTGAAGAGAATACACCCAGAAGGTCTGTCAGGTGTACCGTCTGCACTTTGTCGAGACCACCTTGTACAGAATGTGATTTCTGCTTCGCAAGAGCGCAACTGTGTGGAAGCTACTCTTTTCATGTAAGATGAGGCAACACCTCATGTCGCTCCGCAAGTGAAAGATCATCTTAATGCAACCTTCCGCGAAAGTGTTGTGTCTCGATGTTTTCCAGATGCATGTCCTGCAAGATCACATGATCTCAATCCATATAGCTTTTGCTTTGTGACATCTAAAAGAACGCGTTTATCAGGGACACGTTCAGTGTCTGCATGCTTTGAATGCCAGTATACAGAAACACGTTCATCAGATTCCACCGTAACTACTGGGAACAACTGTTGGTCACGCCGTTTTATGGATGCAACATCTCGTCAATGCTCATACTGAACAAACTATGTAGGCTGTGGTTAATCATGAAATCAACATTATGCCTTTCTTACTTGCTTGACCTTTACTGCCCAGGTCCCATTTCTATAACACTTTGTTGCATTCTCAGCGCCAGGTTTGCACCTGCTGAGCAAAATTGGAGCTACGGTTTTTCCAGCATAAACCAGATCCGCATTAACGCATTAGCATATCTTCCAAGTTTCGCTGCCACACGATAATTACAGCCTAAACTGGTCCTCTGCGAGTAGCTGCACTTTAATTCTAACTACCTGGTACAACAGCGCAACCTGAACACTTGGCTAGCATCTGTATTTATTGTCAAGCAAGCATCTGTCACGAGGTTTCTATATTTTTGTCCAACCGCTACATTTAATAAATCGCTCATGTATATTGAGAAATTTAAAGGTCCTATTACGCTTTCTTGGGCGACATGCGGTGTTTCTTTCGTTTGTGTGGAACATTCGCCATCCAGTATAAAGCAATGAGCCCTACCTATCGAGCACTCAACGTCCCAATCACACTTCTCACGTAGGCACTGTATCATGTTCAGCAGACGACAGTTTGGTACAGTGTGCGATGCCTTTCAGAAATATAAGGAGATGACATCAACTCGCTCACTTGCATGTATTATTTGCAAGACGTACTGGGACACAGCAGTTGGATTTCACACGGATGAGTACTCCTGACTCCGTGCTGATTCTGTACGAGCAGCTTGTCTTCCTCCGAGTCCAACAGGCGGACGACTACGATATTTGTCTCTAATTGTATGCATCCAGTCTCTAACGCTTCTTGTACACTGAGGTGACAAAAGTCATGGGATAACTCTTAATACATTTCGGGGCCGGCCGGTGTGGCCGAGTGGTTCTAGGCGCTACAGTCTGGAACCGCTCGACCGCTATGGTCGCAGGTTCGAGTCCTGCCTCAGGCATGGATGCGTGGTATGTCCTTAGGTTAGTTAGATTTAAGTAGTTCTAAGTTATAGGAAACTGATGACCTCAGCAGTTAAGTCCCATAATGCTCAGAGCCATTTGAACCAGTACATTTCGAACCTCCTGTTGTCTGGCTCAGAAGCTCGCCGTGGCATGGTCTCAACAAGTCGTTTGACGTCTCCTGCAGAAATATTGAGCCCTGCTGCTTCTACAATCATAACTGCGGAAGTGTTGCCGGTAGGGATTTTGTGCGCGAACTGATCCCTTCTATAAATGATTTGGGTGGCCAAATCATTCGCTCGAATTGCCCAGAATGTTTTTCCAAACTAATCGCGATCAATTGTGGCCCGGTGTTTGGGGACATGAATCCCACGAGTGGCTCAAAATGGTGTGCAAGTAGCCGATACCACAGTTCTTCAAGAGTAGTGACTGGCTTATTGTGAAGAGCCAGTTGCCCGGCCACAATTGACCAGACGTTTTCAGTTGGTGAGAGATATGGAGAATGTGCTGTCCAGGGCAGCAGTCGAACATTTTCTGTATCCAGAAAGGCCCGTACAGAACCAGCAGCATGCGCTGGTGCATTATTCTGCTGAAATGTAGGGTTTCGCAGGCATCGAATTAAGGGTAGAGCCACGGATCGTAACACATCTGATTTGTAACGCCCACTGTTCAAAGTGCCGTCAATGCGAACAAGAGGTGACCGACACGTGTAACCAATGGCACCCCATATCACGCCGGGTGATACGCCAGTATGGCGATGACGAATACACGCTTCCAATGTGAGTTCACCGCGATGTCGCCAAGCACGGATACGACCATCATGATGCTGTAAACAGAACCTGGATTCATTCGAAAAAATGACGTTTTGCCATTCGTGCACCCAGGTTCGTCGTTGAGAACATCATCGCAGGCGCTGCTGTCTGTGATGCAACGTCATGGGTAATCGCAGCCATGGTCTCCGAGCTGATAGTCCACGCTGCTGCAAACATCGTCGACCTGTTCGTGCAGATGGTTGTTGTCTTGCAAACGTCCCCGTCTGTTGACTCAGGGATCGAGACGTGGCTGCAAGATCCGTTACAGCCACGCGGATAAGATGCCTGCCATCTCGACTGCTAGTGATACGAGGTCATTGGGATCCAGCACGGCGTTCCATATTACCCTCCTGAATCCACCGATTCATATTCTGCTAAAAGTCATTGGATCTCGACCAACGCGAGCAGCAATGTCGCGATACGATAAGCCGCGATCGCGATAGGCTACAATCCGACGTTTATCAAAGTCGGAAACGTGATGGTACGCGTTTCTCCTCCTTACACGAGGCATCACAACAACGTTTCTCCATGCAACGCCTGTCAACTGCTGTTTGTGTACGAGAAATCGGTTGGAAACTTTCCTCTTGTTAGCATGTTGTAGGTGTCACCACCGGCGCCAACTTTGTGTGAATGCTCTGAAAAGCTAATCATTTACATATCACAGCATCCTCTTCCTGTCGGTTAAATTTCGAGTCTGTAGTACGTCATCTTCGTGGTGTAGCAATTTTAATGGCCGGTAGTGTATAATTCTAATTTCACGAAAAATGTATGTTGAATTACTTATTGAACGCCCCACGGAGGCAAACTCTTGTCGCTACGCCTTCAAATTAGAAATATAAAAAACAGGGAGGGACGTGGAGGACTAGGTCTTAAAATCCCTTCGACATCGATGCCGTTAGACTTACATTACAAGCAAGATTGGAGGAAGATGGGAAACATAACAGGCCGTGTCCTTTTCATAGAAACGATCTCGGCGTTTATCTTGAAAGATTTAGGGAAACAACGGGAAAAAGTAAGTACGCGTGGTCTGACAGGGATTTAAACCCCCGATGTCCCAAATGCGATTCCAAAATCTTAAGATAGTGCGACATTGCTGGGTGGCAGACTGGACATTACTTCAGTCTTCATAGGTGACTGACTATCTGTGTAGGATAATGCGCTGCAACCTGCATGTCCGGAAATTTGTATCCAGTAGCAAACCCACTTAGTTACCGCACTGGGGCGTACTTTCTTTAGCAAGCGCTGATGCGGTACTGGAACAGTGTTGCGGATGCTTTATTTGTAAAAAGGTAGCGACGGGACGTCGGTGCACAACAAACAGGGGGTGCCTGCTGCCGTGGGAGAGGTCGCGGTCGTGATGCCCGCCTGCTCCCTCGCTGGTCACGCAACGAGATCCGCTCATCAATCAAACGCACGCACAGGTATGGCGTTTGGTCCACATCTGCCAAGGCTGTGCGCGTCTTGGGCGGTATGTTGGGCAGTAGCGACGAGAATGCGTGGCCACGTACCACTGCGAGCAATTACTAAAAATATCACACTGCGATGAATTTATTAAACATTCCCTTGTATTCATAGCGACTATATGTGGTGTATACATCACAGCCCCGCAAAATTACGTACACGTATTTCTACCAGGTCACTTTACGAGGGAAAGGTCAAAAGCGCTGAGTATAACACAGAACTATCGTTCACATCAACAGAGTACTTTTGTTGGTCGTTGGGTACCTTGTCAGGGTCACACAGAGAGTGAAGAAAAATTTGACAACCGAAACAAGCAGTGGAGAAATAATCAATAACAAATATTACGCAAATATTCTTTATCATTGGACAAACAGAAAGAAGGCTCGACGAAAGGCCTGGATTGCAAAAGAAAACATAAAAATATTTTCTTTAATTGTTCCTATGCAAGGTATTAATCGGATTAGCTTACTCAGCCTTACGCCTATTCATATATCTAAAATAAATTTTAGACGTAAAATACTGGTACATGGATATGACAAATCGTCTTCGCACGTATAACCAATATGCTGAGCAACACTCGGTGAGTCCTACGTCGCGGTCTCGGCTGTCTGCTTCTGGTGGCGCCCAGGACAGGCCAAAAGATATCTACCGTCTTCCTCTGTCCACACGGGGTCGACTGCTTGGTATCGCAGCTTTTCTTT
This sequence comes from Schistocerca gregaria, assembly GCF_023897955.1. Classification (NCBI taxonomy): domain Eukaryota; kingdom Metazoa; phylum Arthropoda; class Insecta; order Orthoptera; family Acrididae; genus Schistocerca; species Schistocerca gregaria. The sequence goes on from NC_064922.1 coordinate 898,661,758, forward strand.
TATCATGTGCGAACTCCAGAAAACAGCTTGCTGAGCGACCACCAAGCGGTCAAGAGCTTCACGTGGAGATTTACAGGTGGTACCACACAGCCACTGAGATTAGAATGTTTCTGTCGCGTGGATCGACACGATTCCTGTACAGCGTAATGTCTCATGTACGTAGTTTCGTTTACAAGCTCAAAGTAAACGCCTTACTTTTTTTCTTCCTAGGTAGTAACGTTTCGTGCAAGCACCTCAGAATATATCTCCCGACATTCAGACAATGTTTCGTAGCATCGCACTCCATACAGGTACGTCTGGTGTCTGTCGATGTGTCGTCGCTTCTCGCAAAATTGAATCACCCTTATTACACCGGACCTCAGACAACTGCCCTTTGTGAGCCGGTGTATATTTCATAATTGGTTACCGTGTAATCAAACATAAACTTCGACTGGATCCGTACCTAGCGTGTCCCAGGGGGAATGGTTAATATTCAGGAATATGACCGGAAATGACATTCGATGCAAAACGTCCAGCAAACATGGGCTCCAAAACGTATACCTTAGGAACTCAAACAGCAAGACTGTGAAACAAATTTATCTTACTGCAAGCTCTTTGCTTTCCATATTTTGGGACGAGATACTATGTACCAAAACAAGAAAAAAACTGTCCACCAAATGTACGCTCATAAACGCATCTACACTCCTGGAAATGGAAAAAAGAACACATTGACACCGGTGTGTCAGACCCACCATATTTGCTCCGGACATTGCGAGAGGGCTGTACAAGCAATGATCATACGCACGGCACAGCGGACACACCAGGAACCGCGGTGTTGGCCGTCGAATGGCGCTAGCTGCGCAGCATTTGTGCACCGCCGCCGTCAGTGTCAGCCAGTTTGCCGTGGCATACGGAGCTCCATCGCAGTCTTTAACACTGGTAGCATGCCGCGACAGCGTGGACGTGAACCGCATGTGCAGTTGACGGACTTTGAGCGAGGGCGTATAGCGGGCATGCGGGAGGCCGGGTGGACGTACCGCCGAATTGCTCAACACGTGGGGCGTGAGGTCTCCACAGTACATCGATGTTGTCGCCAGTGGTCGGCGGAAGGTGCACGTGCCCGTCGACCTGGGACTGGACCGCAGCGACGCACGGATGCACGCCAAGACCGTAGGATCCTACGCAGTGCCTTAGGGGACCGCACCGCCACTTGACAGCAAATTAGGGACACTGTTGCTCCTGGGGTATCGGCGAGGACCATTCGCAACCGTCTCCATGAAGCTGGGCTACGGTCCCGCACACCGTTAGGCCGTCTTCCGCTCACGCCCCAACATCGTGCAGCCCGCCTCCAGTGGTGTCGCGACAGGCGTGAATGGAGGGACGAATGGAGACGTGTCGTCTTCAGCGATGAGAGTCGCTTCTGCCTTGGTGCCAATGATGGTCGTATGCGTGTTTGGCGCCGTGCAGGTGAGCGCCACAATCAGGACTGCATAAGACCGAGGCACACAGGGCCAACACCCGGCATCATGGTGTGGGGAGCGATCTCCTACACTGGCCGTATACCTCTGGTGATCATCGAGGGGACACTGAATAGTGCACGGTACATCCAAACCGTCATCGAACCCATCGTTCTACCATTCCTAGACCGGCAAGGGAACTTGCTGTTCCAACAGGACAATGCACGTCCGCATGTATCCCGTGCCACCCAACGTGCTCTAGAAGGTGTAAGTCAACTACCCTGGCCAGCAAGATCTCCGGATCTGTCCCCCATTGAGCATGTTTGGGACTGGATGAAGCGTCGTCTCACGCGGTCTGCACGTCCAGCACGAACGCTGGTCCAACTGAGGCGCCAGGTGGAAATGGCATGGCAAGCCGTTCCACAGGACTACATCCAGCATCTCTACGATCGTCTCCATGGGAGAATAGCAGCCTGCATTGCTGCGAAAAGTGGATATACGCTGTACTAGTGCCGACATTGTGCAAGCTCTGTTGCCTGTGTCTATGTGCCTGTGGTTCTGTCAGTGTGATCATGTGATGTATCTGACCCCAGGAATGTGTCAATAAAGTTTCCCCTTCCTGGGACAATGAATTCACGGTGTTCTTATTTCAATTTCCAGGAGTGTATTAAGTGCTATGAGCACTTGTTCAGTAGAAGACATGTTTTTTCACAGTAGCGAATATGAACAAGATGTCATAGCTCTTAAGGTATACTGCAGTCCATATTTACTGGTCTTTTTCTTGTTTTGGTCCATAATACCACCTCTCAAAATATAGCAATCAAAGATATTGCAATAGAAGAGATTTTTTTCATAGTATCAAAGACGAAGAACTCATAGCTCGTAAGGTATGCCTTTTAGAGACCATGCTTACTGAACTTTTCTGCTTCGAATGATAGTTTCTTTCGTATCCCTGAATATCGACCATTCCTCTTGGCTTTCCAATTGTGCATCTGTAATCGGTTTCGGTATCGTATCAATAGCAGATGGTGCGATTGTATAGAAACTATCAAAGGACTGTAACATTTAAAAAGCAATCAGTGGTGCTAATAAAACATTAAAACTTGTTCATAGATAGTGCTGCAATGAGCAGTTTGTTGAAAAGAGTGTATAGTTAAGTTATGAAATATTTATAACCCATATTGTCAGTCGGATGACATCCTGTGCACGTGGCAGCGCCACTATCTAAGTGAAAATATATTGAAAAAAGTGAAAAAATATAGCAGACGCTTAAAAAAAACTTATTTGAATGTTTCACCGTCGAGACAAAACAGTATAGCCTACTTAGTAGACGGGTGCATACAAGTTTGAGAGTTCATTCTTAACTGAATGCGTCTGTTGATTGTCAACGCGGTATCTCAGACAATGCACTGCAAATATACGCTGAAGCGCCAAAGAAACTGGTATAGGCATACGTATTCAAATGCAGTTATATGTAAACAGGCAGAATACGGATTTGCGGACAGAAGACAACAACAAGTGACTGGCGCAGTTGTCAGATAGGTTACTGCTACTACAATGATAGATTACAAACATTTAAGAGTTTGAACGTGGTGTTACAGTCGGCGCGCGAGCGATGGGACACAGCATCTACGAGGTAGCGATGAAGCGGGGATTTTCCCGTACTATCATTTCACGAGTGTACCGTGAATATCAGAAATCCGGTAAAACAGCAGATCTCCGACATAGCAGTGGCCGGAAAAAGATCCTGCAAAAACGCGACCACCGAGGATTGAAGAGAATCGTTCATTGTGACAGAATTGGAACCCTTCCGCAAATTCCTGCAGGATTCAATACTGGGCCATCAAGAAGTGTCAGTGTGCGAACCATTCAACGATCGATATGGGCTTTCGGAGCCGAAGGCCCACTCGTTTACACTTGATGACTGCATAACACAAAGCTTTACACTTCGCCTAGATCCGTCACAACTGAACTTGGTCTATTGATGACTGGAAACAAGTCTTCTGGTCGGACGAGTCTCATTTCAAATTTTATCGAGCGGATGGACATGTACGGATATGGAGACAAACCTCATGAATCCATGGATCCTGCATGTCAGCAGGGGTCTGTACAAGCTGGTGGAGGCTCTATAATTGTGCGGGGGGTGATATAAAACCGTTGGTAGGTCTAGATACGACTCTGACTAGTGGCACGTACGTAAGCATCCTGTCTGATCACCTGCATTCATTTATGTCCATTGTGCATTCCGACGGACTTGGGCATTTCCAGCAGGACAATGCGACACGCGACACGACCAAAATTTCAAAAGAGTGGCTCCAGGAACACTCTTCTGAGTTTAAAGACTTCCGCTGGCCATCAAACTCCCCACACATGAACATCATTGAGCATATCTGGGATGCCTTGCAACGTACTGTTCAAAACAGATGTCCACCTCGTCGTGTTCTTACGGATTTATGGAGAGCCCTGAAGGATTCATGGTGTCAGTTCCCTCCAGACCTACTTCAGACATTAGTCGAGTCCGTGTAGCGGCACTTCTGCGTACTCTCGGGAGCCCCACGATATCAGGAAGGTGTACCAGTCTATTTGGCTCTTCAGTGTATAAGGGACGATCGAGAAAGATATCCGTTTGAGTGAGTTACTGCAGCCCATATTCAACGTAGCATGTCTCCGATTCGGGTATGTATGCACCAATATATAGGAAAGGGATCAGTGAGTCATTCGTGTCCTTTCGACGTGTGTGCGGGAACAGAGACGTGAACTAAGGCGACGTTACCACCAAATTGTCCAAACAGGACGAACATGCTATCATTCTTTTCTTAGGCAAGAAAAGGACAATCACCGGTAGACATCCATTGGACAATGAAAAATGTGAATGGGGCAGCATGTCTGTCGAAAACGACTGTTGTGGTATAGTCCGCCAAGTTCGTGGTTCGTGGTGGTCGCAATCTGACACAGGACGCCGGTCGATCTGGAAGCCCAGCTTTACTCGAGCACTAGCCCTACAGTCATATCTCCCAATACGAACGTCGTGTCATCGGTACCTTAAGAAATACATTGATTCCTGTTGAACGAGTGTGTGCATCAGACAATTATGGACTTCATCACGCAGCAGGGCAGCGGGACACGGTATTTTACGAACAGGGTTCTTCAAAAAGGTGCGTCGTCGGGTTGATTGTCTCAACGTTCACGGAGATTTTGCTTGACTGGCATACCAATCCTGGACTGTACGGTCTTCACACGGAAACCATTTGATCTCCCCTCACATATTTTAACGATTCACTCTACATCTCATCCAATCGTGCATTCGCTAGTCTCCTTTAGATGTTTTGAAGTTTCAATGCTTGTCACCTAATGGTCTTCCACCGAGCTTTTTCCACCACAGCACCCGTACTATTTGTGCCGTCGCTAACTTTGCCTGTGTTATCTACGTCATCAACTCTCTTTTTTTCGCCATTATTACTCAACGCGTTGCCTCCATAATCAATAATGGTTCGTACGACCACTACGACTTAAAGTCATGAGTAAGCCCTTTTACCTGACTCCTGCATCAGTATATGATCTGCTCCACCAGTTATGTTTCCAAGTTATTCTTCTCTCAGAGTCGCGGCTCAAACGAAACACCTTCACCGACTCTCCTTCCCAATTCACAATGTGAGGGGTCCGCTTGTATGTGGAGACCGATTTTGTAATATATTTCATGAAAAATAACATGAAATGGTTATCACATGTAGAAGAGATTGTATGTTTGACACCCCTGAACCAGAGACGTTCCCTGAGGGGCAGAATCCATTGTAAGTATGGGTAGCAGTTGTCGTTGCACGTAGGATGTAAGACTTCAAGCTAGCGGCTAGCCGTGACAATTTAGCTGTTGGCCTATGGACGCAGCATAATACAGTTTTGTAAGGAAATGAAATTTTGTGTATTTAGCTTTTAAATATGCAGTGTTTATTTAGATCCAATGAATATTTTTTAAAATAAATTGTTTTTCAGAGTCAGAAAAAATTTAATGTGCCAGAATCAGAAAAGTATTAATGTTTGTATTAAGCTATTTTGCGGCCGGCATTGTATTTCGCTTAGCCAAACTTGAAAATTTTGTATGCATGCTATGGAGAGAACAGAATACCAAGATTACATCCGTTGAAACAAACAGTTGAGATGTTTATTTGCATACAGAATTTTATCAGTTTGTTGCACAGGACCTTATAACTCGGTGCGCACGGTAGATTTCAGAGGGATTGATTTTATTATAGGCATCACATATTGGTTTTCCAGATTAAGTTGATTAATTTTTTTTATTACAATAAAACTGATTAAGCGTACCATGTGCTCAACAACACAACACACTGTAAATTTGGATAACACGAAGTTATATTTTTAAAGGACGTTACAGAAATATATCCCTAAAGAACGTTACAAGAAGTGCTAAGGATTGATCGTGTAACTCATCTTTGGGGTGGCATGGTGGGTATTTTCGATTTGGCGAAAACTGAAGATACTAAGTACATCGGACGCTAACAGTGAAAAAAAAAGTATAGTTCTTGTTTTACGAAATGAATGTATCTAATCAAATTTTTAAATTTGGTACTCTACAAACCACCCAAAATCGGTGCTTTATCAGTCTTCCAGTCACACGTCTCCACTAGTGTTACAGGTTCTCATAGAAATCTTCAATCTCTCTCTTGTTAGTAGTACACATCCTACTGAGTGGAATTAAAGCTAAGCTCAGTATCCAAGAATGATAACCAAAAATTATAATACGACTATAGGCCGATCAGAAATTTTTTTGCACTATCTAAAGTCTTGGAGTACATTGTTCTTTAACAGCTCAGGGATTACCTCTAAAAATATAACGTCTGTGGGTCGGAAAACTCATCGCGGAAAAATGTACTCTCTGGAGTCATTCAAGGTTCTGTCCTTGGTCCTTTGCTTTCCTCATTATATACCAATGACATTTTGTTTGTGCTTCACTCTTGTAACCTCCACTTACATGCGGACTATATTCCGTTGTATATAAGTGCTAGCCCTAAGAACATTGCTTCTGCCGTATCTTTGTTCAGTATCAAGATGGACAGAAGACCTAGCTCTTACACTAAACCCTAAAAAGTCACAGTTCATCATCATATCTCACCAAAAGCTGATCCCTCCAGTACTTCTCAATGCTACACAATTACCATTAAAAAAAAAAACAATAAGAGACCTTGGTATAATATCTAGATAGCATCTAAACTGGGAACAACAAACTGCTGTTGCTTGCAGGAAATATCTCTCCTGCTAATGTGTGAACCAAAATTTTAGAAAAAATGTCCATCTTAGATTACACAAAAATCAGTCCAAATGTTCAACATTCGGTTCTATGATTACATCAGCCTTTCATACACTCGACAAGATAGGCGACATGATTTTCACACGTCCTGTTAACTTAATCGTTTTCTTAGTTACTGGTTCCTCAGTTGCCTTTCTCACGTATCAGATACCTATCATCGTTTCACAGCTGTAATATCACATCGGATACGTCTAGCATATGGGGTGCACTTTTGCGCAACACCAAGTCTGTCTCCATTTCAGCGTTTGGAAGAAATTGCCACCAGTAATCTGCGTCTTATTCAAGACCACTCTGTATTTAACTGCAGAGGACTGATTTAACTTTTATAAAGGGCATAGCTTCCCTTTCTATGCTTCTCTTATTCCTCTGTATTTCTGCTAACTTCGTTCCACCTTATCTGCTACTCTTATCCTATTATTTCTCCCTCTTCCTCGGACCAGCCACTACTTCTTCACATCGATTCCTTCTGTAATGTTGTCATAAGTTTCTGTTCATATTCGACAAAAGAATTTTTTAATGTTAATAAGACATATTTATTCGATTCCACATATTCATTACTACCAATGCTGTCATTACTATTATTATTATAATTATTATTATTTATAGGTTTGGCTTACTACGGACCACGTGAAATAACTTATCGTCTTTTCTCATTCTTTCCCTATGTTTTTCTCTTACTGCGCCTGTTTTTTTATTTGTTTTCGCCTGGAAACCCTGAAACTTTTTAGCGTTGCTCTAGACTTTTCTGTTTCTCCTGTTTCTTCCTCGGTTATTTCAATTTCTTCCAGGTTTCCTTTAACTTCTTTCATCCATGTTATTGCTGTTTTTTGATTTCTGTCAAAAAGGTAAAAATTCTTTTTGTTGTCCTCTTCTCATATAGACGTTTTAAGTGCATATAGAACACAATTCTTCTCTTGTTTATTGTGTTTGATATTGTTTCTGTTTTCTCACAAATTTCTTTATTACTTCTTAATTTCCAATTCCCACTCTCATATTTTTGGTCTGAGAAATTCCTGATGACTATTCATTCCTTCGCCGGCCAGTGTGGCCACGCGGTTCTAGGCGCTTCAGTCTGGAACCGCGCGACCGCTACGGTCGCAGGTTCGAATCCTGCCTAGGGCATGGATGTGCGTGATGTCCTTAGGTTAGTTGGGTTTAAGTAGTTCTAAGTTCTAGGACCCCCCCCCCCCCCCCCCCCCCCCATGAACCATGGACCTTGCCGTTGGTGGAGAGGCTTGCGTGCCTCAGCGATACAGATGGCGGTACCGTAGGTGCAACCACAACGGAGGGGCATCTGTTGAGAGGCCAGACAAACGTGTGGTTCCTGAAGAGGGGCAGCAGCCTTTTCAGTAGTTGCAGGGGCAACAGTCTGGATGATTGACTGATCTGGCCTTGCAACATTAGCCAAAACGGCGTTGCTGTGCTGGTACTGCGAACGGCTGAAAGCAAGGGGAAACTACAGCCGTAATTTTTCCCGAGGACATGCAGCTTTACTGTATGATTAAATGATGATTGCATCCTCTTGGGTAAAATATTCCGGAGGTAAAATAGTCCCCCATTCGGATCTCCGGGCGGGGACTACTCAGGAGGATGTCGTTATCAGGAGAAAGAAAACTGGCGTTCTACGGATCGGAGCGTGGAATGTCAGATCCCTTAATCGGGTAGGTAGGTTAGAAAATTTAAAAAGGGAAATGGATAGGTTAAAGTTAGATATAGTGGGAATTAGTGAAGTTCGGTGGCAGGAGGAACAAGACTTCTGGTCAGGTGATTACAGGGTTATAAACACAAAATCAAATAGGGGTAATGCAGGAGTAGGTTTAATAATGAATAGGAAAATAGGAATGCGGGTAAGCTACTACAAACAGCATAGTGAATGCATTATTGTGGCCAAGATAGATACGAAGCCCACACCTACTACAGTAGTACAAGTTTATATGCCAACTAGCTCTGCAGATGACGAAGAAATTGAAGAAATGTACGATGAAATAAAAGAAATTACTCAGATAGTGAAGGGAGACGAAAATTTAATAGTAATGGGTGCCTGGAATTCGAGTGTAGGAAAAGAGAGAGAAGGAAACATAGTAGGTGAATATGGATTGGGGCTAAGAAATGAAAGAGGAAGCCGCCTAGTAGAATTTTGTACAGAGCACAACTTAGTCATAGGTAACACTTGGTTTAAGAATCATGAAAGAAGGTTGTATACGTGGAAGAACCCTGGAGATACTAAAAGGTATCAGATAGATTATATAATGGTAAGACAGAGATTTAGAAACCAGGTTTTAAATTGTAAGACATTTCCAGGGGCAGATGTGGACTCTGACCACAATCTATTGGTTATGACCTGTAGATTAAAACTGAAGAAACTGCAAAAATGTGGGAAATTAAGGAGATGGGACCTGGATAAACTGAAAGAACCAGAGGTTGTACAGAGTTTCAGGGAGAGCATAAGGGAACAATTGACAGGAATAGGGGAAAGAAATACAGTAGAAGAAGAATGGGTAGCTCTGAGGGATGAAGTAGTGAAGGCAGCAGAGGATCAAGTAGGTAAAATGACGATGGCTAGTAGTAATCGTTGGGTAACAGAAGAAATATTGAATTTAATTGATGAAAGGAGAAAATATAAAAATGCAGTAAATGAAGCAGGCAAAAAGGAATACAGACGTCTCAAAAATGAGATCGAGAGGAAGTGCAAAATGGCTAAACAGGGATGGCTAGAGGATAAATGTAAGGATGTAGAGGCTTATCTCACTAGGGGTAAGATAGATACTTCCTACAGGAAAATTAAAGAGACCTTTGGAGAGAAGAGAACCACGTGTATGAATATCAAGAGCTCAGATGGCAACCCAGTTCTAAGCAAAGAAGGCAAGGCAGAAAGGTGGAAGGAGTATATAGAAGGTTTATACAAGGGTGATGTACTTGAGGACAATATTATGGAAATGGAAGAGGATGTAGATGAAGACGAAATGGGTGATACGATATTGCGTGAAGAGTTTGACAGAGCACTGAAAGACCTGAGTCGGAACAAGGCCCCCGGAGTAGACAACATTCCATTAGAACTACTGACGGCCTTGGGAGAGCCAGTCATGACAAAACTCTACCAGCTGGTGAGCAAGATGTATGAGACAGGCCAAATACCCTCAGACTTCAAGAAGAATATAATAATTCCAATCCCAAAGAAAGCAGGTGCTGACAGATGTGAAAATTACCGAACTATCAGTTTAATAAGTCACAGCTGCAAAATACTAACGCGAATTCTTTACAGACGAATGGAAAAACTGATAGATGCGGACCTCGGGGAGGATCAGTTTGGATTCCGTCGAAATGTTGGAACACGTGAGGCAATACTGACCTTACGACTTATCTTAGAAGAAAGATTAAGAAAAGGCAAACCTACGTTTCTAGCATTTGTAGACTTAGAGAAAGCTTTTGACAATGTTGACTGGAATACTCTTTTTCAAATTCTAAAGGTGGCAGGGGTAAAATACAGGGAGCGAAAGGCTATTTACAATTTGTACAGAAACCAGATGGCAGTCATAAGAGTCGAGGGGCATGAAAGGGAAGCAGTGGTTGGGAAAGGAGTGAGACAGGGTTGTAGCCTCTCCCCGATGTTATTCAATCTGTATATTGAGCAAGCAGTAAAGGAAACAAAAGAAAAATTTGGAGTAGGTATTAAAATTCATGGAGACGAAGTAAAAACTTTGAGGTTCGCCGATGACATTCTAATTCTGTCACAGACGGCAAAGGACTTGGAAGAGCAGTTGAACGGAATGGACAGTGTCTTGAAAGGAGGATATAAGATGAACATTAACAAAAGCAAAACGAGGATAATGGAATGTAGTCCAATTAAATCGGGTGATGCTGAGGGAATTAGATTAGGAAATGAGACACTTAAAGTAGTAAAGGAGTTTTGCTATTTGGGGAGCAAAATAACTGATGATGGTCGAAGTAGAGAGGATATAAAATGTAGACTGGCAATGGCAAGGAAAGCGTTTCTGAAGAAGAGAAATTTGTTAACATCGAATATAGATTTAAGTGTCAGGAAGTCATTTCTGAAAATATTTGTTTGGAGTGTAGCCATGTATGGAAGTGAAACATGGACGATAACTAGTTTGAACAAGAAGAGAATAGAAGCTTTCGAAATGTGGTGCTACAGAAGAATACTGAAGATAAGGTGGATAGATCACGTCACTAATGAGGAGGTATTGAATAGGATTGGGGAGAAGAGAAGTTTGTGGCACAACTTGACTAGAAGAAGGGATCGGTTGGTAGGACATGTTTTGAGGCATCAAGGGATCACAAATTTAGCATTGGAGGGCAGCGTGGAGGGTAAAAATCGTAGAGGGAGACCGAGAGATGAGTACACTAAGCAGATTCAGAAGGATGTAGGTTGCAGTAGGTACTGGGAGATGAAGAAGCTTGCACAGGATAGAGTAGCACGGAGAGCTGCATCAAACCAGTCTCAGGACTGAAGACCACAACAACAACAACAAGTTCTAGGAGACTGATGACCACAGATGTTAAGTCCCACAGTGCTCAGAGCCATTTGAACCATATTCATTCCTTCTTTTCTATTTCACCTAATCGTTTAGTTGTGTTTAACGGCATTCTGAAGCATAAATTCATTCTGGTTTAATAGCAGTGTTGTAACGCTGGAGTTTTGTCTTTATGGTAATAGATTTCTTGTTTATGGATCTTTTATTAACTGAAGAGCCACCTCCACATTCCTTGTCTTTTTCAAGTTAGCTTCTTTGTGAAATATTTAAATGTTGTAACCTTTTTTATTCATTATAATCAGTTCCCATGTATTTGGTGCCTTCTTCGCATCGTCACATACTCTGCTTTTTCAAAAGATATACGCAGACCCGTTTTTGAAGCTCTGTCTTGTAGGAGATTTATCTGCATTGTTGCATCTTCTATAAATTCAAATAAAATGACAAGATCGTCTGCTAAAGCCAAACAATCAAACCCCAGATTACCCAATTAATTCCAAATTATTATTATTATTATACATTTCGTATGTGTTATACAAATTGTAATTTTGACTCCCTATGAATATCTGATTAGATACAAGAGAGGGCCTGTAGATCCTGATCTCGCTAGGCGCAATAAATGCATAGATAAATATATTTCTATAACCACCCTCGCACGCATCCCACTGTTAAAGTGATTCCTCCAGTTCCTCGTCCTTCACCACACCTAAACAAGCAAAGAACGTAAGAGGATTTTCTTTTGGTGCTAATATAGGTCCACTGTGAGCCACAGCTCTGTTTACACTGCGATCACTAACACCAGCCCGCATCCCGTGGTCGTGCGGTAGCGTTCTCGCTTCCCACGCTCGGGTTCCCGGGTTCGATTCCGAGCGGGGTCAGGGATTTTGTCTGCCTCGTGATGGCTGGGTGTTGTGTGCTGTCCTTAGGTTAGCTAGGTTTAAGTAGTTCTAAGTTCTAGGGGACTGATGACCATAGATGTTAAGTCCCTTAGTGCTCAGAGCCATTTGAACCATTTGAACCACTAACACCATCAAGGATACAGGACATCACTGTCACCACCACCGAGCGATGTGGCGCAGTCCTTAGCACACTGGACTCGCATTCGAGAGGACAACGGTTCAAACTCGCGTCAGACCACTGTGATTTAGATTTCCCGTGATTTCCCTAAATCACTTCAGGCGAATGCTGGGATGGTTCCTTTGAACCTTCTCTAATGGGAATTTTCACAAAACACTGTTGTGTAGCTGGTCACATCTTTTGTGGTGCTGTTGGTGCTGATGATGGTAGCGACGGTTTGTTGGTTGGGTGATTTGGGGGAGGGGACCAAACATTCGTGGAACCCGTCTTGAACATACCTTCAGATATCCAAGGGTCTCAAAAACAGCACACGCCCTTCCACGGCTCACTGATAGCTGTAGAATGAGTTGTCGAGTTATGATGTGCCGATCATCACGCATAAGCAGGGGCATCGGCGCGTTTTGCCGTGTTGGGAGCAGAGGCTGTGGCAGGTCGTCCTGAATGTGACCCACCATGGAGCTCACTTTCTACACTTTCTGACTCTGTAACTGTTTTCATACATTGCTCACCAGTACTCCTGTCAGCAACATCATTACCACATACTGCACACAAACGTTTGTGTATGTTCACCTCATTTTCTTTTTCCGCAACCAAGAATTCAATTATGGCATGCTGCTTATAATGAGGGTCTCGCGTAGCTGCCATTTTCATTGTACAGCACTTCTCTACGATCTGTAGGAATTGTTCGCATATGTGCAGTAGTACTATCAGATTCGAAGGACCTAATTGAACCTATTAATATAGAGTGAGCTCATGAGAGTTGTCGGATAACTCACGGGGCAACAAACTTGAATTATACTATCTGTGCATGAGTAAAAAACAATTCAGGTTGCACTCAAGATGTCTCAGGTTTGATAGCATCCTTGATAGATGTGTTCGCGGAAAGAATGATAAAGATGGCTGCTATCTAGAGGCACTGAAGATATTTACGACCAATTGCCAATTATATTTATCACCTAGCATATAACTTACTGCACTGGTATATAAAATGCGTTATATTTAAATAATACACTTCTAAAATAATTCATATACAACGTTCATTGCGCCCTACAACGTGTATGTTGTGGATGACATGAGTAACCGTGTCAGGAATTACCGAGCGAGTAACGAACGGTTAGGAAACAAACTGGGGAGCGCTATTGCTCTGTCGGTAATGATCTCGTTGTTAACTGTGTGTTACCGCTACAGAAACAAAAGAGTAAATCCATCCCTTGGTAAGCTGTCGACTGTCGACGTGCGTCACCGTTCACTGGCCGTCAGCGTGATGAGCCGGCGTCGGCCTGCAGTCACTAGCTGTGCGCCGCCCGGCATGGCCCTGCTGATCCGAATGCAGCGCGCGTGCCGGCCTGACGAGGCGCCGCTACAAATGGCTTCGGCCAATCAGCGGCAGTGGCGGCGGCGGCGGCGGTCGCGTTCCCACAAGGCAGAGGCGGCGGCAGGTCACGACTAGGACGGCCCGGGAACCCCCTCACACCGAGGGAGCGAACTGAGCGCTCGCCGTGTAGGCTACGTGAGAGCTGCGGTAACCGGTGTGGCGTGACCGCGCGGCCACCAGACTACGGTTCGTGTCAGGCCTGTACTGTGTGGCTGGTCCAAGCCCTGTACTCTTATCCGAAAAGAGCAGAGTTCAAATTCCCACTATGCCATCCTCATTTACTTGTTTCGTGATACCGTTAAATCTGTCGGTTCAGTTCAAACGACCAGGGTGGACCATTCTATAATAACTTATTATATTATGATCGTTTGGATATGTAAAAAATATTCACATTACCGGTTACTCCAAGTAGTTGCATTCAACAAATGTGCTCAACCAACTACAAACTTTGTACTGATACATAAGCAATATAGTTAGGCATATTGAACATCATAATGTCATTTAACTAAGGCCTTTGATAGTGTTCATCACAAAATATTGCTCCAGAAGTTGGACCATTACGGAATACGGGGTGTAGTTCACAATTGGTTCACCTCTTACTTTAGCAACAGGCAGCAAAACGTCATTGTTCACAATGTTGAGAATGGCTGTTATGTGGGGTCTCAGCGGGGTACCGTCAAGTTGGGGGTGCTCAGGATCAGTGTTGTGGCCACTCCTGTTCCTTAGTTATATAAATTATATGCCCTCTGGTACTACGGGTAACTATAAAATATTTCTGTTTGCTGATGACACTAGCTTAGTACTAAAGGATGTTGTGTGCAACACTGGCTCGGTTTCAAATAGTGCAATTCATGACCTAAGTTCATGGCTTGTAGAAAATAAACTAACGCTAAATCACAGCAAAACTCAGTTTTTACAGTTTTTAACACACAATTCAACAAAACACGATGTTTTAATCTCACAAGTTGGGCGTATGATTAGAGAAACTGAACAGTTCAAATTTCTAGGTGTCCAGATAGGTAGTACCCTGACGTGGAAAGCCCACGTTCAGGATCTTGTTCAAAGGCTTAATGCTGTCATTTTTACTATTCGAACGGTATCAGAAGTGATCGATCGTTCGACACGAAAATTAGCCTACTTTTCTTATTTTCATAAATGGCTCTGAGTACTATGGGACTTAAACTTCTAAGGTCATCAGTCCCCTATAACTTAGAACTACTTAAACCTAACTAACCTAAGGACATAATACATATCCATGCCCGAGGCAGGATTCGAACCTGCGACCGTAGCAGCAGCGCGGTTCCAGACTGAAGCTTATTTCCATACGCTTATGTCGTATGGTATTATATTTTGAGGTAACTCTTCCGATTCTAAAACGACATTTTTGGCTCAGAAACGGGCGGTTCGGGCAATAAAGTCGTGTAAGTTCACAAACTTCTTGTCGACCCATGTTCACGAATCTGGGTATTTTGACAATAGCTTCTCAATATATATGTTCCTTACTGTCATTTCTCATTAGCAATATTAGATTATTACTAAGAATAAGCAGTTTTCACTCAGTTAATACTTGGCAGAAATCAAACCTGCATCTGGATAGGACTTACTTAACTCTTGTGCAGAAAGTTGTTCTGTATACTGCTACATCCATTTTCAATAAGCTACCACTCTAATTCAAAAATCATAGCAGTAATCCACGCACTTTCAAATCTAAACTAAAGAGTTTCCTCATGGGTCACTCCTCCTATTCTGTAGAGGAGTTACTTGAAAAATTAAGCTGATTCTCGTTTTTTGTCGATTGTGTTTACTTAAACTTCTGAATTGACTGTTTTCGGATTCATAAACATTTCATTTTTTATCTGTTATTGCTTTTATGTTGTAATTTCATGTACGGACACGTTCCATGAACTTGGAGACTTGCTCCTCACTTTGGTCCTACGGAACTTGACGTGTAAATAAAATAAATAAAATTTAACATTTCAATGGACGTTCGCATTATGGTCACCTAAGTCTCATGAAACGATATGATCAACATTCGCTAAAAAGCTAACTATTTGTTTATATATCTGTATGAAGTCTGCTAGTGGATAAACCACAGCTGAAGATAACAACATCTTGCCGAAATGGGAAGGTGAATATGATTTATATATCTAATCGATCGTGAAATAATAAATAAACTATTACACAAACACTCAGAAAGGTCACATGTTTCCAGTTGTCAATATACACACATCATAAAAAAATTTACATCACCCCAGTTCCCATAAATCCTGAAGACAGACGTTGACTGTAGATATTGTATCACAGACACAGTCCCTTTGACTGTTCAGAGATGTCACTAAACTCGCCCAAAGACGTAAACAACCACGCATGAGTAGCGCGTATTAGACAAAGGGGGTCTGACAGCTGATTAGTTCCAGTCATTCCAAAAGGGAGGTATACGGTTCGTGTTGTATGTAATTCAGCCATGCCTAGACGGTGAATACCGCGGTTCACATTGTTACTTTGTGCCAGGAAGGGCTCTCAACAACGGTTTCCTAGCGTCTCGGAGTGAACCAAAGCGATGTTGTTCAGAAATGGAGGAGATACAGAGCGACAGCAACGGTCGACGACACGCCTCGCTTAGGCCGCCCAAGAGCTACTATTGCAGTGGATGACCTCTACCTAAGGATTACAGTTCGGAGGAACCCTGACAGCAACGCCACCACATTGAACAATGCTTTTCGTGCAGCCACAGGACGTCGTGTTACGACTCTAACTGTGCGCAATAGGCTGCATGATGCGCTACTTCACTCCCGACGTCCATAGCGAGGTCCATCTATGCAAGCACGATACCATGCAGCGCGATACATATGGGCTCAACCGCATGCCGAATAGACCGCTCAGGATTGGCATCTCATTCTCTTCACCGATGAGTGTCGCGTATGCCTTCGACCTGACAATCGTCAGAGACGTGTTTGGAGGCAAGCCGGTCAGGCTGAATATCTGCGACACTCTGTCCAACGAGTGCAGCATTGTGGAGATTCCCTGCTGCTTTGGGGTGGCATTATGTGGGGCGGACGTACGCCGCTGCTGGTCATGGAAGGCGCCGTAACGGCCATCCTCCGACCGATAGTGCAACCATATCGGCAGCATATTGGCGAGGCATTCGTCTTCATGGACGACAATCCGCGCCCCAATCGTGTACATCTTGTGAATGGCTTCCTTCAAGATAACGACATCACTCGAACATGCCTGGGACGGATTGAAAGGGGCTGTTTATGGACGACGTGTCCCACCAATCATTCTAAGGGATCTACATCGAATAGCCGTTGAGGAGTGGGACAATCTGGACCACCAGGGACTTGATGAACTTGTGGATAGTATGCCACGACGAATACAGGCACGTGTCAATGCAAGAGGACGTGCTACTGGGTGTGAAAGGTACCGGTGTGATCACATAGGCCGGCCCATGTGGCCGAGCAGTTCTAGACGCTACAGTCTGAAACCGCACGACCGCTACGGTCGCAGGTTCGAATGCTGCCTAGGGCATGGATGTGTATGATGTCCTTAGGTTAGTTAGGTTTAAATAGTTCTAAGTTCTAGGGGACTGATGATCTCAGAAGTTAAGTCCCATAGTGCTCAGGGCCATTTGAACCAGTTGTTCAAATGGTTCAAATGGCTCTAAGCACAATGGGACTTTATATCTGAGATCATCAGTCCCCCAGACTTAGAACTACTTAAACCTAACTAACCTAAGGACATCACTCACATCCATGCCCGATGCAGGATTCGAACCTGCGACCGTAGCAGCCGCGCGGGTCCGAACTGAAGCTCCTAGAACCCCTCGACAACAGCGGCCGGCCGTGCCGGTGTGTACATCAATCTGGACCACCACCTCTGAAGGTCTCGCTGTATGGTGGTACAACATGCAATGTGTGGTTTTCATGAGCAACAAAAAGGGCGGAAATGATTTTTATGTTGATCCCTATTCCAATTTTCTGTACAGGTTCCGGAACTCTCGGAACCGAGGTGATGCAAAGTTTTCTTGATGTGTGTATTAATTTATAATTTAATCTTCCTTCGTCATAGCCCCGACCCGCCGATCCGCTGCCGATTCGAATACACACACACAATCTGTGGCAGTTGAGTCCAGCGGCACCACAGAGCCGATTGAAGAAGACTCCGCACCGATGCCAGATCAGTCGGAGAGCGGAGTTCAGTCGGCGTACTCGAAGCCTCACCTTTCAGTTATTATCTACGATAAACTTGTCTGTGTCAAGGGACTGTTGGTGTACAACTGGTCCAATTGGACTGAAATCAAGTAAACCAGAGTGACATACCGGGTGGTTGTAAATGAACTGTCCCTACTTAACACATTGTAACATACAAACTAATTAACGTACGAGGACCAAACTTGGTAGCATTAATGGCAAGGCCATGGGAAAGAGAAACAATGCAGAATCAATTCAAGTGAAACATTTTTAATTTGCTGCTACGGTGCATCATACCATTACATACAGGTAACATTACTGCCACAAAAGGAGGTCAATAAGGCGCCCATCAGTGTCCACAAGAATATGAACACGCAGGACTGCATTCTGCTCAGTAGAACGAAGCATATCCGTAGGTATGCTGGCTACTTTTCTTGATATGCTGCTCTTCGGAACAGCACATGTGTGAATGTCCCCCTGGTAAATCCAGTACTTGAGGTAGCCTCACAACAGAAATCACAGGGAGTGAGATGAGGTGATATTGCTAGCCAAGCATTTGGAAGCGATCGGCTGATAATTCGATCGTTTCGGAGAAACAGGTGAACTTCATGAGCGATGTGCGGTGGGGTCCCGTCTTGCACGAAGACTGTTGAGTTCAATGAGTCTCTCTCCTGTATGCGGAAATGAAATGCAAGTGAAGCATATCGCAGTAAATCTGGCGAGGTCATTGAGCGCCAACCTGTTCAAAAAAGAATGGGCCAGTGATGAACGTAGCCGTGAAGCCACACCATACGGTGGCACGTTCACCATAAGCAGGAACTTCATGCACAGTGACTGGCTCAATGGCTCTGAGCACTATGGGACTCAACTGCTGTGGTCATTAGTCCCCACAGTGACTGGAGGTAAAGATCCCGACACTCGGCAGTTCTGTGTGTTCACCTCACACAACAGGAAAAATGAACTTCGTCTATTCATATGATGGTCCAGAACCAGCCACGTCAACTTCAATCCTTGAGAGAAAGTGAACGGGATGTTCATCTGTCGTGACACAGCACGCCCATTGCCTGGTGATCGGGACTTGCACGCAGCGCTGTCTCCCATAGCAACAACGATTTCATCAACCACATGTGGCGCAACCGGTCGTCGGTTTCTTCCCGGAGCGACGCCCAGTTCTCCAGTTCGAACTACTTCATCATGTTGACACGTCAACTGGTCATGTGCGCGTGATTATGAATCACGATTATTGAACACGCCATCTGGTGACCATAGTTGGAACTGGACGGTGGCCTGGAAATGATACATCCCACACTCTGGACATTAATGCTACCAAGTTTTGTTTCAAAAATGGCTCAAATGGCCCCAAGCACTATGGGACTTATCATCTGAAGTCATCAGTTCCCTAGACTTACAACTACTTAAACCTAACTAACGTAAGGACATCACACACACATCCATGCCCGAGGCAGGATTCGTACCTGCAATCATAGCAGCAGCGCTGTTCCGACCAAGTTTTGTACTCGTACGGTAATTAGTTTCCGTGTTATAATGTATTAAGTAGGAAAAGTTTAATTGTAACCACCCACTACATATTACGTGTCTTCTCATTGTCTGTTTCTCTGTCTCAGCACCCAAGTATCCCTTAGCATCCACCCTGGACCGAACCAACAACTGGCGACGCGACTGTTCCCACGTGTGCTCCCTTTTGATGACACTTCTCGGCGTACAGCCACCTGATGCTACTAGTACTTGTGAATCATTTTTTGCAGAACTGTCTTTTGTCACATTCCTTGGCTTATTGTGCTTTCGTGTTTCACAACGTATCCTGGATTGAGAGTCTTTATTTGTGCCTACTGAGGCAAACATTCGTTTTTTTTATACTATTTTATGTTCTGCAATTTTTGATGTGTGTATCGATCGTGACTAACCGTCCGCAACAGCGCGTATCAAATTGAAGGTATGGACGCGCGTCAGGATTCGTTCGGCAGTGCAGCGATTGACCTTCATTCTGCTCCTATCTGTGCCATACAGGGTAGTGGTAAGCAAGTTGTGCCCGTCCTTTGTGCGCCACGGTACGCAAAGTCTCAGCCAGGGCAGCCACGTAAACATAAACAGTATGATAGGCGGCAGAATAGCGGTGTTACATCATGCTATCTATGTTTCACAGCACACAAACGTGAGGCGTGCTCCTGTCTTGATGCTAACACGTGTTGAAACTGTGGCAAGCACGGTGATGTTCAAGCTACTTGTTTGCAAAAAGGTTAGTCCAACACAGACTTTATACTCTAGTATTTAATAGTGCAAATCTGGTGCAACAGCTAATAAGTCAAACACGTCTTCCATTCAGCATCAGGCTAATATGGTGTTTGCAACTGAAAATCAGCAGAGTGACAAAGCAAAGTAGGCACAGAGTTGGATACTGGTACCCCAGTGACTTTGTTAAACAGAAACACTTACAAAGCCTACGATGCGAAACTCGCAGGCAACTCTGTCAAGTTACCGTAGACCTAACATTCCTGTTTTCGATGATTGTAGCCTGCCTGCCACTTTTTGTAACGTTACCAAGACAATTTCATTCACTGTTTTGTGCTCATGTGAAAGCGAAAATATTTTTGGTATGGACTCCTTAGATGTATGTACTTTGCACATTTCAGACAATTTTCTCTGTGTGAACTCTTCTGTGCCGACAGACAGGGTACCTGAACTGAATGGTAAATTTAGTGACTTTTTGAACATAGCTTAGTCAAAGCTAATAATTTTAAAATGCAATGCGCAACCACGGTTTTGCCGATCCTGGCCGCCCTTCACGCTACCAGAGATCAAATGCCACTGGAATTCTTTATCTTGGCAGGGCAGTTTTGTGAATTTGCCTGTAGCAACTAGTCAATAGGCATCACCTTTAGTGATAACAAAGAAACCTCCAAGGAGATTACACTTAAGTGCAGATTTCATGCCAACAGTAGATCCACAGTCTGTGATTGACTTTTTGTCTGCCATGGCATGACAAACTCATGGACAAACTTGCTTCAGGTCACTTCTTTTCCAAGAATGAACTTCGAAATCCTTATTTGCAGCTCGCTCTAGATGGGGTTACTTCAGCTTTTAAACTGCCCTTCTGGCAGTCCGTCCGCACCTGCAATTTTTCAGCGTTATTTGTCACAGATAGCTGCTACAGTTCCTTCCTGTTTGAGCTATTTCGATGACATAGTCGTTTCGGGTTATACTCCCGATAAATAACTTTCCAATCTCAGATGCTGGATTAAAGTGTATAAAGATATATGCTCCTACTTCGGTACTAATACTGAATACTTAGAATACATGCTCAACAGTCAGGGTATTCACCCTTTGCAGCCACACTAAAACGCCATACACGGCGTACCAGCTCCTTGGAGCTTCAGTGAATTCCAAGATATGTTGGTTAAACTGTCTTATTACTACAGACCGGATTATATGCATTTGCATGTTACATATGTATTTGCATATTTGGCCCCTTTTCACCTTTTATGGCATATTTTAATTAAAAAAACGAGTGACCATGCATATTTTCGCCTTGGGTTTACAATATTTTACAAATTTAGACGGGCGGTCTCTAGCTCGATCTAGTTTTGATGTCTCACAGATTGACCGCTACCTAGAATTGCGTGCAGTCGCTAACCGAGAGGCCACTGCCTACCGAAATCATTTCAGAAGATGAAGAGGAACAGGCAGATTGAGTGAATGCTCCTCGGCTCACTCCCCCGGTTAATTCCCTCCGCTGTCTTACCGTACGCGTCGGCAACAATTAAATACGTAAGCTCTTAGTCGCACGTCCATTGCTTCAATTTAGCTATCTATTTACTTGTACACAGTTGAACGCGCTTACGACATGTAGTGTGTAACGTGTTGGACGCCATGCCCCCGGAAAAAGCGTCGTTCTTGGGTAGTTGACCATTCTGGAACATTTACATACGACGGTACTGTTTTATACTGTCGAGTTTGCGAGAAAAACGTTTCGTGCAAGAAAATGTTTCAAATAGACCAGCATATCAAGACCAATCTGCATATCGCAGGAATGCAGAAAAAAAGGACCACGACAACAACTTCTGACAAGAGCAAGTCGCAGTAGCAGGGATTTCTATGTGAAGTATTCATTGCAAGAAATATTCCTCTTCAAAAACGTACAACCCCTATCGCCAAAGGCTTCCTGCGCAAATTTTGCTTAAATCAAAATATACCAGATGAATCGACATTGCGTAAAAATTACATACCAACGATTAAAGTTCTGGAAGAAATACGCAATGAACTTAAGGACAGCACTATCTGGATTTCAGTTGACCAAACTACAGACACTTGTGGCCGTTACATTGCAAATTTAATTGTTAGTGCCTTAAAAGAAGAGTCTTTTTCTTCCTATTTAGTGACCTGCAAAGAACTTGAAAAAGTAAATCATTCTACGATCGCCAGGTTTATGAATGAGGGTATAAAAAATTTTTCCGTAATCTTCTGCAGATGAAAGGGTGTTTGCTCCCAGCGTGATCAAAGCAGTAAAAGCCCTCCGAATATTTTATCCCAATTTCATTCATGTGAAGTGCTTTGCTCATGGACTACATAGCCCTGCTGAAAAAGTACGTTCCACGTTTGTGAATGTAAATAAACTGATTTCATCCATAAAGAAAGTGTTTCTAAACGTTCCTACTCACATCAAGACCGACAAAGAAAACCTACCAAATGTTCCTTTACCTCCCGAACCAGTGAGAGCTCCTTGAGGTACTGGGTCGAAGCTGTGTTGTTTTACAATGAACATTTTGAGGCCATTGGAAGGGTGGTAAACGACTTCGATAGTGCAGAGGCTTTGGCATTTTTCCAGCGCAAAGAAGCTTTTAATGATTCCAGTATTAAAAAAGACGTTGGACTAATTAGCAATCATTTTTCCCATATACCTGCAAGTATTAAAAAGCTTGAAACTCAAGGTTTGGCGTTGAATGAATCTATTCAGTTAATGAATAAAAGTATTGTAGTGTACTCCTCATTGCCAGAGGTATTCCCAAGAAAACTTAAAGAAAAGTTTGAAAACATTTCAAACAATAACCCAGGCTTTGAACCCTTTTGACAAATTGATAGTTTTATTATTGGAACGGGCGAACTTTTACCAGAAACAGTAAGTGCCAACATAGCACCCAAATTCAAATACTGCCCAGTTACCTCAGTTGATGTACAACGGTCCTTTTCTGCTTATAAAAATGTTTTGAATAATCGAAGACACAATCTTACTACGAAACATTTGGAACAGTACTCGGTCATTTATGTTTACGGTAGTAGAAAAATGAAAGATAAATTGTAAATGATGCTTTGGTCCGATAGTATTAATTAAAAGTTAATGCTGTTCAAAAAAGTTCAAGATTTATTTTGGATGTTAAATAAATTATTGGAGTTTTGAGCGTGCCCCTGTGTGTGTGATATATCTTTGAGTTGGTCCTGAATTTATCGATTGTTTCGCTTCGACTCACTCTGATCGCATTCGCTAGTTACCGACAACAGTATCAAAGAAGGAACAATTCTTGAAACACGGTATGCGTCCCCATTTTGTAAATCTAACCTCTACTAGAAAGTATTCAGAATATGACATCAGTGTTCTAAATGTACCGATTTTTCGTGTAGCCGGCGCTCTTCCTCGTAACGGATATGCACAGGTTCGACTTTGAGATACAATGCATGCAGTAACTAACATGTTCTTTTATTATTTCATCTTACGTATTTCGACACTTTTCATGCGTTTTTACGCATTTTTCATGCATGTTTGCATGCATATTTTAAAGTTTTATGATGCATATAATGCGGTCTCTACTTACTACATTCGGTTCATTCTGAACGCTGCACAGATTGCAGTTCTATCGCATTATATTGGACAAAATGTATTCCTGAGTGTACACGAGCATGTCAGGTCACACTTCAGAAACTGCAATATGCTTTACTGGGCTATAGTTGTTTGGTACATTTTGATTAGGCTAAGCTGATAGTGCTTGCAGTCAACGCATCTTATTGCAAGACTGGCTCAGCTTTCTCGCGTAGCGTTTTATCATTGGAAAAATCAGTTGCCCTCACATGTAACTCCTCAACAAAGCACAATGCAAGTACTTGCAGACTGAGGAACTCTTTCTACTGTATATGGGACAACTGAATTCCAGCAATACTTATAGTCCAGACGTTTTTACATGACGACAAACCACAGCAACTCATTGTTCACCCTTCAAAGCCATTCCTTCTGCACATGGCGCAAAAATTGCGTGTTGGTCTCTACTGCTCTGAGATTATCAGTACGAAATTGTGTACAGGCTAGCAACTAACCATTAGATTCCAGACACTCTCTCTCGCATACCAGTAGAAACTGATTTGGTGTTCGACACTTCAAGGGTTCTCATTTCCACACTGATGTCCAGGAAAATTAAACACTTGATGATTTTTCCATCGACCATCGATGGATTGCTTAGGCGATGGCTGCGGACGCCAGTGGAGAGATTCTGTTGCAGCACCTCCCCACCGGTTCGTCACATTCTATTAAGCAGATTAATGACATGATGACCCCCTGGTATTCCATTATTTTCCTCTTCGGCACAGTTCATTTGTCCAGCAGGGTGACATTCTATTACACAGAGATAATGGTCAGTCACGTGTAGTTCTGCCATGTTTGATTTAGAAGTAAATTCGTCATCTTCTCCATCAGGAACACTGGACCATTGCATACACTGAGCAGCACGTCCAACGTCATTGGACAGTCAGCATGGACACTCAAGCAGAACAACTGACTGCATAATTTGCGGGGTGTGGAAATTTCTGGATGCTCCACTGCAGAAATTACGCAATTAGCAAGTTTACCTTTATAGTGCCCATGCAAACCACCGAAGCATCTGGTGCTATAAGGACTCCGACGTAGATTTTTTTCACGAAGGTGAACCAAAAGTGTTGGTTTCGGACAATAAATCCCAGGTCACATTGGCAGAATTTCACCAGTTCTTGACGGCAGCTGCATCAAGCATGTGACGTCAGAACTGTTTCCCTTTCCATCTAATGGTCAAGTGAAATTCTTCGTCAGAATAGTCAGGTAACAAATGAGCAAGTTACGTGCTTTCTATACACCGCAGCGGGCGTTAGTGCACTTCCTTTCCTCATACTGTTGCCAGCCACGCAACGGCAAGTCGTCAGAGAAATTTTCATGGACGCCGACATAGGACACTGATTTAGTTGCTGCATCCTCCGCTTTGGTTGGCCCATCATGCACAGTGCTTTAAGTTTAATGTAAATGATTTGGTCTGTTCAGAACTTTTGGCAGACAGAGGTCTGGGAATGAGGAATGATTGTAAGCTGCCCTGCTACATCGCTGGCGGACGGGGAGCCAGTGGACGTCGGCGCAGCACTGTTGCCATCGTTGCAACACTAGCATCCCGAACCACGAGAAGACGCACCCTATCGCCCTGCTTCCTTCCAGCGGGCCTTTGTGGATGCTCCTGTCGCCGGTGCGCCTTCACCAATGGAAGATTATGAGCCGCCTCTGCGTGTGGGTATGCACCCTGTGGTTGGTCATTCGCAAGACGAATGTCAGTGTGCAGGCATGAGCTTGTCATCGGCTGAAGTTTCAGCTCCTGCTTCCTCAATGGAACCTGCGTCCAAACGTCCACTCCCTCCGCCTCTCCTGCCCCTCCGCCTCCCTGTACCAATACACAGTACGGCAGCGAGGAGTTTTTGCAGGAAAAATATGATGTCGTACACTATTCCTGCTTAAGGGAAGTTTCTCTAACAAAGGAACCACTTTTGACAAAGCTTAGGTATCCGAGTAATGAGGGAATTAGTATATGTCATCAAAATATACAAGGTATTAGAGATAAAGTTAGTGAAATGCTTATAGATGTTGACTCTGAAATTATTGGTATATCTGAACACTTCTTAAATAAGGAGATAATTCAGAGGCTTCCTTTACCAGGATACAGGTTGGGTGGCAGCTTTTCGAGGAGCTCTTTGCGGTGTGGGGGAGTAGCCATGTATGTGAAAAACGGCATCCCATTTGAGTCAATTGATGTTTCAAAGTACTGCATTGAAAAGGTGTTTGAATGTTGTGCAGGTGTGGTTAAATTTAATGGAGCTAAACTTCTAACTGTTGTTATTTATAGATCCCCAGGCTCCAATTTCACAACATTTTTGCTAAAGCTAGAGCAAGTTCTTGGTTCACTTTATAGGAAATACAAAAAGTTAGTTATATGTGGTGACTTCAATATTAATTGTATAAGTGATTGTGCAAGGAAGAGGATGCTGGTAGACCACCTTAATTTTTATAATCTTATGCAAACCGCATTCTTTCCAACGAAAGTGCAAGGGAACAGTAGAACAACCATAGACAACATTTTTGTTCATTCCTCATTACTAGAAGGGCATTCTGTTAGCAAAAAGGTGAACAGTCTTTCAGATCATGATGCACAAATTTTAACTCTAAAAGATTTTTGTGCTGCAACACGTGTTAAATATTGTCATCAGCTGTTTAGGAAAGCTGATTCAGTTGCTGTGGAGACCTTTGTAAACCTTATCAAGGAACAAGAATGGCAAGATGTTTATAGCGCTGATACAGTAGACGATAAGTATAATGCTTTTCTCAAGACTTTTCTCGTGCTCTTTGAAAGTTTCTTTCGTTAGAACGTTCAAAACAGGGTACTAGCACAAACAGGCAGCCTGGGTGGCTGACTAGAGGGATAAGAATATCTTGTAGAACAAAGTGGCAGTTATATCAAACCGTTAGAAACAGTAAAAATCTAAATGCACCAGCCCATTACAAACAGTATTGTAAGGTGCTTAAAAATGTTATTAGGAAGGCAAAAAGTATGTGGTATGCAGATAGAATAGCTACGTCTCAGGGTAAAATTAAAACCATATGGTCAGTCGTAAAGGAAGTGGCTGGTCTGCAGAGACAGGTCGAGGATATAGAATCAGTGCGTAGTGGGAATGTCCGTGTTACTGATAAGTCGCGTATATGTACAGTATTTAATAATCACTTTTTGAATACAGCATATGAACTAAATAGAAACCTAGTCCCAACAGGAAATCATATAGCGCTCTTAGAAAAAAGTGTTCCGAGACTGTTACCTGAAATGCTCCTCCATGATACTGACAAGAGGGAGATTTAGTTAATAATTCAATCACTAAAGACCAAGAACTCTCATGGATATGACGGGGTATCTAGCAGAATACTGAAGTATTGATCCATGTATGTTAGCCCAGTACTTATCCATATGTGTAACTTTTCCTTTAGGAGTGGTCGGTTTCCTGACCGATTAAAGTACTCGGTAGTGAAGCCACTTTATAAAAAGGGAGACATTGATAATGTTGACAATTTTAGACCTATTTATAGGCCATCTGTGTTTGCTACAGTTATCGAGAAGGTTGTATATACAAGGTTACTGGAGCATTTAAATTCACATAATTTGCTGTCAAATGTTCAGTTTGGTTTTAGAAATGGTTTAACAACTGAAAATGCTACATTCTCTTTTCTCTGTGAGGTTTTGGACGGATTAAATAAAAGGCTGGGAACGTTAGGTGTTTTCTTTGATTTAACAAAGGCTTTTGGCTGTGTTGACCATAAAATATTACTGCAGAAGTTGGACCATTATGGAGTAAGGGGAGTAGCTTACAATTGGTTCGCCTCTTACTTTAAGAACAGAAAGCAGAAGGTAATTCTCCGCAATATTGAGAGTGGTAGTGATGTTCAGTCCCAATGGGGCACTGTTAAGTGGGGCATTCCCCAAGGGTCGGTGCTGGGGCCACTACTGTTTCTTATTGCCTTGTATTGCCTTGTATGCCTTGTAGTATTACAGATAATTCAAAAATATTTCTGTTTGCTGATGACACCAGCTTGGTAGTGAATGATCTTGAGTGTAATATTGAAACAGTATCAAATAATGTAGTTCATGAAATAAGTACGTGGCTTGTGGAAAATAATTTGATGCTAAATCACAGTAAGACTCAGTTTTTACAGTTTCTAACTCACAATTCAACAAGAACCGATATTTTGATCAGACAGAATGGGCATATTATAAGCGAGACGGAACAGTTCAAGTTCCTAGACGTTCGGATAGATAGTAAGTTCTTGTGGAAAGCCCATGTCCAGGATCTTGTTCAGAAACTAAATACTGCTTTATTTACCATTATAACACTATCTGAAATAAGTGACACTCCATACGAAAAGTAGTCTACTTCACATATTTTCATACGCTTATGTCGTATGGTATAAGTTTTTGGGGTAATTCTTCTGATTCAAAAAGGGTATTTTTGGCTCAAAACGGGATATCCGAGCTATATGTGGTGTAGGTTCGAGAAACTCTTGTCGACCCCTATTCAATAGTCTGGGATTTCTGACATTGCCTTCACAGTATATATTTTCTTTAATGTCGTTTGTTGTTAGCAATGTTAGTCTATTCCCAAGAGTTAGCAGCTTTCACTCAGTTAATACTAGGCAGAAATCCAATCTGTATGTCGAATGCACTTCCTTGACTCTTGTGCAGAAAGGAGTGCAGTATTCTGCTGCATGCATTTTCAATAAGCTACCACAAGAACTTAAAAATCTTAGGAGTAGCCCAAACTCTTTTAAGTCTAAACTGAAGAGTTTCCTCATGGCTCACCCCTACTCTGTCAGTGCAACCCTGAGAAAGAAGCATTTAAGAATACAGTGCAACTTTGTTAAAACTTGAAAGGTGCCTGTTACAATCGACCATCTTCCATATGTTCTGTTTTTTAGCTCTTCCAGGAGCTAACAAATTACGCAAATTCCAGTGTTACATTGTTGATTTTCTTTATTTAGACTTACGACTTGTCACTTGAATATTTTTTTTTATATTTCATTTTATCTGTTTCTAATATCGTGTTATAATTTCATGTATTGACTCGTTCCATGACCATGGAGACTTTTCCTTAATTTGGTCCCACGGAACAATAAATAAATAAATAAATAAATCGACACCATGCCAGGCAGTCAACATCAAAAGGTTGGCAGTAACTCATGTGACTGCCCCGCCAAGCCGCAGCCGGCTGTAAGACATACACTCTGCATCACGCGAGGCCAGTGCAACACTGAGTCGATTTAAAAAGACGTCGCACCGATGACAGCCGAACCGGATAGCAGAGTTCATTCGACGCATTCGAAGTCTACAAGTGAGCCCCACTTCTCTGTTGTTAGTATCTATGACGAACTTACTTGCATTAAGGGACTGCTGAAATATAAATGGACTAGCTCAGGATAGACTAAGTGAGCCTCTCATAATTTTATTCTCTGTCACTGCACCCATCCATTCCTCTGCATCCATCCCTGTAACGACCCAATAATGTTATTGGTTCATAATATATCCAATATACAGTAGTATGGCGTCCAGTAAAACAAACTGGTCATTAATCAACTCTTAAGTGTATGGACCTAAAGCAACAGTTGACAAAGGAGGCCCTAAATACCAAAATAAATATCAAGAGAGTATAGCAAGTGCAATAATACCGATGTCAGTATTAGTGTTGGTTGCACAGAGTATTGCGAATTACAATAAATTTTATCTTAGCCACAGTAGATTTTCTTGGTAAAAATAAGACATTAGATCAACTAAAAACTAACGATAAAATACATCTACTCTTCTTGCAACTTCAGTTAACGTTTGGCAACCCAAGACGACGGGAACTCTTAACTGAGAACGTTGTAAGCTATGTATAATATCGTCGGTATCCAAATTCATATCACTGCCCTTAATGCTGCATTTCTTTTAGAGCGCAGGCGGTGGCAGTTGGCGTGTAAAGAGCGTCAGTTGAGATTAAGAGAGTAACGGAAGCTGGGTTGACCGTCGGAGCCATGGAGCGAAGTGTGACATCAGAATAGTTGATTTTGTGCAGTAAAAAGCAGTTATTACTTGTGTGAGTACACATGTGTCTCGCGTAATAGTGCCGACGGCACAGTTAGTGACAAAGTGAAGCCCAATTGTGTGCTTGTGTGCTGGTGTAAGCTGGCACCAGCGCACCATGCGGCATAGAGGTCACAAGAAGATGAATCGAGAACAACGACAGACTCACTGGAAACTGGCCGCCAACGCCCTCTCCGCTACCAGTATTTAGGATTGGCGGAGGACCCGTTAGTTAGTTAGTTTCAGCCTATTAGGCCAGTTCGAGTGTGTACGCCGTGGAGTTCCAACGTGTCACCGAGACGCAGCCGCAGACACAGCTGCTAGTTCAGAGACAAGCAGAACACAGCAACTACAATGGTGTTCATATCGGGCTTTCCACTTCACCAGCAGTGAGTCTAAAGTAGACTGTACAGGAGAGCTTGTACCGCAGCACGTGGAATCTTAAGTAGCTCTTTATTTATGTTAATAAAGGTCTCAGTTATTAATTGCGTCAAGTTTATGTTATAGCAAGAGGATACCGGCCACCAAACAACTTCCTCTCCTTGCTTCCCTTGGTACAACTCTACAGAGACGACGAGACGACATAAATGCGGCTAACAAGGATTCAACAAATTGTACGTGACATGACCTCTCATCTATGGAGATCAGCCTTACCACATGCACTGAACCAGCAACACTGTAGTTATGGTCACGAATAAACGACCAGTAGACCTGAGTGCTTTGAATGTGAAAGTAGCTTGTGAACAGTGCAACCCTGAGAAAGAAGCATTTAAGAATACAGTGCAACTTTGTTAAAACTTGAAAGGTGCCTGTTACAATCGACCATCTTCCATATGTTCTGTTTTTAAGCAGTTTCCTCTCTCGAGTAATGTTTGCTATTTATTATATCTATGGTATGATACCTGCTTCGGCTCTACGAGTGTATCTAAGTGAGATCTTTGACGCTACAGTGGCTTCGGGCAACGTCTAGCAAGGGCGAGGTCACCATACATGCCTTGTCGGTTTGGAAGGTAAACCAAGTGTTCTACTCGAGTCTTTTCTGTTTGGGCTGCTCTGGAGTGAAGGTGTGTTATAGTGTTATAGTGTGGTAACAAATGTGGCTGCGTTAGCATACAGGATGTCCGAGGAGGAATGGTCAGTATTCGGGGATGTGACAGGAGCCATCATTTGAAGCAAAAAACTTCATATTGACATATGCTCTATTCGGAACAGTTTCCGAGATAGAACACAGTTGACATCCATCATCATTTATTTTCTGTATTATTCAATACGTTGTCAGGGCTACACTTGTATAACAATCAGTAAGCACAGGCTTTTAAAAAGTATTACAACAGGCTTTTAAAATGTATCTATTAAAAATTCGTATTTTTAACAGATTCACCTCTAAGCATAAACATACCTATAATATTACAGCTGTTGGACAGTTTCTAGTAAATGTTCGGGTATCCCACAGTCAACATTTGTTCACTGTTGGGAGAAAATGTGTTGCTAGTGTTAACGCCTCTACACGTTCCCTAATGAGGGCAGCGAAGTCGCAACTGCTTCACTCACAACACGCCATAGACAACTGCGCGTTCAACAGGCTAGTTTAATGACAGCACTGAAGTTGGTACAAAATTCCATGTCTTTATTGTTGTTTAGTCGCTTTCACTAATTTAATTAAAAATGATACAATTATTTTTGCGAGTCAGCTTGCACTGATGCCTTATGTACAAGTAATTACAGAAATAGTTCCGTGTTTTAATTTGATCGATAATGCAACTGAAAGCACTTCTACTCTGAGCAATTTATTCAGATATAAAGCATTTCTTGGCAATAGCAAATTATTTTCAGATTAAGGAAGATCAGCTTACCCCGAGAGTTTCTGGGCAACAGCTGTTTCGTCGTTCATTATTCTGCTCTGTAACAACGTTACATTACTAGGTCACCCTAATCAATAATAAATCATGTCAGATGTCAAGAGAATTCCCTCTGCTTTGCGTTTGAGTGTCTGTGATGAATTATTCCTGAGGACAGTCAGATCACATAGTAACATTTTCTTTGCGCTTTATTCGTTTGTAAAGACGACATGTGTAATCATAGCCATTTCAAGTGGGGCTTTAATGACCACTGCTACTTGCGACGTCCAGTTTGACAGATACCTTACAAACTTTATTACCTTAGTTGCTGATATAGCAGACACACATTCCCTCCATATTGAACTTTATACTGAAAGCAACATTTCAGCATAGCTGCAGCGAGAACCACGATCCTAATGAGCAGATCTGCCTACACGTAGGTGAGACAGGTACACGGTCGTAAAGCAGACACATTCTTTCCCACTCTAAACCGCTATTTATACCAGCCAGACCGCTTACAAAACACCTTTCTTGTGTGACATGACTATGTTCTTTCTTCCCCGTGTTATTTACATTCCAGACGAACTGCTTTGCATGCGTTGTCTACAAACGTATGCCTACGGACTTCAACACCTTGCAAGCCACCTGATGACCGTTACTCCCTGCATCATCATTATCCCTCCCCCGCCTGTTCCACTAATGAATGCTATACTGGGAGAACGACCATCAGGAAGTCTCCGGATGAGCATTAATTTTCCAATTTCCTTCTCGTCATTTCACGAAATGCATGCAGGAAAAAGTAACATGTCGTGTGTCTGACCATTTTTGGAACGTACTCTCTTGAAATTTTGTCAGTGGACTTACCCGTGATCCACAACCTCTTACAGTGCGGTCGTTGCTTTTCAGGCCGCTTCGGACGGTTTCTTTCGTTATTTTGCAATCATTACGGTTTACTGTGGTTTATCGCTCATGAGTAAAGTAGCCGCTTCAGCAATAGAGAACTAAATTGCTTTTAATAGACACTCTGCATGAGACGAGAGATAAGTTAACAAACAAATGGTTCAAATGGCTGTGAGAACTATGGGACTTAACTTCTGAGGTCATCAGTCCCCTATAACTTAGAACTACCTACCTAACCTAAGGACATCACACACATCCATTCCCGAGGAAGGATTCTAACCTGCGACCGTTGCGGTCGCGCGGTTCCAGACTGAAGCACCTAGAACCGCTCGGCCACCTCGGCCGGCGTTAACAAACACCTGAAATCTGCTAATAATTGTGGAACGTTATCCACACACTCTGAGAAGGGCAGACCGCACTTCGTTTTGGACTCTGAACGTGCATCAGTATTCTGATACGGTCAGCGTGTGTCACACAGAGGTGAAGCGCTACGTATCCGTGTGTTAGTACTGATAACCCGTTTTATGTTTTTCGGGACAACAAAATTCCATGAGAAAATATTCGCATTACCCTTTCAGTGACTGGAAGCTGCCAGGTGAAACCATTTGAGGTCCAAATGGTCAAGGGTAGTTGCTATCCACAAGAGCTACTATTTTGACGCAGTTCATACTTCATAACCTTGGCTATTTTATGTTGCACGCCAAAATACCTCATGAGATTTATACTTCAGTCGTTATCCCTCACTTGACCTCCACTGCTAGGAAGTCCTCCTGTAGACGTTTGCATTCACTGGAGTCTTCAGCTATACCCATCGCGATTGTTTCTGTTTGTTCTGTCATCAGCCCACATTCCATTAGGTCGTCATATCGATTTTCCTTATCTGTTGGACCACGAAAGATATTTACTGGATTCCATCTACCATCTATTCTCCTGCCTACTTTTTTTTCATTACACTCGTAATTACGGTCATCGCTCCAACCTGTTACTCGGTTCATTCATTTCTTCTTCTGTCTTCCTAGCAATTACCAACGCGCATCTCGGCTCTCAATGGTATACAAGAACAGACGACCCTTTACAGCCTCACCGACTAAACCATAGGAGAAGACACTTTGTATGCTGCGACTCGCGACGTTGGATCCTTAAGTTGGGACATGCTAACACATATCACCTTGCATCTCGTTTTAAGCAGACAGACGAGTTCGAATGTGGCTTTGATAGCACTATGTAAACATCGTGCTTGTAAAGGTTAATAATTATTTTGTACATAGCCCTGTGGAAGATACACTCCTGGAAATGGAAAAAAGAACACATTGACACCGGTGTGTCAGACCCACCATACTTGCTCCGGACACTGCGAGAGGGCTGTACAAGCAATGATCACACGCACGGCACAGCGGACACACCAGGAACCGCGGTGTTGGCCGTCGAATGGCGCTAGCTGCGCAGCATTTGTGCACCGCCGCCGTCAGTGTCAGCCAGTTTGCCGTGGCATACGGAGCTCCATCGCAGTCTTTAACACTGGTAGCATGCCGCGACAGCGTGGACGTGAACCGTATGTGCAGTTGACGGACTTTGAGCGAGGGCGTATAGTGGGCATGCGGGAGGCCGGGTGGACATACCGCCGAATTGCTCAACACGTGGGGCTTGAGGTCTCCACAGTACATCGATGTTGTCGCCAGTGGTCGGCGGAAGGTGCACGAGCCCGTCGATCTGGGACCGGACCGCAGCGACGCACGGATGCACGCCAAGACCGTAGGATCCTACGCAGTGCCGTAGGGGACCGCACCGCCACTTCCCAGCAAATTAGGGACACTGTTGCTCCTGGAGTATCGGCGAGGACCATTCGCAACCGTCTCCATGAAGCTGGGCTACGGTCCTGCACACCGTTAGGCCGTCTTCCGCTCACGCCCCAACATCGTGCAGCCCGCCAACAGTGGTGTCGCGACAGGCGTGAATGGAGGGACGAATGGAGACGTGTCGTCTTCAGCGATGAGAGTCGCTTCTGCCTTGGTGCCAATGATGGTCGTATGCGTGTTTGGCGCCGTGCAGGTGAGCGCCACAATCAGGACTGCATACGACCGAGGCACACAGGGCCAATACCCGGCATCATGGTGTGGGGAGCGATCTCCTACACTGGCCGTACACCTCTGGTGATCGTCGAGGGGACACTGAATAGTGCACGGTACATCCAAACCGTCATCGAACCCATCGTTCTACCATTCCTAGACCGGCAAGGGAACTTGCTGTTCCAACAGGACAATGCACGTCCGCATGTATCCCGTGCCACCCAACGTGCTCTAGAAGGTGTAAGTCAACTACCCTGGCCAGCAAGATCTCCGGATCTGTCCCCCATTGAGCATGTTTGGGACTGGATGAAGCGTCGTCTCACGCGGTCTGCACGTCCAGCACGAACGCTGGTCCAACTGAGGCGCCAGGTGGAAATGGCATGGCAAGCCGTTCCACAGGACTACATCCAGCACCTCTACGATCGTCTCCATGGGAGAATAGCAGCCTGCATTGCTGCGAAAGGTGGATATACACTGTACTAGTGCCGACATTGTGCATGCTCTGTTTCCTGTGTCTATGTGCCTGTGGTTCTGTCAGTGTGATCATGTGATGTATCTGACCCCAGGAATGTGTCAATAAAGTTTCCCCTTCCTGGGACAATGAATTCACGGTGTTCTTATTTCAATTTCCAGGAGTGTGTTTCCTATGCAGTTCAGTTGACATCACTCTTAAGGAATAGGAACTAGGAAGCGAATGTAGACTTTTATCCACTTTTACTCTCGAAATGAAAAAAATTTTCGATATAGCAATTCCTTGTGAACGCATTAAGGAATATCAATTTTTTTTGGTATTGAGGACTTCGAGCAAGAGACCAAACACCAATTTCCTCTTATTTCAAACTAGTCTATAATTTACTGACTGTGGCGGAGGAGCTTATACACCTGGCAGTTCTATATATACATCTACCAACCAGTTGCACAATCTCTTAAAGGTCTTCCCTCAAGTGACATGTTTGGTAGTTGCTGTTTATTAAGCAAGAAAAATTCCTACATCATTTCTGATTTCTGTTCTATCTGTTACGTCCTTTTAGATAGATATTCATCACGTATAAAAACCTTTGCCACACATTTAATGGCTCGTGTAGTTACATATTCACAACGGAAGATTCGCTGCGGAAATACCTATTGTTGAAACTTCCAGCCAGATTAAAACTGAACTCGTGACCTTTGCCTTTCGCAGGCAAGTACTCTACCATCTGAGCTAACCAAGCACGACTCACGGCCCGTCTTCACAGCTGTACTTCTGCTAGTACCTCGTCTCCCACCTTCCAAACTTTACGGAAGCTCTCCTGCGAACCTTGTAGAACTAGCACTCCTGAAAGAAAGATTGCTGGTTCGCAGGAGAGCTTCTCTAAGTTTAGAAGGTAGGTGACGAGGTACTGGCAGAAGCAAAGCTGTAAGGGAGGGGCGTGAGGAAGTCGGCCGGCCGGCCAGGCATATGCCTGGAGCGATTTAGGGTTTAGGGAAATCACGGAAAACCTAAATCATGATGGTCAGACGTGGGATTGAACCGTCGTCCCCCCGAATGCGAGAGGGTTCCGGTCATCATTCCCGAAAGACACAGTGATTTATAAGTTCTGGGCCTCTCTCTGGAAAGAGTATCCTACTTAAAGATCATCTGAGAGCTGAGCGATATCACCAAGTTTCTAATGACACGAAAC
The DNA here is from genome assembly GCF_023897955.1 of Schistocerca gregaria. NCBI lineage: Eukaryota > Metazoa > Arthropoda > Insecta > Orthoptera > Acrididae > Schistocerca > Schistocerca gregaria. The sequence goes on from NC_064922.1 coordinate 898,698,005, forward strand.
ATTTGAACGGAGAAGCTTAAAAACAGTCCTGTTATACATAGACCGGCTGTTAAGCTGCAGCCTTCTTGACGACTAGGGAATGTAAATAAACACTTCGACACACTCTCAGAGGTATAACAAGAAATGCGACGCTCAAACTGTTAGGGAACTTTCCGCAGGCAATGGCATTTGCTGAGATGCTTACGTCGTGGGAACACCACCTGAATTTATTTTCCATGTCCCAACCACTGTAGAGAGTCTTTCCTAAAAGAGATGTAAATGGCTGTCCCCCTGTAACCAAGACTATCAAGGTTAAGTTTCCAGCGTCAACCGTTCTTTGGGCTACAATGGATGTTGAGCCCACCCAATGACAAGATGACATAGTGGGAAATTCGATGCTGCCATGTAAGACGCGAGTGGGGGAAGAAGGGCAAAACTGCTGAGCATGTGCGTTCTGGTATCGTTCTGACTGATTTTGTGATCATTCTGAGTGTTTTCCTGGAGACCTTTTTAAGAGATTTTCATGAGACGTCATGCTAACTCGCATGCTTTTTCACATGCTATGTTCTGCCTTTGCATCCTGGAGTTATGTCAGCCTATTTCTTGATCATTTTCAGGCCTTAATCCTGAACCCTATCTTCATACCGATGCCTATTCGTACTTCTATCATCCTCATTTGCATCCTGTGTCGGTTCGTCTGTCTGTTAGTCTGATGCAAGTGTATACAAGTATGAAACAGTGTTCCAGCAGACTGAAATCCAAAGTCAAACATAAGTTATTCTCTAAAAACTGCAGTCTAATTACTGTAGACAATAAATGGATGCCGCACGTAAACTGGGAGCCAGAAAGCATCCATTTCGGCGCGGACAGTAGAGCTCTGTCGATCACTAGGTGCTGGTTTTATTTGAGGAGCTTTTAGTCAGGAGTGAGGAGAAAGACGTGTGTTAAACTCCTCTGGGTGTCACTTGTGAGGGTGTGAGTACATGGAAATACGGAGATAGAAACTGCCATTTGCCAGTCAATGGCCACACGTCCTATCGCCTCAAGATCGATATTTGCGCCGACATGATACCAGCCGCCCATGTCTTCATCAACCACGGATTCCGTTGTGTGACTCCTAAATGACACATTACCAGATGTGTCTACACGCGGTGAAATAGACACTGTGAGTTTTTTCCTACTTTATTAATATGAATTCACTACATTTTCAAAAACAGTTAGGGAGAATGTCATTTCTGTTTTCAGATCACATTTTGGCACCCAAGGCGGATCCATACCTTTTCCATTTTCATCACCTTTCTACAGTCGCATTAAGGTGACCGCCGGTCAAAAGCTCGAATAATCACGTTTTGCAGTGTGGACGTGTGGAAAGAGTGTCAGTGAGGGTCTGGAGATTACCGACAGGGATGTGGAGTCATGCCGACCACAGTGCAACGGGAAGCCGAGCTACGTTTCTCGGTTGGCACGAACAGACCGGTCGATGTAGTCCCACAGTTTCTCGATTGGGTCTAAATCCGGGGAATTTGATGGCCAGAGGAGTACGGTAAAGTCATTCAGGTACTCTTCGAACCACGCACGGTTACTCCGAGCTGTGTTACACGTTGCCTCGTCCTGCTGGTAGATGACATGGTGCCGAAGAGGAAACAAACTGCATGTAGTGGTGCACACTATCCCCAAGGATATATGCTTACTTCTATTGATCCATTGTGCCTTCTAGAATGACGAGGTCACCCAGAGAATGCCACGAAAACATTCCGCAGACCACAACACTCCTTCTTCCTGCCTGAACCCTTTCGACGATTGTTGATGGGCCACAGGCGCCAATGGCCATCTGACCGATAAAGTACAAGATATGATTCACCTGGAAAGGCCACTTACCGACATTCAGTGGACGTCCAGTTCCTGTATTAGCGTGACATTCCAGCCCTCTACGCCGGCGAACAGCAGTCAAAATGGGAGCGTGAACCAAGTGCCAGCTGCAGAGACTCATACGCTGCAATGTTCTATGAACAGTCGTTGAGGGGACACTGTTGGTAACCCTTGGCTCATCTGTATGGTCAGTTGTTCATCAGTTGCACGTAATTCGCCTGTACACATCTCCACAGCAGGCGTTCACTGCGGTCATCTATGGACCGTTGTGCACCACAGTTCCTCGGTGCAAATTTTGGATAATGTTTTTTTTTTTTACCATGCACGGTATACTTTAGCCACGGGGGCACGGGCACAGTTTACAAACGTAACCATTTCGGAAATGCTTCCACCCTTGGCCCGAAAACCAACGATAATGCCCTTTTGAACGTCAGAGAAATCCACCTGTTTCCGCATTACGCCAACTACTGCACTGTATTCCACATTCGCCCGACTTGCTGGATAAGCACTCCACTGTTAGTGCTGACACCTGCCATCCGTGAGATGTTATTGCACGCTGACGTCAAACATTGGCAGTGGTGACAGTCATGTCACTGGACGGTGAAGTTTTATCTCAGTATGGGGAAAAAGTAATGTGGAACTAACATTGGGACAGAGGTATAAGCAGAATAATGCTGAGAGCTGGTCAACCATACTTTCCTAGAAAGCTCATTCAGTAAGAGTATTTGCCATAAAAGACAAGTGTCTGGCATCGATATCTGGACTGTTCCGGTAGCTGAGTGGTCAGCGTGACACAATGTCAATCCTAAGGGCTCGGGTTCGATTCCTGGCTGGGTCGGAGGTTTTCTCCGCTCAGGGACTGGGTGTTGTGTTGTCATCATCATTTCATCCTCATCGCCGCGCAGGTCGCCGAAGTGGCGTCAGCTCGAAAGACCTGCACCAGGCGAACGGTCTACCCGACGGGAGGCCTTAGCCACACGACATTTCATTTCATCTGGACAGTTAGTGCGTTCCATCACAGAGTATAATCATTATATTATTGTTGTTACATTATTAAATGTCATTACGTTATTACTATATTGCTGTGGCCTGAGGAGCTGATGTCGCGTTTTGTCCAGGAGGCTGAGCACGTAGTATAGGTGAGTGGTCCAGTTCATGCCCGGTTGTGTCAGTGACACAGAGACATCTGCAATAAGATTTATTTATCGTGTGAAGTGTACAGGGCTATAAGGGTCTTCAGAACGGCGGTCGGCGCACAGGTCTAATTCAGGAGAGTCGTGACGTCGCTCCACAGGTCAGTGCCACGAGCGCGTGTTGTGCTGGTGACAGCGTAGAACCGAGGAGGCGTCGCCCGCCGAACTTTCTTCGATACAGTTCGGCTACCACCTCAGAACTCTCGAACTCAGCCCTTCGCGCGTTCAAGTGGAAACCACCGTCGCTGGTTTAGGGTGTCGGTGGTCGTGAGGACTGGGCCCTGATTACCCACCATGCATCCACTAAAGCCGTCGGCACACGGACCGTTCATCCGAACGTTGAGCGCTGAGCGTGCCGAGTTTCTGACGTCATAGCGTGGAACAGCACGTTCGGGAGGAGTCTTTCCGAACGTGCAGAGCAATATATAGCAAGTCAGATGTTCTCAGCGTGCGTCTGAGCGTTGACCAATCAGACGGCACAACGCCACCTACGTCACACGCACACCTTCTCCCTTCAGCACAGAACTGTGAGGCCCCTTTTGGCATTCAGTTCGAGCCTATACGTATATATGCCGTTTCTGAGCACCAGAAAATTGGGAATCTCTCGAAAACCCGTTGTTAACTGTGTCATTCGTTGCAATAAAATAATGAGAAACTTCATATTCGTGACAAAAGAATTATTGTAATTTGCGTGTTATGAGAGTGTGTCATTTGAAAGTAGCGACACACTGAGGATCCACCAAAAATCCATTGTCCTTGGTACAATTTGTTATAGTTAAATTTCAGGTAGTAACATAGCTACGATTAAAGCATTTGGCATGTGGCAACATGTTAGAATTATATACTTATATGGATATGGTGTCTGTTCTTTCGGACAATTTCGAAAGAACAGACACCACTGATTACTTGAAGCCGTCTAGAACGAAATTAGAATTATATATTAATACCTTCAGGTGCTGACATGCGTTGACATATATCAACGGGGAAAGGTGAAAATGTATGCCCCCACCGGGACTTGAACCTGGGATCTGCTATTTACATGGCAGACGCTCTTTCCATCTGAGCTACGGAGAGCACAGAGGACAGCGTGATTGCAGGGACTATCTCGCTCACGCCTACCGTGAGACCCCCATTCTCACCTAATGTGTCCACACACTACAATCGTAGTGTCCCTATCCAACACACTAGTTCTAGACGGCTGCAGGTCATCAGTGGTGTCTGTTGTTTCGAAATTGTCCGAAAGAACAGACACTGTATCCATATAAGCATATAGTTCTGGCAATACCGGCCATGACCTTCCTCTTCTGTGCGGATGCACATGTATTACCCGAACTCTTACAGGACTTGGTAAGAATGTCTTCCACGAGTAATGAGTCTGTTGGGTAGGGACGCTACGGCCTTAGCGTGTGGACACATCAGGTGAGAATGTAGGACTCGCGGGAGGCGTGCACGAGATAGTCCCTGCAGTCGCGCTATGCTTGTTCCCTCGGTGGCTCAGATGGATAGAGCGTCTGACATGTAAGCAGGAGATCCCGGGTTCGAGTCGCGGTCTGGGCCCACATTTTCACCTGTCCCCGTTGATATACGTCAACGCCCGTCAGCAGCTGAATGTATTAATATATAATTCTAATTTTATTTTACAATTGGCCACAGATTGATTGTTATCACTTTAGCCTACTGAGTAGCGTCAATGATCCACGACCAGATGGGTGGTAAAACGGTGGGTCGTGTATTGCGAAGATTAAATATTTTTTTCCTAACATTTGAGTATTTAATAGGTTCTTATGCTTTATTATTAGTTTAATGTATGTATATACTACATATCTGATGTTACGTAGATACAAGTTCACCTGTTTTTGAGGAGTGAGTTTGTTCAATTGGCTTAAATTACAGGACAGCTTGCGCTACTAGTATTTTGTTCGTTTTTGAGTTTCGTAATTCACGTCTTTTAAAGATTCTACTACTGGGTAGGAATAGTGATCAAGTAAGAATGACCTTAGGGTCTTACCAAAATGTGGGAAAGATAAAATAATGTGTATCTTATGTGCAGAACTATTGCAAATTTGTGTCGCACTCTTTGTAATGGAGCTTTTATAAGCCTGTGCCCTTATTGATTGGACATGGTACTTTCCTTTTTGTCTTAAAACATGTACATCGATATTGAAGTATTCGTGTATATTACATATAGATCAACGTTACTAGCATATGGACAATGGAGGAAACGTGCGTTTTAATAGAGCTAACGTGAGAATTTTACGCGTGCCCGTTGAGTAAACAGTGTGATTTACGAATCGAAACATCCCACAACTGCCGCCGGAGTGCGTCGCGATCGCGTGTACCACGTTGGGGCCCACGTACCGTGTGCACAATCGCATCGTTCCTGTGCGTTGAGCAGCACGTTGAACTCGACACGCTCAACTTTGACGTTCGACAGCACGATCAGTGGCCGACGGCTTAAGGCTACCACAGATGTCCTCGAGTTGGCTAGGAGGCTGCGCAACTTTGCGGTGTGTAGAGGGCAGCTTGCACATAATTCACAATGACCCAAGGTGGATGAGGGATAGAGGCACCCAAGGCTTCTCATGCACAATCACCCAGTAGGCAGTTACAGCAGACCATGGAAGTGGTATGCAGTAGGTTGGCTGCATTTCGGTGCTGAAGGCAGCAAGCAGGTAGCAGGTAGACCATCATAAATCAGTGTTGTCACTGAAAGTCAAAGACTTGTCATGGTCTACTTCTAGCGACATGGATAGAATAGCAACAAAACTGAACGTGTCTTTAAGCTCCGAAAGACTCGTTATTTAAAGGGTCTGGCCAGTGGCTATCATTCGGTGACTGTGGGTGTGTGCGAGCGCATTTGTCCTTTTTCTTCGATCCGTCAGCGTTCCTTGCCTCGCTGTGGTAATTCAATAATTATTCTGTTCTGGGTCGCCGAGCTCGGTCCTTTCTGCCTGCGTTAAATTCTGCAGTGGTGCTCGGGCGTTGAAGTTATGTAGCCTTCTTATGTAGCATGGTAACATCTGCGTTTCTGCTTGCCTCGCTTTGCGGTTGTGTGGCAATGCTCGCCTCTTGGCTTGACGTCTGTCACACTGGCAGAACCCCTGTTGACGTTCTGATTGACAGACGGGTTCAGAGTTAACCTTTCGTGTTCTATAGAATTTTTAAAAAATTTAAACAAAATCAGTAAAATTATTCTGCTCTGCAACAATATTATTAAGTATTGCCGGCTGGTGTGGCCGTGCGGTTCTAGGCGCTTCAGTCTGGAACCGCGCGACCTCTACGGCCGCAGGTTCGAATCCTGCCACGGGCATGGATGTGTGTGATGTCCTTAGGTTAGTTAGGTTTAAGTAGTTCTAAGTTCTAGGCGACTGATGACCACAGATGTTAAGTCCCATTATGCTCAGAGCCATTTGAACCATTTTATTAAGTATTACAAATTATAAGGAGACTGGAGATACATAAATGGAGTGGGTGCATGTATTTCTGTGAAAGTTGCTAACATAAACAAAACCCGTAGAAGTAATACACTGTGGTTTTGGAGAAAACAAACGAGGACCAACAGATCAGAGAGAAAATATCTTGAGGATGTTTTGAAAGCGATCAATGAACGAAAAAATCTGATAGCAAAAATTCAAAAAAGGAAAGCGAATATTCTTTTCATTTAACGGTGTTTTTAATAAAAATACTTGAGAGAAAAAATTTGGGAAAGAAAACGAAAGGTATGTTTCAAGAAATAAATAGTTAAAATTATCAAGAAAGGAAAAGAGAACCACGAAAAAGGCATAGCTTGAAGAAGATAATGAGTTCACAGACAACGGTGGGCTTTGTACCACAAACCAGCCGGGAGACTAATCTAAAAGAGTCGCTGATTTTAGGGGAAAATGTTCTTACGAAGCATTTTATTTTTCTGTTCAGCCATCGAATTTTACGATTCCAACCGTTTTCACTGATTCTTTTATTATTCTTTCTGCCGATTTTTCTTCTTGTTTTTGGATCGCAGGCTAGTCTGCTGTGGTATCCTGATTGGAAACTTCTTCAAAACAGAAATTACCTCTGTGAGACGTGACTCACTTGAGACTTTTAACGAATATGCTGGAGAATGTTTTTGTCCAAAAGCCTCTCCGGGAAGTTTTAATTGAGAGAGGGTCTCCACCGTGTCTCTGGAATGAGCGGAGAGTTGCGGCGCATTTCTTATACTGTGCCGACATCGACGACTGCAATTACATTAAACGACAGACAGCCGACTGTCACAGGGCAGGGGGAATGTGTCCAGTCCCTGGTGGTCTGACAGCTGTACTGTAGCAGCAATTCCCAGAGGAGAACTCCAGACAGAGCTACAAAAATAAAATCACTTTTAAAATTCTGTTTTGTTCACATCAACTTCTCCACCTGTCACATCTGCAAACACAGGTTATTGATTTCCTGGCTGTGTTGTTCGAACATACATGCTGGAACCTCAGGAACGCCGCATCATAGACTGCCAATGAACATAATACCCCACCATGTCGGAAAAATGGGTTTTCTAATAGGGTTATAGACAAAGTAAAGAATATGGCTAAAAGAGAAGGGTTGCAAAGACGGAGGAGATGAAGAGTAGTAGAAAGGAGAATAAAGATCTGTTTAAGATCAAACTAGGAGCGAAAAGGTGGCGCAAGCAGTGAAGGACTTGTCCTGTCTAGGAACTAAGTACACAGTATCGTCGAATTCTGGAAGATATTAGGCGTACACTGGTGCAAATGAAGAAAGCCCAGTTGGTGTGAGATACTGATACTGAAATCAGGACTGACGCCATGAGAGCCTACGCCTGGAGCATAGTGATAACGTGGACCATTGCAAACCTGGAAGAGGAACTGATTAAAGTTTTTTTCTTTCTTTTTTTCCGCGAATAATATTGAAATGTGTGCATAGATAAAGCGTGTAACGGAGAAGTGCTAAATGAATATGTGAGGAAGAAGTCAGAGGGAGACTTGCCAGAAGAAGGCATAAGCTAGTGGAACGTCTGCTGCTACTGATTAAGGGTTTGAAGAGACTAAACATATAAGATCATTAGCCACAGCCATCTCCCAGGAAGAAATCTGTCCACCCCGTCTGTATGCGTCTAGAGTTAATTCGACATGCGAGAGTGAGCGCGTTTTCGAAATGTTAGTGTAGCGAGTATTTGAAGCGAGACGTGGATATCAGCTCGTTATGCACCCAATGGGATATGGAAACCCGCTCAAAAACCACATCCAGGTTGGCCAGCTCACCAGCTCTAATCGTTAATTTGCGAAGCGGATCGTTTCGAGTGAAATTCGCCACCCCAGGTCTCGGAAGCGGCACGTTAATGCGCTCAGCTATCCGAGTGGATTAGTGGACGTCTGCTATGGCTTCTAGGATTAGGTGCAGGAAGGAAGATCGGAGGGAAAAATAGTAGGTGCCGAGAAGGATTAGATTTTACAAAACCTATTATTGGTGTTGGGTGTAGTAATTTAGTAGAAATTAACATTAAATTAAAAAAATGAATAGCATCAAACCAGAAAACTACTGATGATTTTAAACACAGTTGTATGTGTTTTAAATATAAGGATATACCATGCAAATAATTGTTCATGTTGTATGATCAAATCAATATAACATATACCTGGCATTGGTGAAATAAGGTCAAAATGTACGAAAGCAGAAAATGACTGCACATCACTTCATGACGAGGCCTAATGAGAACTGTACTGATGTCATCATCCATCTCACACATTGCCCTTTCAGAAAGAAGTCCGTACAATAAATTTTAGATTGAAAATTACATTTTTCGTAATTGCTTTTCGTTATTTAAAGGGCCTAGTATTTTTGATGTTCTCGTAGTCGTATGCTTTTTCTACCGACAGATTACTGTGTTTCTCACCAGTGTATTACGGAACAGCGCCAAAAGTATTTTACAAATGATTCGATTGACGAGGCGAAGAAACCGACCCGGCCAATCAGTTGTATTGACACACTCACAGAAAACTTAGAGAAAATCTGAGAGAGACCCTCCTACTGTGTTGGACTTGAATACGAGCGCTCATGAAGGACAAATTGCTGCTAGTCTTGATGAAAACCTGTTTATGTACAGTTCGCAAACTGCTCAGTTCTGAGCGTGAAGTGCATCAGTGGGCTACAGCCGGTAGAGGCCCACTTACGTCCAGCTCTGGCCTCAGCCGCAAGATTCGCACCGCTCGCCGCCTCCACGTCGCCGATTCCTGTTCCGACATCGAACAGACCAATCGTCAGCTGGTAACAACGTGAACTGAACGAATCTTGTCTTACTCTGCCAACAAATGTCCCGTTTGTCTAGGAGTAACAATTACTAAAACAACGGAAAAAAGATCCTAAAAATTTTCTTTATAATAATGTGTTTGTTATTGTTTTATTATTTTAATCTAATGAGAGGAATAAGTGAAATGTTTTAAAATTATGTTTTGTGAAGGGTACCTCAAATTATCAAACGTAGTGGAAACCAGAATATTTGTGCAAATAAAACGACTGTGTCGTGCTCTATATACGTTCTGGTATCTGGCACACTGTACTGATATCCTTACCTCTCAAGCCATCTTACGTTTGTTAGCGAAGTGTGCTTCTGGTACAAGTATCATTTCTCCCATTCGTGGTCAAGTTTGTGAATTATTCGTGAGAAAACGACTATTGGTCAACCTCCATGCGAGCTCTAATTCCTCTGATTTTCTCGACGTCGACAGACCCCAAGACGTTTGTGGGAGGAAATAATATGTTTCCCCATTCGTCTTGGAGAGTACGCTCTCGGAATTTCAACAGCAAAACCTCTCTTATTTTGTCTGTCACTGGCATTTATTGAGCACTTTGATAATGCTCTCGCACTAACAAAACAGTCCCGTGACGAAACACGGCACTCTTCGTTAGATCTTCTCTTCTATAAACGCTATCTTTCAAGGGACTCGAACTGGTGAACTGTCTTCAAGAAGAGTTTTGCAAGCTACTTTCTCCGCGGACCTGTTTTCTAAAAATTTCTCCACTGAATCTCGGGCTGGAATCTGCATTTCACACAATTAGTCTTCTGTGACAATTTCATTGTCGCTCTGGACGGCTTCTCCAAGATTTATCAAGGTTGTTATTGTTTCGAATCAATTATCTCCAATTGTTTAATCAAAGCCGGCCGGAGTTGCCGTGTGTTTCTAGGCGCTACAGTCTGGAGCCTAGCGACCGCTAGGCGGATGATGACCTCAGAAGCTAAGTCGCATAGTGCTCAGAGCCATTTGAACCATTTTTTGTTTAATCAAACGGTAATTGTTCTCTTCCCCTGTATAAGTACAATACGTTACATTAATTTAAGTTTAGAGTCACCCGCCAATCCATGCGTCAATTGTCGATCATGTGCAATGTTCCTGCATTTAGATGGTCCTCTGGCCTTGAAACCTTCCAATAGACAAAACCATAGTCCGAGAACACTCACAAGAAGTGGCGTACGGTAGCCGCAGTATCTTTTCCATATGTTACGAGTACAAACGGCAACAGACCTATAACTCTCCCTTCGGTTACCACCGAAAATATTTTTGTAACTTTAGATTTAGTCCCGTTAAATACTACTTTTTAACTTCCGTCTGCTAGAAGTCCTGAATGCCTTCCAGACATCAACGAATGCGTCATCATCCTGGGCGACATTGCCCACAGTGCTCTGTATTCCTTTACAATGATCAGTCAGATCATCACAACAATCTACCTAACAGCTAGTATGTCCACCATTATCACGGATAACAGCAACGACGCGTCGTGCCACAGAATTAATGAGGCCTTGGTAGGCCGCCGGATGTATTTCGAACTACATAAGCACACACACGTCACCTAATTCCCGTAAATTCCAGGGAGGAGGACGATGATCTCTGACGCCACGTTCAATCGCATCCAAGATGGTTCGATTGGGTTCAAATGTGGCAATTTGGGGGGCCAGCACATCGACTAGAACTCGCCACTGTGTTCCTCGAAACACTCCATCACACTCCAGGTCTTGTGGCATGGCGCATTATCTTGTTTAAAAACGCCACTGCCGTCGGGAAACAGGATTCATTAAGGGGTGTACGTGGACTTAAACAGTGTGCGATACTCATGGCTAAAAAGGTGCCTTGCACGAGCTCCACTGGATCCATGGATGCCCACGTGAATCTTTCCCAACGCATAATGGAGACGCCGCCAGCTTTTCTCCGTCCCGCAGTAAAAGTGTTAAGGAGTTTTTCACCTGGAAGACGAAGGAATCGCTGCCTCTCAGAGGCATTATGAAAAAGGTATCGGAATTCATCAGACCGTGCAACGCTCTGCTACTGCACCAACGTCCAGTGCCGATGGACAAGTGCTCATTTCAGTCGTAGTAGCCGGTGTTGTGTTAACATTGGGTACGCTGCTCTGTGTGTTCATACACACCTGAACGCTACCCAGAATAAAAGCCTGATGTTAGTTCCGCCAAAGTTCGCCGCCTGTCTTGTTTTACCAGTCTACCCAGACTACGATGTCCGACATCTGCAACGAGGGGTGGTTGCCCATCCCACGACGTCTGGACGTGGTTTCACCTCGGTTTCGCCATGTCTTGAAGACATTCACCACAGCACTTCTCGAACACCCGACAAGTCTTGCAGTTTCCGAGCCTCCGGGCCAGCACAGTCTGCTCTCGGTCACACTTGGATTGACGGCGCGCCTTCCCCATTCTACACTCCGACAGCTCGCTCACTGATGCCAGTTGCACCTTAGCGTGTGTCTGGCCAGCAGTCATTCCTTGGCAGGTGACGCTGCTATCGACTGGACGGGCTTACATCGATATTAGGTCAGTAGTCGTAATTTTCTTGTAGCTATGACAAGTATTACAAATGGCACACTTAAGTGAAGCGTCTAATAACTTAAAAAATTTCCCAATCTAGCCTTTCACAGAAATTCTTCACTACATTAATTAACATCATAAAGTGGGGTTCAGCTAAAAATCTTTCACTATACTGTCTGCTTTATTTCTGGCTCCATGATCACTGTTTGAAGATTTAGTATTTGTGACACACCATGTAAAACGTTTCTTCGACAATGCCACTATTATTTATTTTCATACATTCCATTTCACCTGTTACTTCGTTACACTTGTCTTTGATACTGATGCAAATTTAAATCTACATTTAGAAGCAAATTTTTATGACAGAACCTACCAAACGGTAGGCCACGTGGTGAAAGGTACACTCTGTTCCATTATGTTTAGTCTATTCCTGTTTTATCCAACTAGAGCGACGTGTTTTAGTGGTTATACGATAGCAGGCGCTTATTCGAAAGGCCCCATATTTCAGTCCCCATCCAGCCATCCTGTTTCAATTTTTCCACAAACTATGCAGATTAGCCTATGCAAGCGGACCTTACGGACTGCTCCACACTCTTCCACTTTTTTCACACATGTAGGACATGGCAGTCAGTGTTCGGAAATCAGTTTCCTCAAGCGGTATAAAGCAATTATAAAAATTATTTTTCGAAGATTACAAGATTTTAGAGTGCATTTCTCTTTTATTAGCAGTGTCGTCGGTAGTGGAGAGTACAGGATTGAACACTGGTTCCTGTACAGATGCTGCTTCGACTCTCGCCGTGTAAACATGTTCTTCTTATATTTAAACGAATTGTATCAAAATCTTTTTATAAAAATAACATGTTTTATTATTAATTAGTAATTGAATGAAAATGTCAAAATTCAGAGTAAATTAAAAATTTGGTGCAAAAATTCGGAATGACAAATAGAAAAAAATAGTTTGTCGTTTCCAGAGACTCAACAATATTATTCACGCATAGAACTTTTTCACCGAAAAAGGAGGCATATAACGTGTTTGTATAAAATTTTAATTTGTTTTTATATGACCAAAAATTAAGAGTAAACATTTGCTTTTTTATTACAAGAATATGATACAAATTCGCCGCCCCTACCGACGTCGTTTTGTGCAACTTGCACTACAAATGTTGTTTTATGCAATCCCACGTGACAGAACAATGTTATTGGCCAGTTCACTCTGGAGACGATGGAGATGAATATTGTTAAAATGTCTCATTACAACTGCTATATGAAGATATCTTAGACCTATAACACAAATTTTGTTTTGAAACTATTTCAGCACATTAACGTGGCGAGTCATAAATTAATCTTTTCATATGGTTACATTCCGGGAAGATGTTACTTCCACACTTCCCGTTTTGGTATCTCCTCTTACGTTCATTGTTTCTGATGGTGAAACACACTTTATAAGACAACGCTTTTGAACTATTTACCAAAGATTAAGTATTATCAACGAAATAAACTTAGACATTCAAAACATGTATGACTACACCACAAATTAGGCAAATAAAAACAGGAGACAGCTGGATAAGTGTGGCACAAGTAAAGTATATTCAGGTAAAAAAAAATACCGTGTAACTCACGGCCATACCTCACTTGTATTTTTTACAGTATGATTCCGTTTGCCGAAAGTCGCAGAAAGGTCTGAGAGGAAACTTAAATCGATTACATGGCTGTCGCCTGCCTGAAAAATACGTAGTTCGGGTTGCATAAAATGATATCAGTAGGGGCTGTTAAAGCGCCCTTTATAAGAAAAAATTGTTGCCAGTGGCGAGATTCAATCTTTTTTACTGGAGATCAACTTCTTTCTTTAGTCAACATGGAAACTGAAATGAGCTCGTATTGCATCGTTGGTCTGGAGGCCCCTGCTCGGGGTAGTTCGGTCGCCAAGTGCAAGTCTTACTTCATTCGATGCCACATTTGGCGACTTGCGCGACGGTGAAGAGGATGAAATGATGATGAAGACAACACGACACCCAGTCGCCGAACGGAGAAAATCTCCAACCCAGCCTGTAATCGAACCCGGACCCTCTTGCATTGGAGGCGAGCACGTTACCACCCAGCTAAGCAGCCGCACGTTTAATCAACATAATTATGTTCCAAAATTTTGGGAAAGGGCACAGGTCATCCCCCTTTTCAAGAAGGGACGTCGAACAGATGTGCAGATCTATAGACATATATCTCTAACGTCGATCACTTGTAGAATTTTGGAACACGTATTATGTTCGAGTATAATGACTTTTCTGGAGACTAGAAATCTACTCTGTAGGAATCAGCATGGGTTTCGAAAAAGACGATCGTGTGAAACCCAGCTCGCGCTATTCGTCCACGAGACTCAGAGGGCCATTGACACGGCTTTCCAGGTAGATGCCGTGTTTCTTGACTTCCGCAAGCCGTTTGATACAGTTCTCCACAGTCGTTTAATGAACAAAGTAAGAGCATATGGACTATCAGACCAATTGTGCGATTGGATTGAAGAGTTACTAGATAAAAGAACGCAGCATGTCATTCTCAGTGGAGAGAATCTTCCAAAGTAGGAGGATTTCAAGTGTGCCCCAGGGGAGTGTCGTAGGACCGCTACTATTCACAATAAACATAAAGGACCTTGTGGATAACGTCTGACGTTCACTGAGGCTTTTTGCGGATGATGCTGTTGTATATAGAGATGTTGTATCAATGGAAAATTGTACTGAAGTGCAGAAGGATCTGCAGCGAATTGACGCATTGTGCAGGGAATGGCAACTGAATCTCAATGTAGACAAGTGTAATGTGCTGCGAATGCATAGAAAGAAAGATCCTTATCATTTAGCTACAATACAGCACGTCAGCAACTGGAAGCAGTTAATTCCATAAATTATCCGGGAGTAGGCTTTAGGACTGATTTAAAATCGAATGATCATATAAAGTTGATCGTCGGTAAAGCAGATGCCAGACTGAGATTCCTTGGAAGAAATTCAGTCCGAAAACAAAGGAAGTAGGTTACAGTACGCTTGTTCACCTACTGCTTGAATACTACTCACCAGTGTGGGATCCGTATCAGATATGGTTTATAGAAGAGACAGAGAAGATCCAACGGAGAGCAACTCGCTTCGTTACAGGATCATTTAGTAATCGCGAAAGCGTTACGGAGATGATAGATAAACTCCAGTGGAAGACTCTGCAAGAGGGACGTTCAGTATCTCGGTGCGGGCTTTTTTCTGAAGTTTCGAGAACATACCTTCACCGGGGAGTCAAGCAGTATATTGCTCCCTCCTACGTATATCTCGCGAAGAGACCACGAGGATAAAATCAGAGATGTAAGAGTCCACACAGTGGCGT
The DNA here is from genome assembly GCF_023897955.1 of Schistocerca gregaria. NCBI lineage: Eukaryota > Metazoa > Arthropoda > Insecta > Orthoptera > Acrididae > Schistocerca > Schistocerca gregaria. The sequence continues at coordinate 898,713,194 of NC_064922.1, forward strand.
ACCGACATCTTTCTTTCCACGAACAATACTATACTGGAATAGAAGGGAGAATAGATAGAGGTACTCAAGGTGCCCTCCGCCACACACCACCAGGTGGCTTGCGGAGAATGGATGTAGATGTAGATACGGGCATTTACATTACTGATGAACGGTTTTGGAATTCCAGCTTGCCCTGCAATTCCTTCTTTTTTTTTTGCGCTGACAGGGTTCGCGAGAGCGACATTGGTTTTGCAGTGACTTTTGCCGCTGTCTTCCTCTTATTTTTCGTCACAATTCTCTTTAATTGCCACCCGTCACAATCATTAAACACAAAATTTCGTCCGCGTTGTGACTTAGCGGTTTATGTTTTCCCACGTTCCCTGTATGCAGCAAAAATCTTACATCATCTTGAAACGTCAAACACACTGTTACCTAAGCTGTGGGAACATGAACCCTACGTGCAGAAACGATGTGCCCACTATCGAAGCGCCGGCCGCGGTGGTCTAGCGGTTCCAGACGCGCAGTCCGGAACCGCGCGACTGCTACGGTCGCAGGTTAGAATCCTACCTCGGGTATGGATGTGTGTGATGTCCTTAGGTTAGTTAGGTTTAATTAGTTCTACGTTCTAGGCGACTGATGACCTGAGAAGTTAAGTCGCATAGTGCTCAGAGCAATTTGAGCCACTATCTAAGTCACTCATAATGTTCAAATGTGTGTGAATTCCTAAGGGACCAAACTGCTGAGGTTATCGGTCCCTTGACTTACACACTTCTTTAAACTAACTTATGCTAAGAACAACATTCACACCCATAACCGAGGGAGGACGCGAACCTCCGGCGGGAGCGTCAGCGTGGTGCGTGACATGGCGCCTCAAACCGATCGGCCACTCCGCGCGGCCGAAGTCACTCAGGTGCGCCATAATACATTCACATCTACACAGAACACTTACTGGCCACGACCGACAGTTGCAACGTATTGAGGACATTGATCAGTTGCGGTCAAATACAACAGCACAACCCGCTAGGCTAGTATCTCTATTTGTGTTCAAGCATACATTCCTCGCGATGTTTCAGTATTTTTGACCAACCCTTGAATTACGTGGCGTACGAACGCAAAAGAACGAGGACCATCGACCTTACAGATCAGTCTTCAGCGCTACGCACGCAGCTACCGACTACTAAACTCCTAATGCGTGAAGATTTTGTACGTCACAGCGCTTGGAAATCTTATAACATTCAATGGCGATTATTTTCGAGTAATTTAAAAAGTGCGTTGTACCTTTACAGAGAACTGATGTCCGGACAGTGGTTTTCATATCATACAAGTATGAAGAAAATGGAAGAGGGTACAGCAGTTCGTAAGATCCTCTTGTAAGAGGTCTTTCGGAGGTGTCTCCACACGCAAACTACAACCATGAGATAAAATAAACTTATTCTTTCCGGTCGGCTCTATTTCGCTGTCCAACAGCAACAACATCTGAGCAGCCATTAAAATTCAAAATCACGACTATGTGGACATAATAACTATCGTCCCAAGCGAAAAAACCTTTATAAACTTACAGGCAGAGTAAAATCCAGATCGTTGTTTATTACGGATAATGCTTTCACTGGCTGAGATATTCGAATACTCCCATGTCTCCGATCAAAGTTTCAAAAGCCAGTAGCACGCTATGGCTTTATCTCGAATTTTAAGGGACTCCGTAGTCCTCTCAAAGGGTCCAGTTCTGCTAACACAGAGATCTCATTAATGAGGACAAAATACCATGTATATGAAATTAAGATTTTAGACAGCAGGATGTGAAATTTCAGAGATGTATTTGTAGTTAGTTGTTTGTGGCTATCGTGTAAATAATCAAGTGTTATAATTCCTGAGAAAAACTGAAAAATTGGATTACGGCATTTTGAAAGTTTAATCACAATAAATACAAAAGCGAAGTTATAGTCGGCACTACATTCTTAAGAACTGGGTTTCTTTGTCATTCTCGAGGTATGCTGAAGCGGACTGTAGATCGTGAAATGTTTTTTCCAATACAGACGACAAAGGTTTTATAATATTCAACTCCAAAGACTTTGTCAGACTGGGGAGGACGAACATTTCGATATCATGGTCATCGAACCAAACTGCAGATATTTCCACCTATGTACGTGGCAGCATTACCGTCTTTTAAGATACACCAATTTTGGAAAGGGTGCCTCCAACACCGAATGAAGACAGTATTGTGAAACGATGTCTTAGACCTTGCTTGTGGTCAAGCGCTTAAGCGCAAACTCAAACCGCTATGTCAAATCACGCAAACCATTGCTCAATATCAACCTTGTTTTACTGAACCGTTGCGCGATCAATAAGTCACTAGATGGTCTCTTGTAGAACGTCTTTGTCTCGAGAGGGCGTGATTCGCGCGGAGATCGGAGGTGCGAAGGCAGTGACGGTGAGACCGTGAAAGTGGAACAGTTCCCTCTGGGTGAGGCGGACGAGTTGGAACCTGGCGTTGATGCGAGTAACGGGACGGCAGTTGATGGCTTGTAGAAGTTCGGAACAGTAACCAGCTCTGAACTTAGCAGCGATACCAGGAAGAGATCAGGAGGGTTGTGGACCATTATTACCTAGGTCATGGCCGCTGCAAACCTTTGGAGGTATGGAGCACGGGCGGTAGGAAAGAGCTTGTTTGCTTCAGCGCCTGACAGGGCCTGGAGATGGGCGACGAACCGCCGGTGTGCTGAACTTGTGTGTTGACTCCACGGTGTCCTCCTTGGATCGTTGCATGGATATGTCGCATGAGCTTCAGATTTGGTTTATCGGATGCGAGTGAGCCGAGCAACGGCAGTAACCATAACTGTAACTGCCATTTCCTGCACCAGTAAAGTGACTGTTTAGTTTTCTGGTTGTTTGTTCGAGGTTCACGTCCAGTTCCATATCAGACTTTGGTTGTTGATCCCGCTTCTCCATCTATACAGGAAAGTTCGTGTGCTCTCCTGTAAAACTACGGAATTTTTTTTTCTTTATTTAGTGCTCCATTCTGAGTGTTATTTGCGAATTTCGATCTTAACTTCCTAGCTGGCTACTGTAAGGCGTCGTATTTGTGGCGGCATGCATTTAAATATTACGTGGGTTTATTCATGGGCCACGTCCTGTATGTACTATTACTGGAGCGCAAAAAATTCATTTATTGTCTCACTGTGTGTTTATACTATCAAGTGGCCTGTGATTTTTTATTGTTTGTTAGGGTGTTTGTATGGGCCTCTTTATCTTAATTATTAAGTTTCTCTCAGTGAGGACTTTATTCTGCAATTGTTACTACTACCTTATACATGGATGTAATGTTAAAAAAAATATTTGTGGTAAGGACTATGTGACCAAACTGTCGAGGTCATCGGTTCCTAGGCTTACGCACCATTTAATCTAGCTTAAACTTACGCTAAGGAACACACACACCCAAGCCCGAGGGAGAACTCGAATTTCCGACGGGAGGAGCCGCGCAAACCGTGATAAGACGCCCTAGAAGAAATGGCTCTGAGCACTATGTGACTTAACATCTGAGGTCATCAGTCCCATAGAACTTAGAACTACTTAAACCTAACTAACCTAAGGACATCATACATATGCAAGGGCGAGGCAGGATTCCAACCTGTGACCGTAGCGGTCGCGCGGTTCCAGACTGAAGCGCCTGGAACCGCTAGGCCACTCCGGCCGGTGACGCGCTAGACCGCACGGCTACCTCGCGCGGCTGTAATGTTATTCAAAAGATATATTCCGTCTCCTTTTAGTCAGTGTTCGTCAGCCAATCGAAAGCATTTGCTTGGAGTTTAGCGCTCGGCTCCGCCTGGCGGTTACTTGTTACCCCTCACCCATGTCGTTGCAATTCGACGTTGGCAATCGTACTTCCTACTGGGTAACTATACATGGAACTGTGTTTCGATTTTGGCCGTCTTACAGGTTTCCTTTATTTGACTCCGTTAATTCACTGAAAAATATTAACTTATTCGTTGCAGTTATTTTGATTGTTGTGCGGCGGCCTTCGGTGTACAGTGGTAGCCTGGTCCAATTCCTCTACTAAATTCTGTACTCCTCTGTTAATTAGGCTACCATGTGTGTTTCTTTTGGTGGGACTTGGGTGAAATCTGCCTGGTTGACAGAGCAGGCGCAGCGTCCGGAAGCGGAGCCAAGTCCCCGCTCGTCACAACGGCCAGCCGGATGCAGGTCGTCCGTTAACACTTAATCTTTCCAAGCCTACTTCGCCTTGTCAAGACAACACTATATAGCACGTCGATGCATTTAATTTTTTTTTTATTTCTAGCTCATGTAACTGTTGAAGCATTAACAGGCTAATTTGCCAGTTGAGTAATTACAAGATTTACTTAAATGTGTTTAAGGAAGTGTGACATGGCCAACTGATTGATTATTGATCTTATTCCTCGAATGCTCTGTTGGTTTTTGAAGTGGCCAAATACTAGGAGATTTAAGATCTTCTAGTTTTATTAAGGTTCTCACTATTTCCACCATTCAGGACTCAATACTTAACATCGATTTTGTCTGGATATGTCCCTCGCGTGCCTTGTGTATCTCTGCTATCCGGCGGTAAAGTAATTTTCTAGTATGGTGTATATCTGCGGAGTATACGTCTATTGTGGTCTGTAAATTTTCAAGTTTCTTTCGAGAAAGATTTTTCAGCCCTTTTATTGTACTGATACTGATTTTAGTACTGTATTTAACTTGTTCACTATCAGTCAATCTGGTGCAGTTATATGGTTATAAATCAATCTGTTTCTGCGTCTGTAACCAATATCACTGAGGGTGTTTTCTAATTGATGTTTAAGAAACCTAACTTGGAGTGTTCTGTTAAAATAAAGAGAAAGTTCACAACATGAATGATGTTGTATCTCCCACTGGCTCTGTTCTTCTCACCACAGACATCCTGATGCCGGTATTGCATACTATTTACATTTGGCAAGCGCTCCTCTTCGTACAGTTCAAACGGCTTCTAAAAACGTAAGCTGTTATACAGTAAATGACAGTGTAACAATACCCAAGTCTCACCATATTGCATGCTTCAGTAGTTCAGGGTTTGTACCCCCAGCACTAGTGAAGTCTTGTTTCTGCATTGACCTAGTTCACAAGAGTTTTGACAATAGCATGTCAAAAATGTTTTGTATCTGCAATTGTCATCGAACGATTTTCGGTGGCACTGCCTTATCTCGGTTTATATTAATCTCAGACTTCATTAGAAGTCTTTCAAAGGCGTCTGTTGGTCGACTCGTTTCATTCATACTTTACCAAAGCGCTGTCTTATCCAAAAGTGCATGTATGTTTATACACTAGTACTGATGCCAGACTGTCTTGTGCACCTCTTTGGACCCATAAGTAGTTGGACACATGGCATGTCTCACAGGAGGCTCTTTGGATATGGCGTCCCATTAGATGCCTGCCGCGAGAACAAGCTTTTACTGCATGTTGAACTTCGGCGTTGAGCAGTGCCCATCTTCTCCTGTCTTGGTTATGGTCAGCCATGCAGTCGTTGGTTATGATGTTCACTCCAAGTTATTACAGATCTGTTGATGAGATCGTTGCATGCTTTTTGGCATACGCAACTTATTGTAAATCTCAGGAAGTTACATATTGCAAATATAATCAGCTGCATTCGCGTAGTATGAACTTATTTCCCAATGTCATGGTTGCATACAGTAAATCTTACTTTTCCTGTTCTTTGTGGTTGGGTATGAGTCATGTGCTCAAGTGGACCAGGATTTCCATGTATTCTGTTGGCATTCTTGTTCATACACTGCTTGACAATTAACACTTGCTAAGACATTGCTACAGAACAACAGCAAGTTGCTTTGGGTTCCCGACTAATGATAGTAAAAGGAAGTCTAACGGCGGGAGGTGTTAATTGCAGAAAAACCAGCGCCCTAACATTCTGTAAGTGCTCGACAGTTCATGCAGTACGATGTTTGCGAAGATTAATATGGAACCGATTAGTACGACATTCTGTGTGGTATGGTAATACGTGTGAAAGACATCATTTGAGTGCTTATAATCATGGACACGCAACTGGATGGCTCGAAGCCATTCAAAGTGTCACTACTGTGATCACAGTAATGAACTTCTCCAAAATTGTCCACGCGAGACCAAAAACGACTACTTGTGAGGTGTCAATCAAATAACACACCCTACATTGAATTCCTGAAGCAATTCCAATTAACTCGATATGTCACATGACACAGTTACTTGAAATTGAACGAATGTTATTAAAATGCTGATGTAATAAATAAGCTAGCACTTCATGAATATAAACCACTAACACTCGCACTCATAATTGCACACAAGTAATTTCCTCGGCCCGAGCTGCGAGACGAAGTTCTCAGGGAAAGAGAATTTTACGATGGCAATGCCAGTCCCATGTAGGTCGATACCTTTCGCCACGGGGCATCTACTGGACACAATGGGAATCCTGCCGCCACTGTGTATGCCATCGGCAAAAGCCACCCCTTGTTCCTGCTTTTAACAATGACTCTTTGGAAAGCCTCTCTGTAGAAACATGGTGGGAGATGCCTGATATAACGTCCAGAGATAAAACGTCCAGAGAAATCCAACTAAAAACATAGGTGACTCGTTGTTGCCGGCCAAGGTGGTCTCGAGGTTCTAGGCGCGCAGTCCGGAACCGCGCGACTGCTACGGTCGCAGGTTCGAATTCTGCCTCGGGCATGGATGTGCATGATGTCCTTAGGTTAGTTAGGTTTAAGTAGTTCTAAGTTCTAGGGGACTAATGACCACAGCAGTTGAGTCCCATAGTGCTAATAGCCATTTGAACCATTTTTTTATACGACGTGTTACGATCATGCCGCTCATCTCTCAGTTTATACAATGTCTGCTATTATGGCTAGACGATGTCTCCATACGCTGAAGCAATACGCTGGAATTGGTCGAATCAATGCTGTGTATGCGGTTTCCTTTGCACACGCCAGATACTTCTCCTGAAGCCTTCCAACAACTCTACATGTTCTATTCGCCATTCTTACCACTGATTTAACGTTTTCGTCCCATTTCATATCGCTTCGTATCATCGCTTAAGATAGGACACTTTCCGCATGTTGACAAATCTTGCAGCTGGCTACTCTCTGGTTATTCCATTTCTTTATCGGAATTATATTGCATTTATCCAACTTCAGAGTGAGTTACCATTCACTGCTTCAAATGGATATTTTATCCAAGTCTTCCAGCACTTCCTTACGATCGTCTAACAATACTCTGCTGCAGAAAAGGCAACTTTAAGGTCGCAGTGACATCAGTGACCGCTTAGCGACTGGTAATCTTCTTCTGTAATTTCTAAGATCATTGGTGGAAGTGGCAAACAAATGACTACCCAAGCTGGTTTATTGAATTTGTGAGTCTGGAGACATACCATCAGACTCTGAGAAAAATATCGGCTACACAATCTCGAAGACCACAAAGGCAGGCCAGTGTGAGAACTATAACACAACCAGCTTCAGACCTTGGGTATCCAAGTTCCTGACAGGAATAACGTGCAGAAGAATGGAAACTAAAATTGACTATCACTTTGGCTTTCGGAAAGGTAAAGACCCAGAGAGGCGGTCCTAACATTGTGTTTGCCAATGGAAGAAATCCTTAAGAAAACCAATACACATCCATAGGAAAAGTGCTCGGCAATGTAAACTGGTCAAGAAAATACGTGTACGTGAAATATTCAATATGTACAAGCACAAAAACGGAAAAATAAGAATGGAAGACCACGAATAAAGTGCTGGGGTTAAAAATGGTATAAGAGTGGTGTTGAGTCTTTTGCTCCTACTTTTCAATCTATAAATCGAAGAACAAATGATGGAAATAAAAGAAGGATTCAGAAGTGGGATTAAAACTCATTGTGAAATGATATCGATGATAAGATTCGTTGACGATATTACTATCCTCTGTGTAAGTGACGAAGATTGCAGGACTTGCTGAACGGAATGAATAAGCTAATGAGAATACATTATGAACTGAGAATAAACCGAACAAAGGCGAAAGCGATAAAGTTAACAACAACACTGAGGGCCACGAAGTGGACGAAGTAAAGGAATTCTGCTAGCATGGAAGCAAAATGACACTGATGGGTAGAGCAAGGAGGGAATAAAAAGCAGACTAGTGCTGACAAGGAGGGTAGTCCTGGCCAAAAGAAATCTTTTAGTATCAGACAACAACCTTAATCTGAGGAAGAATTTTTTGATAAGATAGGTCTGAAGCTCTGAACGGTAAGGAAGTTAATAATAGACTGTAGGAAAACTCGAAACGAAGACAATCCAAGCGTTTAAGCTTTAGTGTTATACAATGATGTTGATGGTTAGGTGGACTGAAACCAAACGAGGAAGTTCTCCGTATGATCAGTGAGGAATCAACCAAGTCGAAAACAGTTCAAAACGGTTCAAATGGCTCTAAGTACTATGGGACTTAACATCTGAGGTCATCAGTCCCCTAAGACTTAGAACTACTTAAACCTAACTATCCTATGGACATCACACACATCCATGCCCGAGGAAGGATTCGAACCTGCGACAGTAGCAGCAGCGTGGTTCCGGACTGAAGTGCCTAGAACCGCTCGACCACGGCGGTCGGCTGGAAAATAGTGACAGGAAGAAGTGGCAGGATGATAGAGCAATTAAGATATCAGGGAACAACTTCTTTGAGGAAGCTATGAAGAGTAAAAATCTGTAGGGAAAAGAGAGATTGGAATTTATCCAACAAATAACTGAGCAAGTTGGATGCAAGTGCCACTTTGAGGTGAAGAGGTTGGCATAAAAGAGAAATTCGTCGCGAGCCGCACGAAATCAGTGAAATGTGGGAAAAAAAGAAGTTGTCGACGGAGGGCTGGCCGATCGGGGCGATGACGGCGGGGGGGGGGGGGGGGGGGGGGTGAGAGGGGGGGGGGGAGCGGGAGGGGCCGCTGAATGATTTGCCGCTTGTGTGGACAAATGTGGTGCTGGTGGCTGTAGCTGGTAAATCGTTTATGTAGCCTATATTTACCCATATTACTTGCATTTACAATGAACATTCGACCTGTAGGTTGAACACCTTCATAAAATCTAAGAATAAGCAATCTACCTGCTCTTCAGCAACTGCCATTTTTAAGATATCGTATGTGAATCAAAGACGCTGCGTTTCACACGATTTTTCTTCTGATTCCTTAATAATTAAGTTTTCGCAAATCACTTGACGTAGTTTCCAATCGCCTTCCACACAGTGTTCTGCTCGGCTGGCGGAAAACTGGCCTGTTGTAAACGATTGGAAGTGAACGCTACTGCATCGAGTGGGGTCAACAGCGTGCAGCCGGAACTCTGGTGAACAGTTCTACGTAATTTGCGCCGTTCTTCAGAATGCCACTACATGGTTTCCTGCGTTCTTACGTTTCTCCCTTGTTTCTTTTTTTTATCTAGTGAATGCGATCTACAGAATGACTTTGAAGTGAACCTATCAGAGTATAAATGTCGTTTGCGAAAGTCCTCTCAATGTGTTACCGGTAGACTTTATAGTGCACCATTTGTAATCTGCCTTCTCTGTCTCATTCATTTCTGGAGCAGATATGTGTAAGCCTTAAGTTCTAGCTACGGCACACGTGCTGTTCAGTGGACTAACATTAGCCATTACGGTACTTTATATTTTGTCTGTGACCTGTTTTCACCTTTGCTAATGAGTGTTAAATGCACGCTTATAAAACGTCAGGGCTCTCGACTCTTTGACGACACTCACGGTCCAATGGCCATTTTCCGATTTCAACGAATTTTCGACCATTTATCGTAAACCATTTATCAGACCTGCACATGTATTTCAGCTCTTAGGCCAACAGCAGCTCATTTTCTCATGGTCCAGCTCTCCATACAGAACCCTTACTTAGAACACTTACTTGGCCAAAGAGACTTGAACTGTACAAGAAAGAGCTGGGATGAGAAAGAAAACAACGAAGACATACGATCAGTGGTCCGTAAAAACATGGATCTTTCCCTGGTTTCTTCGCCTGTGCATCTCAGAAGACGTTAATATCTCATATCTCTGTAATGATGAAAGGTTGCAGAACTAACAACCACCTCTCACACTCACTGCCTCGTTTGCTGTTTCGTATCTGATCTGAAGTAGCGAGCGCGCGTCTGATCGATAATACCCATAAGGCGCACGGTTTTGGTTACATTCATTTTGAAGAGGTCCAAACGCTGCAGCCAAAATAGTTTTCTCAGTTCGTTTCGGTCAGCGTTCACCGAATTCGGCACTCATCTCACTCTAAGGTTTCTAAGTACTTCCTCGCGAATAATATTCTGTACTGTTTCATTTAACATGCTTGCGACGTTATCTATTTAATTAGCGCTCAAAAGTCTAAGGCGATATGGTATTCTAAGAACTTCTGTTATGTTAGCACCAGCAGTTACGGTTTTGGAATGTCTTTCACGTGGATAACCTTCCAGGAAAGTGTAACAGTTATTAAATAAGTAGCCAATTTTTAACTGTTGAAAATGGAGTAGAATACTTTCTGCCTCTACCTTGACCGATGAATGTTAAAGTCTTTTTCTCGATCATCACATCAAGAGGATGAAAAATTCTCCTAACTGAGCACAAAGAAGGCAAATATGTACTGGGCAGAATTAAGTACGTAAAAGGAGGGAGCTAGCTTCTCATCTTATCTGGCAACCTCAAAGCCATTTTAATCAAAACACATTGAAGTATCCGTGCTTTACTTTCTAATATTAGTACCCATATCATGTAATGTAACGCATCGTGTCAAATAAAGTCACAATATGCATGATTTCATCCCCATACGAACAAAGCCACCACCAGAAATTTCATCTCCGCAGAAAAATGCTTTTAAAATTTACATAAATCTTCTTCAGTCATATGATATTATATATTGTTTAGTATGGTTGGCGAACCTTCTGGGTTTTCGACACAGAATCAGGAACTTTGGCCCATTAATTGCAAAACTGAGGTGTGTAAACACCTTGCAGCTAAGAGCGCTCACTACGCTGGGGAAGTAAGAGCAAACTCGGAAAAAAGTGCGAATATTTCAAGACGTTTCGAAATAAATGTCTTTGAAGCTGCCAGATACGTCTAAAAGCTAGTTCCCTTCTTTTACATCCCTAAGTCTGCCCGGACATATTCGACTTTTTTCATAGGAGCATTTTTCATAATGTTTCCCAACTTTTTCTGTACCATAATTATGGTATTAGACCTGCATAGCTTGGGGACCGATGTACTTTTTTGTTGATTCGATCGACGACTGATCCGGTATAAGCTTTTGTATTGTCTTTCAAACCATGCTGCTTATATCGTGCTTATATCGTGCTGCTTAGTAGAATCACGTTACAGAGATAGTAAAATTAAATGGTGCCCTAACTGTAGCTTCCTTTCTCTATCCCCAGGTAAATATTAGTGTAACATGACCATCACATACCTCTATGCGACATCGATTCTTTTCAGGTCCAGCACATTTTGCCATTGTTATGTAGGTGGTCTACTGGGCCCTGTGTATGGAAGCGCCCTTTTGTAACGACGAAGAATGTGGTCAGTAAATCTTACCACCTCAACAATGCCCTTAGGGGTGACCTAAACTTTGGCGTCCTCCTGAACGCCCCCATCCCTCCCCCTCCCCCCGGTCCCTCCCACACCGTCACCTCTTGTGTGCTGGCAACCGCCGAGGGGGCGGTGGTCCGCAGCTGCCCCGCCGTCCCCTAAGTGGAACGGTAGCAGGCTGTTCTGTGCTGGCGTCTTGAGGACCGACGCCCTGGAGCCGGAGAATGTTGGAGTGTCGCCTCTGTTTTTCGCTCCAAAACTTTGATTCAGCCAATGATTTTCCATCGGTCCACCTACAGCAGAGCGCAGACCAGTCGACCAATCGAAAACAACTTGGTTTCACACCAACAACAATTCGTGAAGGTTAAATGTGCTTTTCCCCGTTTTTTGGAGAATTTTGTGGCATTTCTTGGCCGTCACGATGGTATTACTATAGTTAGTCGCTCCACCTGTGTTTTTGAGAGATTGGGAGCTAAGCAGGAGGAAGGAATTTTTTCGGGGATTCGGGAACAGAGGTTTGAGAGTCTTCCAAGTTACTTACTTAACTCCAGTTGGAATTCAATTTCTTTAATTCTGGACCACAAGCTGCACAGATATCGACATATTGACGCTGTTACTTCCATTCAGTCTTCTGTCTCTAGGAGTCCTCCCACGGTGTTACTCACACCAATATGCTTACAATACTGCGAAGGTCAATTGATTTCTTTCTTTCACTGTCAAAGTTCAATAATTGCTCAATTTAAGAGGAAAACCTGTTCCTGCGGAAAGCAGATTACTTTTGTCTTTGTCAGTCTTGGTTTCATATTGCTCAGTTTAAGTGAAAAGTTTCACGATGCTGTTAAAGATTAGTTTTTGACTTACATGGACCAACTATAGAATAAACAATAACTTCGTTAGTAGCATATCTGGCTTCCAATACAAGACCCTTAACTTGTCTCATACCATTCCCGGTTGGGAAGGATAAAGGTAAACAGGTGTACTACAAAGTTGTGGTTTGCTGTCTTTGTGTTGTGTTTGTGTACATTGGCCACATTTAACGTTAGTACATTGTTGTTTAACTAACTGCAGTAGGAGCTTGAGCGCAAATTATTTATAAAATGATTCATTAATTTGAATAGAAATGAAAACCCTTGCACTTAAGATTAGATTTCACGTACTATACTTTATTAGCTTATTTTCTTTCTTTTTCATTATGCACTTTCACAATAAACTAAAGTCGTAATGTGGAACAGTGGCGACAAAATTATCCTCAGCCTATGCGGGATGAACAATTAAAAAAAAAAAAGCCGTGCACCACCACCACGTTAGTTTGTAGAAGATGTACAATTCAGCCTCTTGAGGTGTTGGCTTGTCGCGTTGCCACCTACAATATCTTAATTTACTGTTACTCGTCACGCTGAACTACTAAAATAAAGGCAGAGGGTTGGATGTCCGCGTCGGAATGGTTCAGTTAAGACAGTACTAACTCAGTTGTCACGTCATGTCATATTACTGTTACTGTTACTCATACTCGAAGTACGCTGACTATAAACAGGAACTCCGGTCCGTGTGTCCCTTTGCTTGATCTACTGATCGGTTAGAATTTGAGACTACAGCTCGATAAACCACCTCCCAATACACGATAAACGTTACTATCTGGTAGTATGTACCTACATAAAAATACAATAGGGGCTAACAACCAACTACTTTAAACTGTGACTTCCTCAATCACAAAAAACCATTAGCAAGACACAATCTACTGGCGTGTGCACAAACTACGAACACGGCGCTCATAAAAAGGACCCACTGAAAAAAATACTGAATTCATTGTTCAGACTCTGATCCTATCATCCACCAAAATCAGAGCACCAGAATTACTTGAGTAAGCCCGTACACAGTCTCAGGTCATATGACCATACGTCATATACAAAATAAAATATGAGCAGCCCAACTCTGAATTAAATGCGGAGTATAATTCCACTCGTAGTACGTGCAACACTTCAACCCTTTCCTTCCTGAGCTTTCCAACCAAGACCTACGTAAATTACATTCACAGTAAAATTCGCGGAATATTTTAAATCCATGAAATAAGCAACACACTTCCCATCAATTGGATATCAATTCTGACTCTTCAAAATGTGTCCAAATAATCACGAAATAATGAACACGCGACCCTGCAAACCTTGGCTCCCTTTCTCTTCGACTCTCAGAAGTGGCTGACTCTCCTCCCATAGCAAACCATAGGTGGACCATTCGTTTAGACAAACGTAGAGCACTACTATTATTTTTAACAACTGAAAGTGAATATTTCGTGGCCATCGGTTGTTCTTCTACAATGTAGAATCGTATTATGAGAAGAACATCAATTTACATAAATGCATGTTTAAAGCAGACTTTAGTTTTCTTAGGAACGCTTAGATGAATAAAGACACTTGTTATCAAGGACAAACTGCGCGTTCTAAATACAGGAGCCCTTGCATAACGAGCACACTGTTCAAAGAAAATCCGCAGTCGATCACAACAAATCATTAAGTTATGTCTCTTAATGCCAGATTATTAAACGCTCTAAAATAGGCATGTTTGTTGTTGTTGTGGTCTTCAGTCCTGAGACTGACTGGTTTGATGCTGCTCTCCATACTACTCTATCCTGTGCAAGCTTCTTCATCTCCCAGTACCTACTGCAGCCTACATCCTTCTGAATCTGCTTAGTGTATTCATCACTTGGTCTCCCTCTACGATTTTTACTCTCCACGCTGCCCTCCGTGCTAAATTGGTGAGCCCTTGATGCCTCAGAACAAGTCCTACCAACCGATCCCTTCTTCTAGTCAAGTTGTGCCACAAACTCCTCTTCTCCCCAATTCTATTCAATACCTCCTCATTAGTTATATGATCTACCCATCTAACCTTCAGCATTCTTCTGTAGCACCACATTTCGAAAGCTTCTATTCTCTTCTTGTCTAAACTACACTCCTGGAAATTGAAATAAGAACACCGTGAATTCATTGACCCAGGAAGGGGAAACTTTATTGACACATTCCTGGGGTCAGATACATCACATGATCACACTGACAGAACCACAGGCACATAGACACAGGCAACAGAGCATGCACAATGTCGGCACTAGTACAGTGTATGTCTACCTTTCGCAGCAATGCAGGCTGCTATTCTCCCATGGAGACGATCGTAGAGATGATGGATGTAGTCCTGTGGAACGGCTTGCCATGCTATTTCCACCTGGCGCCTCAGTTGGACCAGCGTTCGTGCTGGACGTGCAGACCGCGTGAGACGACGCTTCATCCAGTCCCAAACATGCTGAATTGGGGACAGATCCGGAGATCTTGCTGGCCAGGGTAGTTGACTTACACCTTCTAGAGCACGTTGGGTGGCACGGGATACATGCGGACGTGCATTGTCGTGTTGGAACAGCAAGTTCCCTTGCCGGTCTAGGAATGGTAGAACGATGGGTTCGATGACGGTTTGGATGTACCGTGCACTATTCAGTGTCCCCTCGACGATCACCAGAGGTGTACGGCCAGTGTAGGAGATCGCTCCCCACACCATGATGCCGGGTGTTGGCCCTGTGTGCCTCGGTCGTATGCAGTCCTGATTGTGGCGCTCACCTGCACGGCGCCAAACACGCATACGACCATCATTGGCACCAAGGCAGAAGCGACTCTCATCGCTGAAGACGACACGTCTCCATTCGTCCCTCCATTCACGCCTGTCGCGACACCACTGGAGGCGGGCTGCACGATGTTGGGGCGTGAGCGGAAGACGGCCTAACGGTGTGCGGGACCGTAGCCCAGCTTCATGGAGACGGTTGCGAATGGTCCTCGCCAATACCCCAGGAGCAACAGTGTCCCTAATTTGCTGGGAAGTGGCGGTGCGGTCCCCTACGGCACTGCGTAGGATCCTACGGTCTTGGCGTGCATCCGTGCGTCGCTGCGGTCCGGTCCCAGGTCGACGGGCACGTGCACCTTCCGCCGACCACTGGCGACAACATCGACGTACTGTGGAGACCTCTCGTCCCACGTGTTGAGCAATTCGGCGGTACGTCCATCCGGCCTCCCGCATGCCCACTATACGCCCTCGCTCAAAGTCCGTCAACTGCACATACGGTTCACGTCCACGCTGTCGCGGCATGCTACCAGTGTTAAAGACTGCGATGGAGCTCCGTATGCCACGGCAAACTGGCTGACACTGACGGCGGCGGTGCCCAAATGCTGCGCAGCTAGCGCCATTGGACGGCCAACACCGCGGTTCCTGGTGTGTCCGCTGTGCTGTGCGTGTGATCATTGCTTGTACAGCCCTCTCGCAGTGTCCGGAGCAAGTATGGTGGGTCTGACACACCGGTGTCAATGTGTTCTTTTTCCCATTTCCAGGAGTGTCCATGTTTCACTTCCATATGTGGCTACACTCCATACAAATACTTTCAGAAACGACTTCCTGACACTTAAATCAATACTCGATGTTAACAAATTTCTCTTCTTCAGAAACGCTTTCCTTGCCATTGCCAGTCTACTTTTTATATCCTCTCTACTTCGACCATCATCAGTTATTTTGCTCCCCAAATAACAAAACTCCTTTACTACTTTACTGTCTCATTTGCTAATCTAATTGCCTCACCATCACCCGACTTAATTCGACTACATTCCATTAACCTCGTTTTGCTTTTGTTGATACTCATCTTATACTCTCCTTTCAAGACACTGTCCATTCCGTTCAACTGCTCTTCCAAGTCCTTGGCGCCCACATCTCGTGGTCGTGCGGTAGGGTTCTCGCTCCCCACGCCCGGGTTCCCGGGTTCGATTCCCGGCGGGGTCAGGGATTTTCTCTGCCTCGTGATGGTTGGGTGTTGTGTGATGTCCTTAGGTTAGTTAGGTTTAAGTAGTTCTAAGTTCTAGGGGACTGATGACCATAGATGTTAAGTCCCATAGCGCTCAGAGCCATTTGAACCAAGTCCTTTGCTGTCTCTGACAGAATTACAATGTCATCGGCGAACCTCGAAGTTTTTATTTCTTCTCCATGGATTTTATTACCTACTCAGAACTTTTCTTTTGTTTCCTTTACTGCTTGCTCAATATACAGATTGAATATCATCGGGGAGAGGCTACAACCCTGTCTCACTCACTTCCCAATCACTGCTTCTCTTTCATGCCCCTCGACTCATATAACTGCCATCTGCTTTCTGTAAAAATTGTAAATAGTCTTTCGCTCCCTGTATTTTACCGCTGCGACCTTCAGAATTTGAAAGAGTATTGCAGTCAACATTGTCAAAAGCTTTCTCTGAGTCTACAAATGCTAGAAACGTAGGTTTGCCTTTCCTCAATCTTTCTTCTAAGATAAGTCGTAGGGTCAGCATTGCCTCACGTGCTCCAACATTTCTACGGAATCCAAACGGATCTTCTCCGAGGTCGGCTTCTTCCAGTTTTTCCATTCGTCTGTATTGAATTCGCGTTAGGCATAAACTATTTAAATATTACCGGTATTTCAGATAAGACAAACTGTAATGTGATTATTTAGGCTTACATACAGTACAAAAGCAAAAATACGTAAGATGTTTCTAGTTATGCTTACATCAAGACATGTTCCTTTCCTTGCAATCTTCCATCTGCTGTAAGAAAACTTACAGCTAAACACGGCGCATGTATTGATCATTATGCCAAAACTCTAAAAGTAACATAGTTGTATCAGTTTATCTCATTTCTTAAGAGTATTTTATCAGTAAGTAAACAGCTGTTCACATCTCCTTCTCGCCATATTGCTGTACTAAACTGCTGGCTTCAGTGACACCAATGGTCCTGCATACGGTATTGCCAATTTAGTGATGTATGACTGTGCTGATGACGCAAGGATGATCTTTGCCGCCTCATTTTAAACGCTTGAGTGGCTCGACATTGCACTTGCTTTCCACAACTTAGCTGTTAACATGGACATCAGTTACAAAAATATGACATAATTGTGCATCAAGTCTTCGATTTAGCTTACTTGCTGGCAGCGATCACAATAGTTTGAACGACAAAATACATTGTGACGCGTCTAAAGGCAACCAAATTCATATGACATGTCATAACTTCCTCCCTAATCCTCACGGACAATCCAAAACGAAACGTAGTATACGAGAGCCAAGAGTGACTGTGTCTCCACCATCAGCATTGTTCACGTAGCCATCCTTACAGGGGAGGCTGCGCTGACCTCTCCTATTGCTTTTTCTTTTTGCGGTAGGATGGAGGTGACTTGCACGCTCTTTCGTCGGCTATTCTCAAGTGAAGTCACACGAGGATACCGAGTAAAAAGGTCTTCCTGCTCGCCACCGTGGTCACTAAGTTAACTTGAACTTCAGCTGTCCGTTATTTTCGGACTTCGTTAATAATACACTTGGTGAAATGTCAAAATTATTCTGAGCTCATCATCTGACGGTCCCGCTCTTCGGAAACATAACGGTGGGTCCAGACTCAAGTTTCCCAACTCAATATGCATGCAATCGGCTCGTCACTGAGGTCATTGGATTTTTAATTTCCCCTGAATCTGTGATTGGCTTTCATATCAGCTGAATTACTCGGTCTTTGTAAGGAGTAGACGAAACGGTGTGTGTGTGTGTGTGTGTGTGTGTGTGTGTATTTCACTTAATGCGAGGCAGCTACAGACCAAGTAGCTGACTGCTCACGAACAATAAACCAGTCAGCCCATCATAAGAAGTGCAGAAGATAGCACGTGCAGGACTCCTCCTCCACTCCTTCCGTCCTTTTAAGACAGTCAATTACTTAAACTAGGCTCTCATAATTTTCATGCAGTCCCCACGATAGCAGCTAGACTGGACATACCCGCTATCAGAGGTAATAAAGGCAGCCACCGCCGCGCACAGGGTCACTCACGGCTGTCTGTACCCTCGTGCTAAATGTCCCAAGAGCGGCTTTTGCCCAGCGACAGCGCTCGTCCGCGCTACAGACTTAATTGTCGCCGAGTCGGCCGCGCGTTGCGCCGCGATAGTGGTGAAATAGTGCTCCACCCGCGCAATAACTATTCGTTAGCCGCGACCTCGCGCTCCCTGGCTGGCCTTTCTGCCTCTCCCTGATTTATCGCTCGTAAAGCTGGTCTCATTAGCATCTCGGGTAATAGCAGTCCAGTGCTCGGGTGCTTCCCTTTGGCGCGATACGCACACACTTACAGCTCTAAATGCTCCTACGTGATTCATGCGTCCCGTGCAAAATAAGTCGTATGCTGTATGCAGGTTTCTCACACAGAAATAGCTACCACAATACAAGTGTTACACCACCAAGAACACAGAACCACACTTCGCTACTTCGACTTCACCTCTGCTATCTCTGTTGCGTTGGTGTTGAATAACTGCAGAGTGGTGTCAGGTGCAGGAATTTGTATTAGAGATATTGTCCCAATGGAAATTGCAGAAGGCACCTAGTTGTGTGGCTACTCCAATCCCAGTACCTCACCTGGACATTACCGCCCTTTATAGTCCAGTGGGAAATTTATTCTGAGTTGGCGAATAAATTGGAAGCACGAACATCCAGTTTCTTCAAAAACTGAAGAGGTTATTAGAAATGGAACACAAATTCGGGTTTGGGAATGAAATCGGCAGCGTACTTTTATAGGATGCATGCCGGCATTTATTTTAACTGTTATAAGAAAGGAAATCTACAACGTTTTGCTCAGGACAGGGAAGTAAACCGCCATCCTTCTATATGCAAGTCCAGCGTCTTATTATTGCGTCACATCTCCCAAAATTAGCAATTTGGATCAGTTCGTACTTTCAGATACTATTTACAAGCTGAAAAATGAATGTCATTGTACCCGTCCTCGGCATCATTTCGCTGTTATCTTCGAGCGAATCGTTTGTTGTCATAAGAGATTGAAATGACACCAACGTGAAGACTTTACCAACAGCCTCTCTATGCTGACTATTTAACACCATTTCTCCAAAATGTGGGAACTCATTTGAGTATCTTTTGGAAACGTTACCTT
Source organism: Schistocerca gregaria (assembly GCF_023897955.1). Taxonomy (NCBI): domain Eukaryota; kingdom Metazoa; phylum Arthropoda; class Insecta; order Orthoptera; family Acrididae; genus Schistocerca; species Schistocerca gregaria. The sequence goes on from NC_064922.1 coordinate 898,732,676, forward strand.
CGTCGGCGGTTGGAGTTTCAGAAACACGAGCGAAGTGCCTTTCGCGCCCACATCCAGACTCTACGTACTGTCCACGATGTACAACGCGAGAGACAAATTCCGCAACGTAGTGATCCCATATTTACTCGGAAATGTTTATGGGCTGTCACTAGTTAATGTCTGCACTGCTACGCCATTAATTCATTATAAATAGGTATCGGCAGCCCCGTTTTAACCTGTGGGACAGGGTTAAAATTGTCACTTACCCTATATTACTAAAATTCGAGCGCTAAATTGTAGAATGTAGACTGCCAACATCGCCTCCAGATGGGTCCTAGTAAGTTCCATCGATAATACAACAACAAAACAGGAAGTCAACTCGAAGCCAGTTTGTAAAAATATGCACTAACACCCTACACACACACACACACACACACACACACACACACACACACACACACACACACACACACAGATTGGAATGTATACCGCAGAGACAGGCTGGATAGTGAAGGGGGAGGCGTGTTTATAGCGATAAGAAGTGCAATAGTATCGAAGAAAATTGACGGAGATCCGAAATGTGAAATGATTTGGGCGAAGGTCACGGTTAAAGCAGGCTCAGACATGGTAATTGGATGTCTCTTTAGGCCCCTGGCTCAGCAGCTGTTGTGTCTGAGCACCTGAAGGGTAATTTGGAAATTATTTCGAGTAGATTTCCCCGCCATGTTACAGTTCTGGGTGGAGATTTTAATTTGTCGGATATAGACTGGGAGACTCAAACGTTCATAACGGGTGTCAGTGACAAACAATCCAGTGAAATTTTTTAAAGTGCTTTATCTGGAAACTCCCTTGAGCAGTTAAACAGAGAACCGACTCGTGGCGATAACATATTAGACCTTCTGGTGACAAACAGACCCGAACTACACTCCTGGAAATTGAAATAAGAACACCGTGAATTCATTGTCCCAGGAAGGGGAAACTTTATTGACACATTCCTGGGGTCAGATACATCACATGATCAAACTGACAGAACCACAGGCACATAGACACAGGCAACAGAGCATGCACAATGTCGGCACTAGTACAGTGTATAACCACCTTTCGCAGCAATGCAGGCTGCTATTCTCCCATGGAGACGATCGTAGAGATGCTGGATGTAGTCCTGTGGAACGGCTTGCCATGCCATTTCCAACTGGCACCTCAGTTGGACCATCGTTCGTGCTGGACGTGCAGACCGCGTGAGACGACGCTTCATCCAGTCCCAAACATGCTCAATGGGGGATAGATCCGGAGAACTTGCTGGCCAGGGTAGTTGACTTACACCTTCTAGAGCACGTTGGGTGGCACGGGATACATGCGGACGTGCATTGTCCTGTTGGAACAGCAAGTTACCTTGCCGGTCTAGGAATGGTAGAACGATGGGTTCGATGACGGTTTGGATGTACCGTGCACTACTCAGTGTCCCCTCGACGATCACCAGAGGTGTACGGCCAGTGTAGGAGATCGCTCCCCACACCATGATGCCGGGTGTTGGCCCTGTGTGCCTCGGTCGTATGCAGTCCTGATTGTGGCGCTCACCTGCACGGCGCCAAACACGCATACGACCATCATTGGCACCAAGGCAGAAGCGACTCTCATCGCTGAAGACGACACGTCTCCATTCGTCCCTCCATTCAAGCCTGTCGCGACACCACTGGAGGCGGGCTACACGATGTTGGGGCGTGAGCGGAAGACGGCCTAACGGTGTGCGGGACCGTAGCCCAGCTTCATGGAGACGGTTGCGAATGGTCCTCGCCGATACCCCAGGAGCAACAGTGTCCCTAATTTGCTGGGAAGTGGCGGTGCGCTCCCCTACGGCACTGCGTAGGATCCTACGGTCTTGGCGTGCATCCGTGCGTCGCTGCGGTCCGGTCCCAGGTCGACGGGCACGTGCACCTTCCGCCGACTACTGGCGACAACATCGATGTACTGTGGAGACCTCACGCCCCACGTGTTGAGCAACTCGGCGTTTCGTCCACCCGGCTTCCCGCATGCCCACTATACGCCCTCGCTCAAAGTCCGTCAACTGCACATACGATTCCCGTCCACGCTGTCGCGGCATGCTACCAGTGTTAAAGACTGCGATGGAGCTCCGTATGCCACGGCAAACTGGCTGACACTGACGGCGGCGGTGCACAAATGCTGCGCAGCTAGCGCCATTCGACGGACAACACCGCGGTTCCTGGTGTGTCCGCTGTGCCGTGCGTGTGATCATTGCTTGTACAGCCCTCTCGCAGTGTCCGGAGCAAGTATGGTGGGTCTGACACACCGGTGTCAATGTGTTCTTTTTTCCATTTCCAGGAGTGTCCATGTTTCACTTCCATATGTGGCTACACTCCATACAAATACTCCAGGAGTGTATTTGAAACAGTTAACGCAGAACAAGGAATCAGCGATCATAAAGCGGTTACGGCATCGATGAATTCAGCCGTAAACAGAAATATTAAAAAAGGTAGGAAGATTTTTCTGTTTAGCAAAAGTGACAAAAAGCAGATTTCAGAGTACCTGACGGCTCAACACAAAAGTTTTGTCTCAAGTACAGATAGTGTAGAGGATCAGTGGACAAACTTCAAAACCATCGTACAATATGCGTTACATGAGTATGTGCCAAGCAAGATCGTAAGAGATGGAGAAGAGCCACCGTGGAACAACAACCGAGTTAGAAAACTGCTGCGGAAGCAAAGGGAACTTCACAGCAAGCATAAACATAGCCAAAGCCTTGCAGACAAACAAAAATTACGCGAAGCGAAATGTAGTGTGAGGAGGGCTATGCGAGAGGCGTTCAATGAATTCGAAAGTAAAGTTCTATGTACTGACTTGGCAGAAAATCCTAAGAAATTTTGGTCTTATGTCAAAGCGGTAGGTGGATCAAAACAAAATATCCAGACACTCTGTGACCAAAATTGTTCTGAAACAGAGGATGACAGACTAAAGGCCGAAATACTAAATATCTTTTTCCAAAGCTGTTTCACAGAGGAAGACTGCACTGCAGTTCCTTCTCTAGATTGTCGCACAGATGACAAAATGGTAGATATCGAAAGAGACGACAGAGGGATAGAGAAACAATTAAAATCGATCAAAAGAGGAAAGGCCGCTCGAACTGATGGGATACCAGTTCGATTTTACACAGAGTACGCGAAGGAACTTGCCCCCCTTCTTGCAGCGGTGTACCGTAGGTCTCTAGAAGAGCGTAGCGTTCCAAAGGATTGGAAAAGGGCACAGGTCATCCCCGTTTTCAAGAAGGGACATCGAACAGTTGGGCAGAACTATAGACCTATATCTCTAACGTCGATCAGTTGTAGAATTTTGGAACACGTATTATGTTCGAGTATAATGACTTTTCTGGAGACTAGAAATCTACTCTGTAGGAATCAGCATGGGCTTAGAAAAAGACGGTCGTGTGAAACCCAGATCGCGCTATTCGTCCACGAGACTCAGAGGGCCATAGACACGGGTTCACAGGTAGATTCCGTGTTTCTTGACTTCAGCAAGGCTTTCGATACAGTTCCCCACAGCCGTTTAATGAAAAAAGTAAGAGCATACGGACTATCAGACCAATTGTGTGATTGGATTGAGGAGTTCCTAGATAACAGAACGCAGCGTGTCATTCTCAATGGAGAGAAGTCTCTCGAAGTAAGAGTGATTTCAGATATGCTGCAGGGGAGTGTCACAGGACCGTTGCTGTTCACGATATACATAAATGACTTTGTGGATGACATCGGAAGTTCACTGAGGCTTTTTGCAGACGATGCTGTGGTGTTTCGAGAGGTTGTAACAATGGAAAATTTAACTGAAATGGCGGAGGATCTGCAGCGAATTGACGCATGGTGCAGGGAATGGCAATTGAATCTCAATGTAGACAAGTGTAATGTGCTGCGAATACACAGAAAGATAGGTCCCTTATCATTTAGCTACAAAATAGCAGGTCAGCAACTGGAAGCAGTTAATTCCATAAATTATCTGAGAGTACGCATTAGGAATGATTTAAAATGGAATGATCATATAAAGTTGATCGTCGGTAAAGCAGATGCCAGACTGAGATTCATTGGAAGAATCCTAAGGAAATGCAATCCGACAACAAAGGAAGTAGGTTACAGTACGCTTGTTCGCCCACTGCTTGAATACTGCTCAGCAGTGTGGGATCCGTACCAGATAGGGTTGATAGAAGACAGAGAGAAGGTCCAACGGAGAGCAGCGCGCTTCGTTACAGGGTCATTTAGTAATCACGAAAGCGTTACGGTGATGTTAGATAAACTCCAGTGGAAGACTCTGCAGGAGAGACGCTCAGTAGCTCGGTAAGCGCTTTTGTTGAAGTTTTGAGAACATACCTTCACCGAAGAGTCAAGCAGTATATTGCTCCCTCCTACGTATATCTCGCGAAGAGACGATGAGGATAAAATCAGAGAGATTAGAGCTCACACAGAAGCATACCGACAATCCTTCTTTCCACGAACAATACGAGACTGGAATAAAAGGGAGAACCGATAGAGTTACTCAGGGTACCCTCCGCCACACACCGTCAGGTGGCTTGCGGAGTATGGATGTAGATGTAGAATGTGCACACGCCTGCCTTACAACACCCACGAGGCCCACGTGACGACTTCTCGGCTTTCGAGAACTCAAAATCGGACCACTAAATTTATGTTACATCAGGGCCTTTCTGCTAATCAACTTCCGTAGTCAAATAAGACACTCAATTGACCATTTCCTGCTCCCACGAACAACACTATCCTGTATGTGCTGCTTCCTGTCAAGACACCTCCCGTCACAGGAAAGTCACAAGCCCTTACATCAATGACACCTTGTGCGCCTTGATCACAAACCACTTAAAAGTACGTTACTATGGGAACACCAGTCCATCACCAACTGGTTGAACAAGTCCACATACCAAAAATCGGCTCTGGTGTCCACTATTCCAGCAGGATGAACAAACTGGCGCGGCCACGAAATGAGTGTGGCAACTTCGTCCAGTCTAAAAAGAGACACGTAGAAAGGTTTCTCGCTCGAGCCAAGATATTACTTAGACGCACCCTTCCCTTTCACACTCTTCGGCCCAAGCCCGCAACGCTCCTTATTCTTTTTCACAAATAGACTATCCTTTCTGGTCTGCAACTATCTAACTACAAAATTTGCTCAAAAAATGAACAGTGTAACGTTGGAAAAAGTTTTGTAAGGAGGATTGTCTTAAGCACATACGAATCATTTCAAATATTTGTAATTATGATGTAAGACGATTCATAAAATTATTATATGGAATGTAAGCAGCATCGGAACTGGTGTAAGACATCCACTTATTTCCAGAGACGATACACTCAGGTGCCTCTCGGAAAGATGCATAAAGTAGATTTAACCCTTTGTTGCCTGACGGTACTTAAAAGTACCAGTAAGTTTTGACTCTCATTATTTTCTCATGGTGCACTTTCTTGATCTGAGAGCCTGTCGGTATGTAACAGTAACTCTGCTCTAATGTTTCATAGATGTTATTGTGCAATACATAGACCTCTCTGGCGGTCAGAGCTTGAAATTGTTTTTCGCGCACTGCTGTGAAAACAGAAGATTGTATGTGCTTGTTTCCATAGTGTTTCCTGAATTTGTGCGCAATTTATTGAAACTTCCGTTGAGTTTTCCATTGTAAGTACTTACCTTCTTTGTTCTTTATAATAGTTTGAAGATTTCGTTTCAAGTGAATGAGTTAAAGTGGAAAATATAAAGCGGACTTATTAGTTCCGTCAGGTTGAGCGAACACATTATTGTAGCAACAGTGCGTTACCTCTCACTAGTTGTTCTGTCCACTTTTTCTCACACAGATGGACGAAAATCGTAAAACTGGTGGCTACTTTCGACCTATGAGTGATAGAGATTGAAGCAATTTCGTATGAGGACATTCTCTCTGATATTGCAGAGGATACTGACATCGAAGATGATGACGAAAATGTTAATAATTTTGACAAAACTTTTTCGTGCAATTTGCAAGAGGCATATTGTGAAACAAACTCCACTTGTTCGGATAATGATGCCTCAGAGAGTTCTCTGCCGTTTACACCTTCACCTCAATGTGAATATCAAACAAACAGAACGTGGAGACACACACACTTTGAAACAAGGAACTGTGAATACAGATATAGTGAAGGTATCTTCTTACACTTAGATTATCATAAATTCTTTTTCAGCATTAGTCAGTTTCTTCTTTTTCATTTCACGAATTACTCTAGAATCCTGTTCCGTCTGTGACAACTGCAGTACTATTTCCATTCATGTATTCATTTTTCAGGGCCTATGGAAGAATTATTTCAGGATTGCCACACAGCTACTGATGTTTTTATTTTCATTTTGAAGCCAATTGTAGAAGACATAATTTTCCAGAGCATTCTTTACGCAACACAGAAGGGAAAAATTTTAAATCTGAAGGAACATGAGCTGTTTACTTCTTTGAGAATTAATGTATTTATGGGTTACCACAAGTTGCCGTCATGGAAACACTACTGGTCTGCATGTGATGACCTTGTTATTTCTACTGTAAGGTGATGCATGAGTAAGGACAGGTTTGATTTTATTTTGAGTAATTTACATCTTAATGATAAAACAAAAATTCAAGAAAGAAACACTGATAAATTGTATAAAATACGCCCGCTTCTGACTGTTTTGAATAATCAATTTATGTCCATATACAGGGACACTAGAGAACTCAGTATTGATGAATCAATGATTGTCTTCAAGGGAAGAAGCAGCATAAAGCAATACAATCCATTAAAACCAATCAAAAGAGGCTATAAACTATGCGCAATTTGTGATCAAAAAGGATACACACTCAATTTTGAAGTGTATCAAGGTAGAAATGAGACACTGGAGAAGGACTTTGAAGGGTACGGTTTAGGGGAGAGAGTAGTACTGAAATTGTATAAACTGTATTTGGTACAGTACAGAAAATTGTACTTTGACAGCTTTTTTACTTCTATCCCATTTTTGGAGAAATTAAAATCCGTAAATACATTTGCCTGTGGAACAATTAGAACAAACAGGAAAGGTTTGCCAGCGAATTTACCTAAAGAAAAATGTCTAAAGCGTGGGGAATCAAATCGCAGAGTGTCATCTTTAAACCTAACAGTATTTCAATGGAGGGACAATAAAGTTGTGTACTTTGCTTCAAACTTCCATGGCACTGAGCAGAGCGTAGTGTCAAGAAAACAGAAGGATGGAACTAGTATAACCATACCATGTCCAGTTATTGTATGTGATTACAATAAAAACATGGGTGGTGTGGATCATGCAGACAGATTACGTTCAACTTATGGTCTTGAGAGGCGATCAAAGAAATAGTGGCATCGCCTTTCTGGGAAGCAATATAAATTGCTTTTGTCAATGCTTACGTCCTTTTCAGTGATCTACATGGGGCACTGCCACTGCTGGAATTCAGGCGTGCTGTGGCACTAGGGCTAATGAATGAACAGCAAGTGCCAAATCTCAAAAAGAGTAACTCTGGTAAAGATGAAATAGCTCCCCTAAACAGAAGGAAAGATAACTTTTCTGTTCCTAAGGATGTACGTCTTGGCAACCAAGGAAACCATTTTGTAGTGTTCAGTTGTAAAAGAGGACGATGCGAAAAATAAAATTCAGTCGAGACCACTTTCACAATGTAGTACATGTAAAGTGTATTTGTGCTGCAATGAGAAAAGGAACTGTTTCCTACAATTTCATGAGGTATCACCAAATATGTGATATGCATATACTGTCAAAAATGTTTAGCTAAGTTACTATGTATTGTGAAGTTGCTCTAGAAGGTAAATTTATGCGAAGTTTAAAAAAATTCAGAAATATCGTATTGTTGTTAATTAATTTTCTAATGTAAAAATATTTAATATTTATGTGGAATAAAGTGCAAGTTATAAAAAATGGAGCAACTTTCTGCGCATGTTGTGATTCTGTCCATGGAGTCTGACGGTACTTCTGAGTACCAGGAGTGAAAAAAGGTTGTAAAAAATAAAATACAATTTTACAAAAAATCCTACCGTCGTTTGAGGCTACAATAGCATAAATTCTGCAAACAAAATGTTAAAAAGTAAATTTTTTCTTACGTTAGGAAACAAAGCGTTAAGTCAAAGTACAACCATTACACTATGACCGTATTCATGTTTATGTATCTGTCCGTAACTCTTAAGAAGTGCTGCAACGTCTTCTAATTTCTATTTATTTGACTTCAGTACAGGTTTCTTAAGTGTAACTGGTTAACGTAGATGACAGCATTGTTATCCACAGTGAATGGCTAGAGAAAAATTCAATGCCATAACCCATCTCTGCCGGCCGCAGTTGCCGAGCGGTTCTAGGCGCTTCAGCTGCTGCTGCTACTGTCGCAGGTTCGAATCCTGCTTCGGGCATGGATATGTGTGATGTCCTTAGGTTAGTTAGATTTCATTAGCTCTAAGTCTAGGGGACTGATGATCTCAGATGTTAAGTCCCATAGTGCTTAGAGCCATTTGAACCATAACCCATATCATTTCTGTAGCAATAAGACGATGGATGATTCGCGGGAGGTCCACAGTCGCCAAAGACCCCTGCCATCGTTCCAGGAGGGATTATGTAGTTGTTTCTGTTTTAACCCTGGAAGAAAGTGCAAGCAAGCTCTGGTGATCTGGAACTGTTAGGCTCTACCTCAATTTCCTTCGACGGAAAAAACAGCAAAGAATGTATATGTTCCACCAGCACGATTTACAGTGCTCTTCTCTGCTTCGAAACAACTGCACAGGGTTGAATTAACAATCAGTCTTCGGATGCGTACGTCCACCTAACGTCACAGTAGTAAGTTACCTCCGCACCGCTTGTACACAACCCGTTTCAACACTTGCATGGCATCATTACACTATATATTCTGCTAGTTTTACACGGCGTTTCGTATAAAGTCAAATGTACATTATTTTAGATATTGTCCCAAAATTCATTATTGTTTTACCTCATACGTGCACTAAATGGTCAGTTTGCATCCCGTTAGGATGTACAGTAAAATAGTGTAAAATTCCATTATTTTTATGTTTTCAGTCGTTCTTCATGCGTTTCCCTTGGTTTTTCCTCGAAGCATTCTCAGTAGCCGGTAGTTCAAATGGCTATGAGCACTATGGGACTTAACTACTGTGGTCATCAGTCGCCTAGAACTTAGAACTACTTAAACCTAACTAACCTAAGGACATCACACACATCCATGCCCGAGGCAGGATTCGAACCTGCGACCGTAGCAGTCACGCGGTTCCGGACTGCGCGCCTAGAACCGCTAGAGTGTGTGTGTGTTTTTAGAAAAAAGTGTGCTGGTTGTGTGTGGTTATTGGTTATAGTCAGTCTCTGTTTTTCAATCGTCTTTTGTTTGCTGTCTTGTTCTATGTGGTGGGGGATGGTATGGGTGAAGAGGGGCCGGGGAAGGAATTTGAATGGAGGAAATTGCTTTTTTTGTGAAATGTCAGTGGTAGCGAGGTTAAGTTATTAATTTACCAGCGAGCAGCTATTTATATTAGTCATTCATTACTTTCTTGTTCGCTGCAAGGGGCTTTGTATGTGAAAATTTTTCTGTAGTGTTAGGAGTTTTCTGATGCCATTTTTTCTTTCTAATAATTTTCATATCCTGTTCCATGTCAGATGATTCATGCCCAAGCTTTATTAGATATTTGGCACTGGTAGAGTGGTTACTTTCAGTCTTCCACCCTCCTATATGTTCGTTGAATCTATGTTTGAAACTTCTCCCTGTCACATTCACGAACACTAATTTGCATTCTTGACATTCTATCTGGTATATACCGACTCCTTGCTTTGTATTTGTGTGGTTATTCTGTTGGTGTGTTTGTGTTTGCGTGAGTGTCGTTGAAAATGGCTCTGAGCACTATGGGACTCAACTGCTGTGGTCATTAGTCCCCTAGAACTTAAAACTACTTAAACCTAACTAACCTAAGGACATCACACACATCCATGCCCGAGGCAGGATTCGAACCTGCGACCGTAGCAGTCGCACGGTTCCGGACTGCGCGCCTAGAACCGCGAGACCACCGCGGCTGGCAAGTGTCGTTGAAGTATGTTTCTTGTTCTATATGCTGTGTGCAATCCTTGTTCTTCACTATATTTGCACATCATTTACCGTGTAACTACTGATTTACTTGATTTTGCTCCACAGACCGGGAGGAGCATCGCGTGAGACCTTGTTGCCTGCACTCGCGTTTTCGGGAAAGAGCTGACTATTTTGCGCCCGATGGCTCGAAGTTTCATAAACAAGTGCGCCGAGGCGGCTTAACGCGACATTGGTCTCGCCGACTGGCCAGACGCGGCAGTCAGCTCGTCAGACCACAGGCGACGTCCCGGCCGTCCCGTCAGCCAATTAGCTGGGTGTCGGCCCGCTGAATAATGCAGCACTCGGCCGCGCCAGTCCTGGGTTCGCTGCCAGCTGCCAACCCGCTCTTAATGAAGCTGTTCCAGGCCAGCCCACCGGCGTCACGTGCGCCCTGCCCACAATGGGCAGCGCAGCGCGTCCACTGCATGCAAAAGTAAGTTTCTCTAAGTCGAGACGTCCGCCAACTGAAGCGAGTGCAGCTCGCGGACCTGCCTTGCTTACTCACTATTAATTTTCATAGCGCACCGTTTTTGTTAGTTCCGAGACTGGTATGGTGCACCGTCCCAACGTGGTCTACCCTCTGCAAAGCTATTATAACCTGTATCCACTCGATCATTGTACCAACAGTCGTGCGTCGGTTTCCCTCTTCAATTTTAACTCATTCCCGTCCTCCTGCCCCCCCACCCTGCGCACACACACACACACACACACACACACACACACACACACACACACACACAAGGAATCGTGGCGATTCCTTGATACCACGGTTATTGCCCTATCAGTCGGAGCCTTCTTGCAGCAGGTGCTTTTGCCCTCAGATTCGATTCAGGACCATATCATTAGCTAACCGCTCTACCCGTCCAGTCTTGAGCACTCTCCAGTACCACCGAATTGTGAAAACTTCTGTTTTCTTCATGTCTGTACTATTTATCGTCCACATTTCACTTTTGTACAATTTACGCATACAATACATTCTAAAAAGACTTTCTAACTCTTAAATTACGGTAGCTTTGAGCGCGGTTTAGATCACGTAGATTGTATGGTCTGCACAGAATTTTTAAAATTTTACATCCTTTGACTGGCCGTAGTGGCCGTGTGTTTCTCGGCGCTACAGTCTGGAACCACGTGACCGCTACGGTCGCAGGTTCGAATCCTGCCTCGGGCATGGATGTGTGTGATGTCCCTAGGTTATTTAGGTTTAAGTAGTTCTAAGTTCTAGGGAACTGATGACCACAACAGTTGAGTCCCATAGTGCTCAGAGCGAATTTTACATCCATTGCTCATGTGTAAATCTACACATGATAAAAAAGTTAATGACGTTTTACATAGCTGCCAGTGTTCCAACGGGTTTGACTTAATTTGAACAGCGAGGTAAAGAAAGAAAGAGCCAAATCGGATAAGTGGTTCTGTAGTTACTAGCGTCAGTCTTATCCCCGGTATTGAAGTTCCTCGTCTCAAACGGATATTCCTGACTTGCTATCGCATTTATACGTGCTACTTATTTTGTCTTCAGCAACGATTAATTTGCGTAGTAATTCCAGCAAAAATAATTTTATAAACATACATTAGGCCTACTGAAAATCAATGTATTAAAGATACGTTTCTTTTTACATACAGTTCTGACAAAGCCGATTTGTCGTGGCGATAAATAGTTTTCTTTGATTTACTTCACGAATTGCAATACCTTCAAAAAATTTCGCTTTAATGAAGGGCACAGAAAGATGGTCTTTTCGAAATGTACTTCTGACCAAAAAGCGATTCTAGTAGCTAGACTCTGAGGTATTTGTTAACCCCGACTTTTGAGTTCTTGTGGTAATATTTTCATAGAAACTTTCACCTCGTAGCACAGATTTCTTTGGAAATCAAATACCAGTTTTTATAGCTTTAGGTTTAAAAATGTTTTAACATAACGAAATATACTGATATAAACTTTCAGCCCATACTTTGCCCCTCTCATGGTTACATTTCGCAAAACAAGGAAACAGGTTTCAATAGAGTAGCACAAGCTCTGGTTGGAAAACGAAAGGCAGGGTGTGCGGCAGCGTCTGTTTCTATGGATTAACCCAGAAATTGCTTTAACCAATTTACAGGAGGCACTGCAGAGCTTTAAATTTTGTGTGATACATGTGCCGCGACATAAAACAAATACGTTGTGAAAAAAGATTCAGTAACTAAAATGTAATGTTTCACAATCCAGCATCATCAACCGCGTTCTCTGATGCAGGGTTTCCCAAACTGTGTCCCACGGAACACTGGTGTCCCGCGGGAAGTGAATAAATGCTACTCGAGAAACTATTAATAACATGATATTTCTTTCCGACGTTTATCATTTTCCTTAAAAATGATTTCTGTGTTAGAAGTTATGATTTGAAATTGAAGTAATCACTAAATAAGATTTATTAATTTTTAAAATTTTGATTAGCTTTAATGAACAAGATGGGGATTCGTCGAACCACTTTCACACTATTACTGTACCACTCCAATCTTGAACGGCGTGCGGGAAAAATGAACGCCTAAATCTTTGCGTGCGACCTCTGGCTTCTCTTATTGTATTCTATCTATCTATCTATACCCGAATCCCGCTCCAGCTACTGCCGGGTCCGCGTGCTGACGAGTCCTCTCCATTTGGCTCGGTGCTCCCACCACTGTTCTTCCTTCACTTGCTGTATTACGATGATCATTTCTAAAAAGGCTCTGAGCACTATGGGACTTAACATCTATGGTCATCAGTTCCCTAGAACTTAGAACTACTTAAACCTAACTAACCTAAGGACATCATACACATCCATGTCCGAGGCAGAATTCGATCCTGCGACCGTAGCAGTCGCGCGGTTCCGGACTGAGCGCCTAGAACCGCGAGACCACCGCGGCCGGCCGATGATCATTTCTCCCTATGCAGGTGGGCGTCTACAATATATTTTAGTAATGGGGATGCGGGAGGAGGAGGGGGGGGGGGGGAGAAAAAGCTGGAGACTGAAATAACGTGAAAAGATCTTGCTGCAGCGAAGAACAACTTTGTTTTAATGATTTTCAACTGAATTAGCGTACCATATCAGTCACAGTCTCCCCCCTACTTCTCGATAATGCAAAACGAACTACCCTTCTTTGAACTTTTTTGATGCGCTCCGTCAATCTTATCTGGTAAAGATCATATTTCGCACAGCGGTACTGTAAGAAAAGACGGACAAGCGTAATGTAGGCAATCTTTATAGTAGATTTGTTGAATCTTCTAAGTTTACTGCCAATAAAACGCTGTCTTTGGTTCGCATTCCCCCACAATATTATCTATTGTAACGCCAATTCCCTATATCCCTACATATTTAGATGAACTGACAGCTAGATTTGTGTGATTTATCGTGTAACCGAAAATTAATGAATGCGTTTTAGTATGGTGTGGTTGACTTCACACTTTTCGTTATTTAGAGTCGGCCGGCCGGTGTGGCAGTGCGGTTCTAGGCGCTTCAGTCGGGAACCGCGTGACCGCTACGGTCGCAGGTTCGAATACTGCCTCGGGCATGGATGTGTGTGATGTCCTTAGGTTCAAATGGCTCTGAGCACTATAGGACTTAACATCTATGGTCATCAGTCACCTAGAACTTAGAACTACTTAAACCTAACTAACCTAAGGACAACACATAACACCCAGCCATCACGAGGCAGAGAAAATCCCTGACCCCGCCGAGAATCGAACCCGGGAACCCGGGCGCGGGAAGCAAGAACGCTACCGCACGACCACGAGATGCGGGCTATGTCCTTAGGTTAGTTAGATTTAAATAGTTCTAAGTTGTACGAGACTGATGACCACAGATGTTAAGTCCCATAGTGCTCAGAGCCATTTGAACCATTTAGAGTCAATCGTCTGGTTTCGAACGATACAGATACTTTGTTTAAATCACTTTGCAACTGGTTTTGATCTTCTGATGGCCTTACTAAGCGTTAAATAACAGCATCGTCTGCAACAATGTGAGATACCTACTCAGATGTCCCCTAAATCATTTGTATGGATTAGGAACTGCAGAGGCCCTATAACACTTATTTGGAAATCACCAGATATGACTTTGGTTTGAGTGGATGATTCTCCGTCAGTTATTACGAACTGTGACCTTTCTGACGGTAAATCACGAAGCAGTTACAGAACTGAGACGATACTTCACAGACATACAATTTGATTATTAGTCGCTTGTGACGAACGGTAGCGAAAGCCTCCAGAAAATCAAGAAATATGGAATTAGTTTGAGATCCCCAGTCGATGGAACTCGTTGCTTCATGAGAATAAAGAGGTAGCTGTGTTTCACAAGAGCGGTTATTCTGAACTTGTGTGTCAACAGGAGGTGTGTAGGAGGTATGAAATGCAATGAACGCTTAGGCTTAGCCATAGGTAAAATAGGAGGTAGTTCATGACGTTCAAACGCAGTGTATGTTGAAAATACAAGTGCAAATAGACGCCAGTGATATAGGCTTGCAATTCAGCAGATTACTTCTGCTCCCTTTCTTGAGTATTCGTGTGGTCTGTGCAACTTTCCAGGCTTTATGTACGGTTCTTTCGTAGAGCGAGCTGTTGTGTATAATTGTTCAATATCGAGCTATTTCATCAGCATACTCTGAAAGGAATTTAATTAGCATAGAATTTAGACCAGAAGAGGTACGTTTATTAAGTGATTGAAGTTGCTTCGCTACACCGAGGATATTTACTTCTATGTTACTGTTGGCAGCAGTTCTTGATTCGAATTCTGCAATAATTATTTCGCCTTCTTTTATGAAGGAATTTCGGAAAACCGTATTTAATAACTTTATTTAGTAAACCGCATTTAATAGTGGCACTGTTATTGGTGACATTACCATGTATATTCTGTCCTAATACGAAAAGTCGTTGTGCTTCGTCACCTTATTTTTTTTTTTTTGTTCTAAGTAAGTTATGATGTTACGCAAGTTGAGATGAATATTCTGTTATTTTAAAGTGCATATTACTTAACACACAATATTTTAATGATCGTGTAACTTGCACTTCGCAATAACGAAAATGATATGTTAAATTACCCAAGAGTACTGTTCCTAAATAATTGGCGCATCGCTGCAGAGACACGTGATATTAGTGTCAGCGGTGCTGAGGAACAGCTGAAGTAGCTAAAATCTCTAAAATTTAACCCAGCTTCAGCAGCCGATGGAATTCCTATCAGATTCTATAACATATTTCCGTCTGATTTTGCCCCTCTTTTAATCATAAACTATTAACTATTACCAAACAATACGCTTACTATCAAGCGCATGGAATATCACGCGAAATTTTTTGACTGGATTGAGTCGCAGCTGGAATCCGTCAACGCAAAGAATTACTTGTGCTCAACAATTTGACGGAGGTATGAACTGCAGGCTCAGCCACAGGTAAAATTGGTATCAGACTTCGGTTCATTGGTAGGATATCACACTCTAGAGAAATTCCATCAGTCTGCAGAGGATACTGCATACAACAGACTCATGCGACCCGTCCTAGAATATTGCTCAAGTGTGTAGTAGTTGTACCAAGTACGATTGACAGGGGATATTCAACGAAAAGAGAAAAGGAACACAAATGGTCGCAGGTTTCTTTGACTGTCAGGGAGACGATGATGATGATGATGATGATGAAATTTAACTAACAAATGCTTAAAGTTCGAGGCAAACTATCGCGAGGAAACTTAGCAAGTAAGTTTCAATGCGTATCTTTAAATGATGAATCTAGGAATATACACTCCTGGAAATGGAAAAAAGAACACATTGACACCGGTGTGTCAGACCCACCATACTTGCTCCGGACACTGCGAGAGGGCTGTACAAGCAATGATCACACGCACGGCACAGCGGACACACCAGGAACCGCGGTGTGGGCCGTCGAATGGCGCTAGCTGCGCAGCATTTGTGCACCGCCGCCGTCAGTGTCAGCCAGTTTGCCGTGGCATACGGAGCTCCATCGCAGTCTTTAACACTGGTAGCATGCCGCGACAGCGTGGACGGGAATCGTATGTGCAGTTGACGGACTTTGAGCGAGGGCGTATAGTGGGCATGCGGGAGGCCGGGTGGACGTACCGCCGAATTGCTCAACACGTGGGGCGTGAGGTCTCCACAGTACATCGATGTTGTCGCCAGTGGTCAACGGAAGGTGCACGTGCCCGTCGACCTGGGACCGGAACGCAGCGACGCACGGATGCACGCCAAGACCGTAGGATCCTACGCAGTGCCGTAGGGGACCGCACCGCCACTTCCCAGCAAATTAGGGACACTGTTGCTCCTGGGGTATTGGCGAGGACCATTCGCAACCGTCTCCATGAAGCTGGCTACGGTCCCGCACACCGTTAGGCCGTCTTCCGCTCACGCCCCAACATCGTGCAGCCCGCCTTCAGTGGTGTCGCGACAGGCGTGAATGGAGGGACGAATGGAGACGTGTCGTCTTCAGCGATGAGAGTCGCTTCTGCCTTGGTGCCAATGATGGTCGTATGCGTGTTTGGCGCCGTGCAGGTGAGCGCCACAATCAGGACTGCATACGACCGAGGCACACAGGGCCAACACCCGGCATCATGGTGTGGGGAGCGATCTCCTACACTGGCCGTACACCTCTGGTGATCGTCGAGGGGACACTGAATAGTGCACGGTACATCCAAACCGTCATCGAACCCATCGTTCTACCATTCCTAGACCGGCAAGGGAACTTGCTGTTCCAACAGGACAATGCACGTCCGCATGTATCCCGTGCCACCCAACGTGCTCTAGAAGGTGTAAGTCAACTACCCTGGCCAGCAAGTTCTCCGGATCTGTCCCCCATTGAGCATGTTTGGGACTGGATGAAGCGTCGTCTCACGCGGTCTGCACGTCCAGCACGGACGCTGGTCCAACTGAGGCGCCAGGTGGAAATGGCATGGCATGCCATTCCACAGGACTACATCCAGCATCTCTACGATCGTCTCCATGGGAGAATAGCAGCGTGCATTGCTGCGAAAGGTGGATATACACTGTACTAGTGCCGACATTGTGCATGCTCTATTGCCTGTGTCTATGTGCCTGTGGTTCTGTCAGTGTGATCATGTGATGTATCTGACCCCAGGAATGTGTCAATAAAGTTTCCCCTTCCTGGGACAATGAATTCACGGTGTTCTTATTTCAATTTCCAGGAGTGTAGTACAAAATTCACGTATCGGATCCTCACGGAACCGTGAGGACAAGTTTACACTAATTAGACCGCGTTTAAGCTACGTAAGTGAATGGAACGTTAAAAAAAAAATAATAACTAGTACAACGGGAAGCATCCACTGTCACGCATTTCACAGTTGTTTGTAGAGTAGAGATGTAGATATGGATGTAATTATTGATATGGAGAAAACTGTTTTCATGTTTTTAAGTTACAGCATGTGTAGGAGTGGCGCTAGAAATGAGAGAAGCAGCCACGAATAACTCATGACGCCGGTCGGAGTGGCCGAGCGGTTCTAGGCGCTACAGTCTGGAAGCGCGCGACCGCTACGGTCGCAGGTTCGAATCCTGCCTCGGGCACTGATGTTTGTGATGTACTTAGGTTAGTTTCGTTTAAGTAGTTCCAAGTTTTAGGGGACTAATGGCCTCAGAAGTTAAGTCCCATAGTGCCCAGAGCCATAACCCATGACACCTGCACAGGATGAACCAGAACTCCACTGACAAAATTTCGGACGTTGTCCACGGATATTTTCTGAACATTTTGGCATAAGGGACACATGGTCTTCGGTGGCTCGTTACAAAGATAATCTAATTTTGACTTTGTTACGAGAATTATCTATAAAGATACCCCTTCCACTCGGAAAGTGGGTGCACTCAATGGCTGTTATGTGATTTATAAATTATAGAGCACAGCAATCAGTTGTCTCTCTCTCTTTTTCTTTTTCTTTTTATTTATTTATTTATATTTTTCTTTTTTGCAGGTTTTATTACGCAAATCCAGATTTCGGCTAATGCCTACCCATTATCAATGCACTATTTTCAATCAGTTCACTATTGTTTTTGTTTTAGAAAGCATACATTTCACCAAAAAAAGAGCAGAGACAGAGGAAAACATTCGGTAGGAAACAGAGAATGATACGAAAGTGTTGCATAGGGCGCCAAAGGGACAGTTATTGAACCTACTCGAGGAAATGGAGATTTATGTGCGCAGAATACGGCAACCGGTATTACTGCTGAAATCAACAGCATGAGGTTAACCAAAACGCTTTTGTTGATGTATTCAGAAGGCTACTAGTTTAGCCGCGTCGAGCGCCCCAGCGCATTGGCGTGAGGTCGTTGGCGCCAGCCGCCGGCGGCGAGGAGACTGGGTGGGTGGGGCTTGCTTCGCAAATGGCGCCGCAGGAAGACAAGAACCTCATACAGAGAGGTCAGGTGTATTTGATGTACGGCAGAGCGCTGTTGGACTCAGGACTGGTCGCAGCCGCCGCTGCACGCCAGCTCGGGACGAAGACCGGATGTGTGTAAATCCCGGGAGCAGGTGCTGGACAATGGTCGCTCGCTTAGTGGACTGCGGAATGACCGGCAAAGACTGACTGAGAGCAGATGAAAGATGACGTCTTACTCCTCTTTGAGAGTCTATAATAATTTACAATCCAACATTGATGCACATCTTAGTGCATCGGCGATTCCAGATAAACGAGGCTCATCCAGTGACAACAGTAATTTCAAAAAAGTTAATATTTTATAGTCGCTAAACATTTGCAGAATGAACCTCTGAATTAACAACTTTTAAAGACTTTCATTCGATTTCAACATACGATGTCTCAGATGATAGCTTTACGCTGTACTCCTCATCTCTGAAAGCTACATATCTAACTATTTTATTTCTTGATTTACTACATCTTTTATATGTTTCATTATGAAAATGTATGTCAGAAAATTGTATCCTCTACAACTACACAGTAAATGAACACAGCATCAGTATCTCATATTGTCATACTTGTGAAGTTATTTAATGAGCAGTTAACTACTTTGCCAGCAACTGTATTAAATGTTGATTTCAAGTGCTATTAAAAAACTTTAATAATTTATAAATGGTCAGCCGGTCGGGGTGGCCGAGTGGTTCTAGGCGCTACAGTCTGGAACCGCGCGACCGCTACGGTCGCAGGTTTGAAACATGCGCCGGGCGTGATTAGCCGAGCGGTCTAGGCGCTGCAGTCATGGACTGCGCGGCTGGTCCCGGCGGAGGTTCGAATCCTCCCTTCGGGCATGGGTGTATGTGTTTGTCCTTAGGGTAATTTAGGTTAAGTAGTGTGTAAGCTTAGGGACTGATGACCTTAGCAGTTAAGTCCCATAAGATTTCACACACATTTGAACATCGAATCCTGCCTCGGGCATGGATATGTGTGATGTCCTTAGGTGAGTTAGGTTTAAGTAGTTCTAAGTTCCAGGGGATTGATGACCTCAGAAGTTAAGTCCCATAGTGCTCAGAGCCATTTTATAAATGGTCACTCGCATTTTATAGTGGACACTACGACTGAACATACAACCGAAAGATGTTTCTATCAAGAAGGCACAAATAACAATTTAAAAAATACTTAATGACAATATGCTGTCATTTGTCGTGGGCACACTTGGGTAGTAAAACTATTACTTACATTTATTGTTGAATGATCTGAGTCTAACCGATTTTTTATGACATTTCTTTATTTAAATATCGTTGTAATGTCCAGGAAGTGGTCAACTTGGATCATATCATGTCTGTAAAGCTTAAGAACGATGTATGTTAGGTGGGGATGGGCTTCAGCCAATTGAAAAAAAAGTAGATGGCAGCGGAACAGTACGGGAGTCAAGTTGAGACTGAAACCTCTCGAGTGAACAGATCAATGGAGCGATGCTGGACAGTTTATGTCGAGTTATTGAAAAAGCCAGACCTGCCTGCGGCAATCTGCATCATTCGATCGTGGAGGAGTTTGACTCTGGATGGTGAAAGGCCACTATCATACTTCTGAAGGTACTTTATAATTAGAGAGCAGAACTCTTAACTTTTTCCACCTGTTATAATGCACTGTGCATACAGAGTATCAGTTACTGTTGTTTGTATCGTAGGTGTTGATTGGTGAATCATCATGTTGAACTCTGAACTGTTTCGAGCTGGCGAATGTTCCTGTATGGTGATTACGAAATTGACTTAGTTTTCGCGTATCTTAGATTACTATTTAGTCTGGAGTCTTTGGTGCCATTCTCGTAACGCTTTCAATGTATCTTTACTGCATCTGATAAGGCTATTTCCTGTATGTAATTTGACTGAATAGCGTAGGACTACAATCTGTTTGACATGTCGTTTCTTGAAAAAATATTATTCATTATAATTCTCTGTCTTCTACATCAATTACAGACGTAGAATACAACACTTGTTACATTATTCATTTATCTTTTCTTTTATATTTCTGTGTACTTTATTAACTCGCAATTGTAGCCACGCATAATCTGAGGGCAGAATCACAGCTATAGATTGTAATATGCAGCGTATTACCTGTGGGGTATGAAAGCTGACGTATGTGACTCCAACCTACGACTACATCGAGCTCTTACTTGTCAACAGAGCCGTGTATATCTCAAGTACCTAATGTACGAGTAACCGCAGGCAAAGACGCAACTGGTATGCTCGGATGCTGTTTCGAATAGCAACTACTCAGCAGTAACCGTTAGGTTGGCCGGTTGGTTGATTTGGGGAAGGTGTCCAAACAGCGAGTTCATCGGTCCTATCGGGAAATGGAAGCAAGTCGGCCGTGCCCGTTCAAAGGAACCATCCCGGCATCTGCCAGGAGTGATTTAGGGAAATGACCGAAAACCTAAGGCAGACGGCCCGAAGCGGCTTTGAACTGTTGACCCCCCGAATGGGAGTCCAGCGTGCTAATCACTGCGCCATCTCGCTCGATAGCCCTTACATACAGTCGCATCCTGCTGTCATGATATCGCTCCTATTAAACTACAGAGGATTGGCAATTCTTTCTTCCCGCAGCATCACAGCTTGGTTTGGATAGATGGTACATCGTGAACTGTGCCGTAAAAACGCCCCATCACGAACTTGAAGATGTCACGGCTCACATGATAAATCATCATTGGTACCTAATGAAATGCCTGTGTACTAAATAGAAACATCTTTCATAATTTCATTCACATTTTAATGACTGCACTTTACAACATCCATTCCATGCGTATTCCCTTCACCAAATAAACCCACCTTCTCCACATAATACGCAATACATTAAGTGAGAGTTTGGCATTTGTGTTATAATTTACTCTCTTTTATTACGTTTTCGGTCTGAGGGGCAGGTCAGCAACAATAGAATTATAGCTTCAGCTTCACCAGCACGAGTTGTAAGAGCTCCTTAAGATTTCAGATTTTTAAAACTACCAGAGAATCCCTTTAAATTCGAAGTCCACACACCATGTCGACAAGAACTCATCTCGACAAAAGTGGAAAAGTCTTCCATGTGGATGACGAAGAAATTTATAAAAAAGAAAAATTAAAAAAAGGAAAGTAGCCGAAACAGTGCGGTGGTGCTCAACTCGGAGAAAGCCGGTTAGTATCGTTGTGGTATTCGGCATTTTTACAGTTAATATTTGCTGACACGGATGAGAGAGCTGTTTTGGAAAGCCCTGATCTCCAGAGTCTACGCCGATAACATAGATTAAATTCAAACTACCAGCACAGTACCTCTTAGAGTGAGGGCACGTGGCAATGTTCATGGTGATTCATCCGTCGGATGAGGCGTTGGGGTCGGTGGCCCATGAGATGCTTTTCCAGAGGAGTAAGCAACCGAGTTCACCTTCTATCGCTGTCACGCAACACAAACCATTCAGAGAAGCATTACAGCCTTCCACTCGTAGCCGGTACAGTTACGACACTTCTCAGTACGACTTTACTTAGGCAACACCAACCAGAGCGTGTGCTGGGGCATAACCAAACCACTTTCACAAAAAGCCAGTGTTACCCCATCTCACCTTCCACCATAAAAGCGACATGTTTCTCAAAGGCGTCGACGATGTGTAAAAGTTACTGTTGTATGGGTGTCAGGAAACCGATAGAAATAAACAAGACTAGCGATTCTTCTTATGCCCTTCGTCTCACTATTACAAGTAGTCCTGCTGGTAAGCTCAAAACATGCATCCATAGCCTTATATATAAAAACCAACAACGGCTAAAGCACATTGTGAACTCTGAAGTGTAACCAACTAGTACATTGCGTGATAAAAAAAAGTGAACCACCAAGATAATATGGGAGGACTGTAATGTAACTTCGTACACGTACACACCATCATGCGGTATGTAAATATTAACATTGCAGTTGTCTGTAACTGGTATATGGCCATCAGATACTATTAGTATTGTTCGTGTTAAATGTTACCATGGTATTAGGTTATACAAGGGGCGTAAAACACATTAAATGTTGAGAGATCACTGTGAAAGACATTGAGATGTCAAGCACTGGTCTAAGGCAGCGCTATCAGCATCTGCAAAGAGTTTGGAAAGAGCGTCATTATGGGTCTTCATTGACAGGTTGATAGTCACGGAATATCCAGATTCGAACGGCATTCGAATATGCAGTGCATGGGGAAGTGAGAGCAGCATACTCATCGTGAAGGTTCCAGTCGACCATGTCTGTCCACCACAAGGGAGGAGTGCCGTATTGTTATCCAAGAACATGGTCACATCTGCACCTGCTACCCCAGAATATAATGGAATCCCCTCAACATTCCATGCCATCTCACAGCATTGAAGGCAGACTGCCAGTAGCCAGACTAGATAATTGTCGTCTCATGTTTAGGCTGTCATTAACATCACAACACAAACAGCTGCGTTTGGAGTGATGCATTGACCGGGAAGCATGGACTCCGGTGAAAAGCATCCAGTTGTATTGAGCGATGAATCACGCTTTTGCACTACCACAGATGACCACTGCGACGACCTAAGAGGAGGTCACACTCTACCAGTGTACTGGAGAGGGCCAGCAGTTTTGCTCCTGGCATCGCGGTGTCGAGAGATGTCGGGCATGACTGCAGGTCACGGTTGACAGTGATAGGCGGAACTCTGACGGTAAGGAGGTAGGACACGGGCATCCTGCGTCCTCAGATGTTACCTCTTACGCGGCAGTATCGTGCTACCATTTTTCAACAGTACAATGCTAGCCAACACGTGGCACATGTCTCTGTGCGCTACCTGCGTGGTGATGAAGTACCCCTGTGGCCAGCAAGATCCCCACACCTCTCCCTCATAGAATACAGAACAGACGTAAACGGCGTCCAAGCGCCAGTATCCAGAATATCATTGACGAATTGCAATAGTTGTGCGCCAGCTTGGCTCAGGAGAGGATACAAAGACTTTATGGCATCCTCCCCGTCCGAATTAGTGCATGCATCCACGACAGAGGGGAGGGCAACGTCTTACTGGTTAGTTTTGGGTTAATACTGCCAAGTTATTTATAAATTTGGATCGATTGTGTACTCATCCTATCAAACAGTGAAGTTCGATTTTCGTTTTCTCCCTTCCTTTTGGGGCTTCACTTACTGTTGTCTACATGTGCTGTGCGGTAGAAGGTACTTCGCCCAAATTTTAGCTATTTTCTATTTCATTCACCCTTTAGGCAGCGCACCATAATTCGTCATTCTATCGTGTGTCACGCGATATTCTTTACAGATGACTCGCACTTTTCAAAAACAGTTCCAACGAATATAAGTCATCTATTTACCTTTCTTAATACTGATTTTACGTGCTCGCCCCATTTCTTACCGTTCTTAATACCATTTCGAAATTTTTAAACGTTGTGACGTACTCCAGCTGTTCGCCATTAATCGCTTAATTGGATATTATTTGGCTCATTCTCTTTCTTATTGGCTGCGTGTTGGCCGTTGTGCGTTGCGTCCCATACTCATTCGCCCACGTGACCCACAAACGGCAGCTAAGGAAGGACACATTTCTGATCTAAATGATCCCTTGGGTGTGTGACCTACGGTCCCTCGAAGCTCTAGCTTTACCCTTGAGGGCCTGGACCACTCCTCCCCACCTGCACATGCGATAAGAACGTGTGATTTGTTGCAGCACGGTGCTGCCGTGCTGCCGTCGCACGGAAAACGACCCGTGGCACCGCCTGAGGGCGCCAGGCTACCCCATGCAGGGACGGGCAGACCACAGCAGTAGCTGCTCGCCATTAGGAGCCGCAGCACGCGCACCCCAGCATTCCACGACTTCGCAGCAGCGCTACCCCCTCCCCCCTCCCTGTCCACCAACACGGCGTACTGCAGCCTCCTGTCGCAGGCCGAGCTCTCTGTAATTCCGACCACACCGCAGCTACACAGCTTTTTCCTGCTGCGAATTTACGCGACACGTCCACTGCAGCTGTGTTTAAGCCAAATGTAGATTACAGAGCTGTCTACACGCCAGAAACGACCACTCACTGTCCAGTGGTTCAGCCTTTAAAGGACAAAGCCTCTCCGAGGCCCACTTAACGTTTCCAGCTGCCCAAAGTGTATCGGTATGCGCGCGGATCAATGACTGCCAAGCTCTCTATTCGTCAAAAAACTCATCCTCTGCATCGAGCTTCACTCAGATTCTTGCCGTGCCTACTCCACATCTGGTCGTTGAACTCTACGTGCAGCTTGCCTGTAAATTATTTACATCGATATTATTCATTTATGATATGAAAATGTGGAATGTCTTTCTCTTGCTCGATTCAGAGACGTTGAGTCGACTACACACATACGTGTGAGGGGGGTTCAATAAGTAATGCAATTCATTTTTTTCTGAAAGCAGGTTGGTATTATTCAGGACAACAATACACCACATTATTCCTAGAAATTTTTCCTATAAACCCCGTATTTCAACATAGTCTCCGTTCAATGCGACCATCTTACGCGAGGGCCTGTACGCTCTCACGAAACCACTCTTCTGGCATCGGTCGAAACAGTTGGAAGTTGTGCGCGATCCGAGGTATAGGGCGGATGAGGAAGAACAGTCCACTGAAGTGTCGTGAGCTGTTCTCGGGTGCGCAGGCATGTGTGCGTCCTTGCGACGGCATGGAAAAGGAGAACTACTTGCATTTTTCTGGCGACGAACACGCTGAAGTGGTTTCAAATGTTCAAATGTGTGTGACTTCCTAAGGGACCAAATTGCTGAGGTCATCGAATCCTAGACTTACACACTACTTAAACTATCTTACGCTAAGAACTACACTCACATCCATGCCCGAGGGAGGACTCGAACCTCCGGCGGGAGGGACTGCGCAATCCGTGACATGGCGTTTTAAATCGCGCGACCACTCCGCCCGGCTGAACTGCTTTCTTCAGTTTCCTGAGGGTAACACAATACACTTGAGAGTTGACCGTCGCAGCGTGAGGGAGGACACCAAACAGAATAACCCCTTCAGAGTCACAGAAGACCGTCGCCACGACTTTACCTGCAGAATGTACGCCTTTTAACTTTTTCTTCGGAGCCTGTCCCTGACGTGGGCGAGCAGACAGGTTTGCGCGATCTTGCTGCGGTGATGACAGACGCCTTGCCGAACGACTCACCGTGGTGTCATTCACTGCCGATTCACGCTAGACACTTTGAAAGCGAACATGAATATCTGTAATGCTCTGGTTTTTCGTCGACAGAAGCACAATCAGAACATTTTGCTTGGAAGGCACTTCCATTGCAGACACCATTTTGAAAGCTACGTGTAACGCCACCACTATCGAAACTTCATGAAACTATAGGCGCTGAAGAGGAAATACTCCACGATGTCCCACAACAAATTTCGCATTTTTTCAACCGAAACTGACCAAGGAAATAGTGTTACTTACTTACTGAACTAATCACCTAAAATTTGCGGCGCAAATATTTCGCAAATGGAAAGTACTATAGATGCCCCGTTTTCACACAATGTATTGGTAGTCTTAGGCTTGTACTGTTAGCGAATAAACATATTGCAATAGTCCTTAGAGAGTATATTTTTGGTGCTAACATACACTTTTTAAATGGAACAATGTCTATTGGCATTAACAAACTAAAACTGCGGTAAATTAGAATGCCAGTCGGCGTTTGCTGCAGGAAATACGAAATATCGTATTTTGAAACTCAAACACACCGACACATATACAATACCTGTGGTACCACACTCTAAAGAACAACCCAAGTTCATACACTAGTTATGCGGATTCTAATCAGTACCGAGACAATTGACTTCACAGTTTGTGGTCAAAATGACCACCGACAGCGGCAATACACGCTTCCAGTATGGTAAGGAATGACTGCTGCACACGTGCTAACATTCCAGCGGAGATGTCGGGCCAGGCTGCAGGAGTACGTCGCTGCGTATCGTCGGGTATAGTTGATATGTCCTTGTACACAGCGTCGTTCAGCTTTCCCCATAGATAAAGAGTCTACAGGCGCCCAATCCAAACATTTGGAAAAAATTCGTGAAGACACGCTGTAGCACTTCGTGCACCATGGGCTGGACAGCCATCACGATCGTACTGCACGTTCCGGTAGTCTGCAGAGGAACGTCTTCCAGCATCCGTGTAAGATGGTCTCTTAAGAGGCTGAGATATTTGAGCACGTTCAGTGTTCCGCCTATCAAAAACGGACCTATCACCTGATGGTTAACTATCCCACACTACACATTTACACTCAATGGACGCTGACGTTCCACCTGAAGAAGCTAACGGCGATTGTCAGCAGACCAATAGCGCACGTTTCGGCTGTTTACCTGGCCGTGATTGGTAAGTGTAGCTTCACCACTAAGTAAGATACATGACACGTCTGGAGTATCCTGTCTAAGCCCGTGTATGGAAGTTAACAAGATCCTCACAATCGTTTCGATGCAGCTCTTGATGGAGAGAGGTGCGATAGGGATGGTACCTATGTCGATAGAGAATGCGTAGGACACGTGGCTGACTCGTGTCAATTCCTCGTGCGATTGCGCGAGAGCAAACATGCGGATTAACTGCAACAGCAACGAGGAAATTAATTTTTCCCTTTCTGTCGTCACTTGTTTCCTTCTATTACGTGTTACACGTCCACTTTCACGTAACTGGATGAAGGGGCAAATAAGTAATTGACGAAATGGCTGACATCTACTCGGATATCTTGTCGCAAACACCGTGCAGAAACGAACTGCATTCTTCCTACACTCTTCATACACTATGAGCATGTCAGCTTTTTCTGCATTGATAAATCTCTCCGTCCATTTGTGGCGTCGCAACTAGTGCGAGCGCACAGTTTTCTATCAAATATTTACTGTGAAATGTAGACAGACTGTAAAGTAGCCATCAGATTAGCATATGTGCTGTAGCGGGCAGATTACCGGTGTCCGTTCGTCTGACGTCACGACCATATGGCATGTCTGTACCGTGAGAATGTAAGACCTGTGCGCTAACTAGCCGCGTGTATAACGTGGAACTTTCATCTTTAATAACTTCTAACTGAGGAACCTGAGGAAATTAAAAGTTAATATACTAGTTTCTGTTATGAATAAAAATAAGTCATCCAAATTTGAGCTTTGAAACCTGCATATTTTGGAAATTAGAAAAATCTTACAGAAAACGCAAATTTCTACAATTTTCGAGTCTAAATAAATACCATTATGTATAGATCACCTTCAGTGACCATCCAACTATGAAACAAAATCACCTTCCGTGCTTTTGTATTTATTTTGAGAATTTTACTTTTAGAAATTCACCTATAACTTTGTTAAAACCATAAATGTTTTGAATTTTTGTGAACAGTTATTTTATATGAGTAGGTGAGAGTGAATGAGTGTGCCTGAGTGAATGAAAGAGGGACATTCGCCATTCTTTGCAAGTGTATAAAATCTAGGTTGGAACTCGCAAGTGTTCAGACGATGTAACCGTGGGAACAGAGTCGCCAGTGGTTCCCCATCTTAGTGAATGTCGGATGTCCAAGAGTGTATGGTATTGTACAAACAGCCAGAACGTTCGCGAGTATTTAAATAATTTCTGGAAATAAAGTAAAGTCTAGTTTTCCTTTCGGTTTGTTAAATTATATAGTAAATTTTGTGTAACAAGAAATCATGACGTAAATGATTCAGAAGTCATGATTGGTGCGTGCTAGATTTTGGCGCGAGGCGCACCCAAAGAGTTAATTCTGATTGGCTGTGTGATGTGTGAGCCAATGAGATGCGAGGACGGTTAGGAGACTAGGAGAGTGAGTCGCGAGTGGATGAGGAGTCGCGAAGGAACTGTGATCGAGAAGAGACATGCTTGATGTGTCCTCGCGAATAATGTGTAAAATGAAGTCATAAAACGGCTTCATCGGTTCGGTACTGTGCGATTTGAGACTGGAAGAGTCCAGTAACGCGTAGTGTGAGTTTGAGCGAGTTGTGACTTTTCGTTCCGCGAAAGACGCGAGTAACTTTAATAATTAAAAGCGTGGCGGTACTTCGTAAACTTTTACTAAGTGCTTATGGCGAGCATTAACGTTAAAAAACGAACTATTATTGAACATCGACTGCAAACGTGTATGTTAGAAAATCGTCTGTGTTGCAGTTAAGTAAATTCCGTAACTTTGAAAGCTAATTCTGGCGGGGTTTGAGTGTGGATAGAATTGTGAACTGAACTTTCTTCAAACGTAGATTAGCGGGCTGATGATCAGGCTTAAAGACAATAAAGAGCTTAAATAGAATTACCAACTTCGCGTTCTCGTTTGAGTAAACAATTACTACCATTCCAATAACTCAATTTATTTAGGAAGATTGCTCATAGATTGTATTTCAGCAAACATGTATCGCGGCCTCCGGTGAGCGGCTATTAAATTGCAGTTTCTTCAACACTGCTTTTCTGCAATTTTTCCAGTAGCTGCTATCAGGAGAGGCGAGTGCAGCAACTACCTAAGAAACGAGGTAGGTGGATTTTCTTTCAGGGAAAGGAAACTGCGCGATAAGAGCCTGACCCGTCGCAAGTGGTGCATCGGCCGGGAAATAAAAATAGTAAATTCCAGTGAATTTCAAAAAAAGCAGTAGTGACAATTACCGGACAATACAGAAGTGCTCGCTATGTGTAGGAACTGTGTAGCGTACAAATTGATATCGCCACGTGAATAGGAAGGACAGTGAAAGTGTCCGTGAACTGTAATGTGTTGTACGGAACGGAAGAATTTTTCGGTGACTACGCGCCGATTGGAATAGCAGTCTACGACGGCGTCTGGCAGACGACGAGCTACGGAGACTACGCAGAGGCGACGACAGCAGTGGCAGTTGGCAGCGCTGATTCGAGCGGGGGCCCGGAAACTGGTACAGCATTGCAGTGTATGGTGAACGGACCCGCAGTTTCATCTAGCAGCAACGCAGCACGCCGAAGCACAAAGTTAAGTACAGTGCTTTTGAAAACTTTGTGTGTTTGTGGAGTCAAACTGAGAAAAATGGCTGAGTTTCAACCAAGTGACAAAAAGGCGGAACTAAGTTGTGATAGTGGGATGGAGACAGGGGAAAATGACCCCATGAATTTTAGTTTAGACGTGTCTCAACCCAATTTCAGTAGTAGTTTGACTGATTCATCCTATGTTAATTATAGTTTGGAGTCAGATCCAAATATGTCAGTGCCCAGTGAGTTACAGTTACCCATGCCGGTAGTTAATGTTAATAGGGACATTGTATCAGCAAATGAGGGGGCGAAGGATAATGTCGCCAGTATGCTGATGAATCTATTAACCAAGATGAACGTGTTGGATTCCAATATGTCAAGTAAGATGGATTCCAGTATATCAAAATTGGAAACTAATATGTCACAAATGGAAACTAATATGTCAAGTAAAATGGATTCAAAAATGTCTAAATTAGGATCTGATTTAAGTAATGAGATGACTAAAATGGGCGCTGATTTAGATTCCAAAATATCCGATCTCAGAGACTGTTGGAAGCAAGATTTAGCAGTGCTCAGTAGTAAAGTAAATGTTGAAATACAGCAGGTTAAACTAGAATGTACAGAAAATATTGTTCAAGTGCAAAGTGAATTGACGACACGAATCGAACAGGTTACTGAGGATCAACAGCAATTTAAATCCCATGTTGATGCAGAATTAGATAAAGTATGTGAGCACATAAAAGTGGTAGAGAATTCCAATGAAATTAATCATGCCGCCTTAGAATGTAAAGTAAATGATACCAAAATTCGGTGTGAGGAACTTGGAGAGCAAGTTGTAAATAAGGTCAATAATTTAGAGACTCACATAAGCCATTTCAGTGAAAGTGTGAATGAGCAACTTTGTGGGCATGAATGCAGACTAACCAAAGTAGAACAGTGTGTTTCTAACCATAGTGGTAGTATAATTTCCAGTGGAATAATTGAATTTACCGAGGTTGCGTATGTTACCCACAGACAGTTTTTAAAATTTGACCCAAGTAAGAACATGCACCCCAGAGAATTTTGGAACGATTTTGAAGACGTTTTGCCGAAAGTATGGAGCGATAAACAAAAGATAGGCTTTATCACTTCAAATTTGATGGGAGAGGCCAGAGTATGGGGGAATTTAGCCTCTGAAAAATACGCGAAATTGTCAGAATTTAAATTAGCGTTCTTTGAGGAATACTGGGGAAAGAGAAAGCAGATGGATGTTCTTAATCGGTTCTGGTCGGGAGAGAAGTATGACCCCAAGAGAGAGGGCATCAAACGATTTGTTCAAAGGTGGGTAACAACTCTGTCCTACCTTAGTAATAAGTTAGAAACAGAACAGATCATATTAGGGGTAGAAAATAAGCTACCGTGGAACTGGAAAACTAAGATCATATCTGCGCCCCGAGATAACATTGACAAGTTCGTACAGTATTTAGAAAGGGTTGAATCCGTCCAAAAAGAAGAAGAAAACATGAGGAGGGAGCATCGCCCGCCTGCTAGGCAGAATGACAATCGCGCGGATGTAAACATTAATAGGATGGGTGTTCAGAGAGGCGGCGGATACCGTGGCAGTTCACGTGGTAGAGGAAGAACATATGTTAACAGGTTCAATGAACGCGAGCAGTATGACAGCGGCCGACAGATGTCAGGAGGTGAGGCGGTCAGCTGGAGGCATAGTGATGACGCACCGCGCTCGGAAAACCATTAATTGTCTACGAGTGTGCTGGCGATCGTAGGCAACAGCGTTTAAAGTTAAATCCGCTGGCAAAACCATTCATAAGAAAGCAGCCTGAACGACCACCTAACATAAATGTTGTTGCTACAAAATTTAGGGAGGATAACGTAAAACAGACAGAGATAGTAGCTTTAAGTCAAGTGGAGGTTAATGAACCAATTAACTGTAAGAATAATCATAAGAAGCCACTTATTGAAGAACTAAGTACTAGTTATAAGGGTAATAATCAGAAAGACATTATGCACAGTAAAACTAATGAAGAGCTGTCGGATAGGGGTGAGAACAGTAATAATGGCAGGGTTGTGACTGTGCTTGATAAGATAATTGATGTTGTAGATAGTTACGAAGAAGAGGATAGATTAGAGGAGGAGGTAGAGGTTAATGACGACGCCTTGGATAGGGTCGTAGAAAAGGAGGTTAATGAGAAAGAGGGGAAACATTGGAAAAATGTTTTGACTTAGCAATAGTGGATAGGCTAATAGGAGCTGCCACTAGAATTGAGGGTGATAATAAGCATGAAATAAACCCTGTAAGTGTGAATGTGATTGCCACCCAAAAGACAGGCTTCGAAAGGAGAGAAATTGTGCAAGATTTATTGGAGGAAGCAGAACCCAAAATAAATAAAGAGTACTTAGGGCAACCGATAGTAGAGCTAAGAGTATTAAATGAACCAGTTAAATGTTTGATAGATACTGGATCGGAAGTCTGTGCAGTATCCCAGAACTTGGTAAATGAACTCCCTAACAGTAAACAGATTGTTAAGATGCCAGTAAGTGGCTTGAACATTGTAGTAGCAACCGGTAAGACTAAGAAGACAGTAAAACAGGAAGTGTTTCTACCCATAGCATTTAAGGAAGTAGAAATAAGACAGAACTTCTTAGTTATAAATGGACTGAGTGTAGACATATTGGTGGGGGCTGACTTTTTGAATAAATATGAAGGATGGGTGAATTTTTCTACCAATGATGTTATGGTAAAAATTAAGGGTAAACTAATTACTATACCTTTCATCGGTAAGCAGCTATGTGAGGATCCTGAGCAGAATGATTTTCCTATATGTATTTGTAAAACAGAGAAATTCTTGGAGGGCTATAATGAGTACGGTGGTAAAAAAGTAGAGGATCCGTCTGAGCTTGTGAGTGTCAGAAATAGGATCGAGGAGAAATTACTAGAATTAATTGATATTGATGAAGCAAGGAAAAACGATTTAAGACAAATACTAGTCAAACATGCCGAGGTTTTCTCAGATCAACCAGGGCTAGTAAAGGATTATGAGTGTTTTTTGACAGTGCAGAAAGACGCTCATTTCTTCAAAAAACCATTTGCAATCCTAGAAGTACATAAGGAGGCAGTACGTGACTTAATTCAAAATATGTTAGAGTGGGGAATTATTGAAAGGGCTGTTAGTGTGTACAATAACCCGCTAGTCATAGTTCCTAAGAAGGATGGCTCAATTAGACTAGTGTTGGATGCTCGAGCATTAAACAAAATAGTACTACCTGAGAGTGACCGTCCGGAGAATATTGAAGAACTGCTACAAAAGTTTAAAGGTGCTAAGTTCTTTACATCCATGGATGTGACCTGTGGATATTGGAACCTACCGTTAGCAAAGGAATCAAGAAAGTACACGGCATTCTTATTCGAAGGTAGATGTTATCAGTATAAGGTGGTGCCGTTTGGTTTAAATATAAGTGTATGTGCCTTTGTAAGAGCTATGTCGCAGGTATTAGGGGACCATCTACTAAGAAGAATTACAGTGTATGTAGACGACGTTTTGATATCGACACCAACGTGGGAGGAACACTGTATGTTATTGGATGAAGTATTGAGGGCCATAAAATTGGGGGGTATGAAATTGAAGCTAGACAAAACTGAATTTGTGAAGAAAGAAATTAAATTCTTGGGGCACATAGTGAGTGGCGATGGTATCATGCCGGATCCAGAAAAGGTTAGAGCAATAAGGGATTATGCTGCACCTACAACACGTAAAGCATTAAAGGGGATGTTTGGTTTGTTTGGGTTTTATAGAAAATTTGTGTCTGGACAATTATTCAATGCACCGTGCCTGCGAGAACTCTTAAAGAAAAATGTAGTTTATAAATGGACTTCTGAGTGTCAGAAGGCGTTTGAAGAATTGAAAGAAGCTCTTATTAATAGTAAGATTTTGAACCATCCCGATTTTTCGAAACCATTTTGTCTGGGATCTGATGCTTGTGGTTACGGGTTAGGAGTTGAACTATTTCAGTTGGAAAAAGAAGGAGAAGAGGAAGTCCACAAGACCATAGCCTTTGCGAGCAGGTCATTGCAACAATCCGAGAAAAATTATAGTATATCTGAACTTGAAGCATTAGCTGTTATTTTCGGCCTGCAAAAATTTGAAAAGTACCTTTTAGGACATGAAATTTGGATCTACACAGACCATAGTGCCTTTACATATTTAGACTCATGTCAGCTAAAACATGCTAGATTAAGAAGGTGGTCCCTGTATTTACAGCAATTTAATTATAAG
Organism: Schistocerca gregaria; assembly: GCF_023897955.1. Lineage (NCBI taxonomy): Eukaryota > Metazoa > Arthropoda > Insecta > Orthoptera > Acrididae > Schistocerca > Schistocerca gregaria. The sequence continues at coordinate 898,766,354 of NC_064922.1, forward strand.
ATGATATACATTAAGGGTTCCGAGAACATCGTGGCGGACGCCTTATCAAGAAGTGTGAAAGATACAGGACAAGAAGGGAAATCTTTAAGAAATACCGATAATAATGAAGTAATGTTGGCCATCATGCAGCTCCAGGACGATGGCTTAATTAAGCGCATTTGTAAGAACCTACGGAGGGAACAGAACCAGGATGACAACATTAAATTAGTAAAGAGTAGATTAGGTCATCCAGACTACCCAAAATTACTGGTCTACTATAAAGTGCATAACGATGTCTTATTTAGGCGCAGGAAAGACAGTGAGGAGAATTGGAAAATATATTTTCCGGAGCAACATGTAGATGCACTTATAGACTACGTACATTGTAAGTATGGGCATTATGGCGCTCGTAAATGTATAGCTAAGTTAAGTGAAGTGGTAATTTTTGATAATATGTGGAGAAGGGTGCAACAGCGATTAGAATCCTGTGATCGTTGCCAGAAAGTTAGGGCCAACAATAGAACTATCCAAGGACAGATGTATTCAGTAGAACCACAAAATCGGCTGGATTTAGTAGCTGTAGATTTATTTGGTCCACTACCAGTGTCTAGAGGGGGATGTGAATATGTGTTTGTGATGGTGGATGGGTTTACTAAGTACGTAAAATTTTACCCAATTAAGAAAGCCAACTCTAAAGTATTAGTGAATAAGTTGGAGAAGGACTATTTTGGGAAGATAGGAGTGCCAAAGGCAATATTGTCAGACAATGGGCCCCAGTTTATCTCTAAGAAATTTAGTGAATGTTTACAACAGAGAGGTATCGATCACATAAAAATCTCCGCGTACTTTCCTCAAGGGAACATGTGTGAGCGAATTATGAAGGAGTTAAACAGATTGTGTAGAACATATTGTCATAAAAAACACTCCGCTTGGGCCAATTATATTGAATACTTCGAAGAAGTAATAAACCATCTGAAGCATGAAGCCACAGGATATGCACCAGTAGAGCTAATGTGTGACATTAGGCCGAATAATATTTTATTCGACCTGGTCGAGTTTCCAAATCTCAAAGACATAGCCATCGAAGAGAAGGAGAGACTGGCACGTATTAATATAAGAAAGAAGGCCCTGGAAAGAAAGAGAAGGCATGACGCAAGAGCTGATCCCACTAGTTTTCAGGTAGGGGATCTAGTGCTAGTGAAAACTAGGGAAAGATCTAAGAAACTTACGTCAGAAACAAAGAAGTTTACCGATGAGTACGTGGGCCCATTTAGAATCGTAGAGAAGCCTCACCCAAATGCTTATAGACTGGAGTTTGTGAAATCACATAAGGTGTTAGGGCTTAGGAACATTGTGGATTTGAAAAGATATGTTCAAAAGAGAGACGTGGCCAGGAGTGAGTAGATACCTCAGAGAGCTTTGCACTCTTTGCAGAGCTAAGTGCGTGACGAGCACTAGGTCTCGAGTCGTTTGACAATATTTCTTCCACTTTCTTTTCCGTATTGTCAACCTACCTCTTCTTTCATTCAGAACTAAAATTCTATCGTCTTTCCTTCTTCTCTATCGTAGTTTTTAAGTGATAAAGTGTTTAAGTAATGAGTAGGAAAGAACCTCAGTGCAGTATAGGTTAAGCGTAAGGAATGAGTGTAAGAGAAAATCAAAAAGGATTAAGATACCTCAGATAAGTAATAAGTCTCAGTAAAGTAAATGTTTGGCCTAAGGTGTGAGTAATGCCCTTAGAAAGGTAAAATAACTAAGAAATGTAAGAGCCTCAGAAAATATGGTGACGAACATTGAAGCTGTTTGTTAAGTAACAGAACGATATGTTAAGACGTAGCATTAAGCTAATGTTTAGGAAAGGAAATGGAGCAGTACAGCAAAACTGTCTGTTCAATGAAGTCAGAGCCTCAGGAGGTGATTTAGTGGTAAAATGAGTAAAGGTACAGTGCAACAAGGTTGACTGTCAAAGGGGTAAAGGAAGTTAAGTTAAAGGGACAGTGCAGCAGGACTGACTGTCAAATGAAGAGAAATATGTGAGAAAAGGAGAAAGAATGAGCATAGTGTTTGGCTAGCTCGATATTAGGAAAAAGTGAGGCTACGAAGGTGAGTAAATAAAAAGCTTAATGTTGGTAACCAGAGGTGGCGTTTGTTGGTAAACAGAGGAGATGTTTGTAAACAAAAGGAAGTGAGGCTACGAATGTAAACAGAGCTGAGGCGACGTTGGTAACTCAGGAGGTGGATGTATGTTAGAAAGTATAGGTAACGAGGTTTCGCAGATTAGTAGGAAACGCTTTAACAAATACTAACCTGAGTGTGTGAAGTATGAGTATGAGAGTTGTAAATTAAACCCGAATGTGACTAGAGAAAACCTGATGTTGACAAGAAATTGAAGTAACTCCAGATATGTGAGATGAGGAAAGTACCCATGACATCGATTCCATTTTTGACCAGAGACACACAAAGCTCCCCAAGTTTGTCGTAGAGATTAGTATAAGGATTGTAGTGTTGATAAATGAATAAGTAAATATGTATTTTTCAGTGTTTAATTTATGATACAGGACTACAGGAGATTGCCTGGAGACAGAATTGTAATATTGATAATTTTGTGTATATTTTATATTGTTGTGTATTGTACAGGAACTGGAGAGTCACCAGTGCTGGCGGAGATTTATTATGTATTTGTGAACTATTTGTAGGAATTGTTTTTCTTAGTATTTCTTATGTAACCATAACTTGTTTGATTATGAGATGAAGAAGTAATTAAAGAGTAAATGTGCCACTTCGGTACTGCATTAGGAAAGTCAATTCACTTTTCACTTAAAAAAAAAAAAAAAAAAAAAAAAAATTTGAAAATTGTACATACTGTAAAGTAAATTTTATCAAAAATATGAGACTTTAGAGTCAAGCAGATAGCGCCATTTATCGCTGCTGTAGGTTAAGACGTAGCAGTTAGAAAGGGAACTGAGGCCAGCTGATGTTTCAGGTGCGCCGAAGTAAACAGAGGTGGTAGCACGAGACTTGAAATGGACCTCCCAAGCAGGACCCGGTCGAACTACGAGTGCTATCAAAATCTTAAGTGTAAGTGGTAAAAAAAGTGACGCTCACCATAGCGATAGTAGTGTTAGTGTGCGTGTGACGTACATCAAGATAGTATTTAGGTTTGTTTTCTCTTTCAGGAATTTGTAAATAGAATTTTGTAATCTGAAAAATTTTTTTTTTTGAATGATGATAAAAGTGCATGTTTAGATATAAGATGTTTTGTAGGTCGTCAGCCCTAGGTATAAGTGGATGATTGATGTACAGGAACTATAAATGTTAAATAGCTGTTTGAGTAAATCTTTAATAGAAATTTTTTTTAGAAAACTAAAAGTTTGTCATGAATGAAAAAATTTAGTTTCCTCAGGAGGTGTGTGGCGTCGCAACTAGTGCGAGCGCACAGTTTTCTATCAAATATTTACTGTGAAATGTAGACAGACTGTAAAGTAGCCATCAGATTAGCATATGTGCTGTAGCGGGCAGATTACCGGTGTCCGTTCGTCTGACGTCACGACCATATGGCATGTCTGTACCGTGAGAATGTAAGACCTGTGCGCTAACTAGCCGCGTGTATAACGTGGAACTTTCATCTTTAATAACTTCTAACTGAGGAACCTGAGGAAATTAAAAGTTAATATACTAGTTTCTGTTATGAATAAAAATAAGTCATCCAAATTTGAGCTTTGAAACCTGCATATTTTGGAAATTAGAAAAATCTTACAGAAAACGCAAATTTCTACAATTTTCGAGTCTAAATAAATACCATTATGTATAGATCACCTTCAGTGACCATCCAACTATGAAACAAAATCACCTTCCGTGCTTTTGTATTTATTTTGAGAATTTTACTTTTAGAAATTCACCTATAACTTTGTTAAAACCATAAATGTTTTGAATTTTTGTGAACAGTTATTTTATATGAGTAGGTGAGAGTGAATGAGTGTGCCTGAGTGAATGAAAGAGGGACATTCGCCATTCTTTGCAAGTGTATAAAATCTAGGTTGGAACTCGCAAGTGTTCAGACGATGTAACCGTGGGAACAGAGTCGCCAGTGGTTCCCCATCTTAGTGAATGTCGGATGTCCAAGAGTGTATGGTATTGTACAAACAGCCAGAACGTTCGCGAGTATTTAAATAATTTCTGGAAATAAAGTAAAGTCTAGTTTTCCTTTCGGTTTGTTAAATTATATAGTAAATTTTGTGTAACAAGAAATCATGACGTAAATGATTCAGAAGTCATGATTGGTGCGTGCTAGATTTTGGCGCGAGGCGCACCCAAAGAGTTAATTCTGATTGGCTGTGTGATGTGTGAGCCAATGAGATGCGAGGACGGTTAGGAGACTAGGAGAGTGAGTCGCGAGTGGATGAGGAGTCGCGAAGGAACTGTGATCGAGAAGAGACATGCTTGATGTGTCCTCGCGAATAATGTGTAAAATGAAGTCATAAAACGGCTTCATCGGTTCGGTACTGTGCGATTTGAGACTGGAAGAGTCCAGTAACGCGTAGTGTGAGTTTGAGCGAGTTGTGACTTTTCGTTCCGCGAAAGACGCGAGTAACTTTAATAATTAAAAGCGTGGCGGTACTTCGTAAACTTTTACTAAGTGCTTATGGCGAGCATTAACGTTAAAAAACGAACTAATATTGAACATCGACTGCAAACGTGTATGTTAGAAAATCGTCTGTGTTGCAGTTAAGTAAATTCCGTAACTTTGAAAGCTAATTCTGGCGGGGTTTGAGTGTGGATAGAATTGTGAACTGAACTTTCTTCAAACGTAGATTAGCGGGCTGATGATCAGGCTTAAAGACAATAAAGAGCTTAAATAGAATTATCAACTTCGCGTTCTCGTTTGAGTAAACAATTACTACCATTCCAATAACTCAATTTATTTAGGAAGATTGCTCATAGATTGTATTTCAGCAAACATGTATCGCGGCCTCCGGTGAGCGGCTATTAAATTGCAGTTTCTTCAACACTGCTTTTCTGCAATTTTTCCAGTAGCTGCTATCAGGAGAGGCGAGTGCAGCAACTACCTAAGAAACGAGGTAGGTGGATTTTCTTTCAGGGAAAGGAAACTGCGCGATAAGAGCCTGACCCGTCGCACATTCACGAACTACTGCTTGGACTATTTATTATTCACTGACTAGCAAGTTTCAGTGCACACAAGCATCACATAAGGACACTGCAAGCAAACATAACAACATCATACCTAGGAACTACGCGGATTGAATGGCACAGACCAGTGTCGGTGTGGAAACTTTTCAACATAAGATATCTCGCAAACGATTCGGACTAAATTCCGGTAAAAACACCACTGACTTCTAATTTACCCCACTTTTAGTTTGTTAATTCAGTAGCCATGATTCTGTTTAAAATGTGCATGTTTGCACAAAAAATACACTTTCTAAGTATTATTACAATCTGTTTATTGGCTAAAAATACGAGCCACTGACAACCAACCCATCCTACAAAAACCGCACGCCAAGAGCACTCTCCAATTCCGCAATATTTGCGGTGCAAGTTTTAGGCGATTCATACTAGAAGAGGAGCAGCAATAGTACGAAACTTGTTGGCAAATTAAAACTGTGTACTGAACCAGAACACACAACTGGAACCTTGTCTCTCATGTAAAACGCCGTTACCGATTGAACTATCGGTGCACGGCAAAATACCCTCAGTGTCAAAGATGCATAGCGAAAGATTCGTTATGGAAACAACCCCTAGTTTATGGCTTCGGAATTTCTCCGGGATACCCTTTCTTCGAGGATGTGAGTCGTGTTTGGTTCAAAAATTGTTCAAATGACTCTGAGCACTATGGGTCTTAACATCTGAGGTCATCAGTCCCCTAAACTTAGAACTACTTAAACATAACTTACCTAAGGGCATCACACACATCCATGCCCGAGGCAGGATTCGAACTTGTGACTGTAGCAGCAGCGCGGTTCTGGACTGAAGCGCCTAGAACCGCTCGGCCACAACGGCCGGCAGTCGTGTTTGGATACCTCCGTCAGTAAGCTCAGCAAGCACATTTTGCGCGAAAAGCAAGATTCCAAGTTCACGTCCCGACCCGGCACACAGTTTTTATCTTTCCCGAACATCAAAACAGCGCACACTCCGCTGCAGAGTGAGAAATACACTCTGGGCGCAAAAATCCTAATTGTTACAAGAGATCGACGTCTGTTTAGAATTACCAACAACATGGAAAAAACTGTTTTTCATAAACTTCGTGAGGCACAAATTCTTCACAGGAAGCCATCATCTCCTAGTATCAGCTAAGATGGTTGTGAGATGAGCGCCGTATGGACGACGTCAGGCTTCCCCACCAAGTTCTTTACAGCAAAGTACTTTCCCGTTCGAAACTACAAGGATGTCCAACGATGCGTGACAAAAATTAACTCAAACGCATCATGTAGAAGACTCAGCTCATCCTACAGACCTGAAGGAGAACGCACAGGTTGTCAGTGATGGCGCAAACTGTCTCCACGACTGTTGCTGCATCTGAGGAGGAACCTCCCAACGTAAAGATGTCAACTGACGAGCACAAAAGTTTGCCATATTCAATGACGTTCACCTCTACGTTGCGCACGATGTAACTTTCACGCAAAAATTTGTATCCACAGTCACTTAACTCAAACACAGAAAATGAGCTCCTTGTAATAAGGCCTTAAAAACGAATGCTCGGATAGAGGCTGTGGCCGCTGCCAACATCGACGGCGAGTGAATAAATTTATGAAACACATCAATTTTACAGAAAATAGCTACCTAAAACTGAATTCTACTCACACTTTTGCATGGACGAGAAAAACAGTAAACACGAGTGAACACGTCTGTTTCATATCAGTCGTGTGCTACATGTTCGGAGCTGCATGTATGAGGAACAGTCAAACTAAACGAGGCAGATGAAGAAAAGTAAGTAAACTTTATTATTTCAAAAGTAGTCGCCATAAAAAATGCATTTGGCCCACTGTGAGACAAGAATGTCAATATCTTCTCGGAAAAATGATTCCAGTAGTCTGTAAAAACATTATTGTACCCAGACGTCTCTTCGTCTGAACAAATCTTCAGGGCTGCAAAAATATGGAAACCGCATGTGGATACATCGGGACTGTATGGAGGATGTTTACAGGTTTCTTAGAGAAACTTCTACAGCGTAGCTCAAATGGCTCAAATGGCTCTGAGCACTATGGGACTCAACTGCTGTGGTCATTAGTCCCCTAGAACTTAGAACTACTTAAACCTAACTAACCTAAGGACATAACACACATCCATGCCCGAGGCAGGATTCGAACCTGCGACCGTAGCAGTCACACGGTTCCGGACTGCGCGCCTAGAACCGCGAGACCCTACAGCGTAGCAGAAACAACATTGACAAGAGGTGGGCCGGCATTCTGCTGCAACAGGATGACGCCAGACATCAGTAGCCCTTGGGGCTTGCATTTCGCAGCGCGCTTCAATTTTTGCAAAGCGTCCATGCACCCCTCTGCCTTGCGATTTCCATTTTTGAATCTCTGGAGATAGACATTCTTGGCAATCGATTTGCTTCAGACGAAGAGGTTCATGCCTGGGAACAATCAGTTTTCCGTAGGCCATATCATTTTGCTATGAAGGATTGTCTCATAGTTGGGTAAATGTATTGACAGTTATGACGATTACTTCCGAAATAATAAACAGTTCGCTTACTTTTTTCCCATCTGTCTAGTTTTCATTCGCATGCCAATTATACAACCACATCTAGCCATTTTACGATTTATGGTGAAGCGTACTTATCGAATCACTGTCATTTCCCTATTTTCTTATTCATACCGCTTATGACGGACGGAACGAGTTATCGATGATAAGCATTGTTGTGAACGTAAATCTCTCACATTTTACTTTCATGGTCTTTTGCGAGGTAGATTCACAGGCTTACGACTGGTGGCCTATAATGTGATGAAAAATGGTAAAAAGCACAACAGAAGAGAGGAAGGTTACTCTGCTGCTTCAAAAAAAAAAACTTTTTCTGGCGATTCGAAAAGTCGTAGAATGATAGTAGCTGCGCAGAGCACTTTAAATCAGTTGTTACGCCAAAACTGCTCCTTAATTGGACAAAACATTGAGCATGCTTCAAAAGCAGCGTTCCTGGGATGAATGCTATGTTGGAAATGGACTTTGGCTCGAAAGATTATCCTTGTGAAAAATAAACTCGGAAACAAAATTAAACGATCATTTTGTCGAAACTCTGTAACTGCCTTCTAATGCGACGAACAACTTCAAAATTTGGTCTAAAGGTTCCTGCAATCTTCCTCTGCCTGTTATAGCGTGGCGCCCTGCCACGTCACCTTCGGCCTCGCCCAAGCTTCAAACAATAAGGTGTCAACACTTGGGAAAAAAAACCACAGCTCAGGAGTTCATGTGAGCTGGAGGATGGGTTGATGATGTCACATTGGCACCAAATTTACCACATTTCTGCCGACCACTACCGTGGACGTGTCGCATCATCTTTTGACGGCTCTGCGATGGATGTCACACTCGCGACAGCAAGCGTTTAAATCATGCGGTTTTGTTAAGCTTGGACAAGGAAAACATGTCAGACACACCGCCGCTCAGAATTGAGACGAAAAATCCTCAGGAGGTGGCACAAAAGGTCGTCAATAAAACCACTCCTTTCCCTGGGACTTTGATTCCCACACACTTCTCGGTCGAAAGCGACAGTTCGCTGTCTGATGAGCAACAGCAAGGTGTTCTTCACAACGTTTGACACTGCTGACACCCTCGGACATTTGGACCATTCTCTAAGAACACTGTAGGGCTGCATCCCCATTCACTTTGTCACACCCGTTTGAAGTGCAGTGTGACAGCAATTTTTCCCCATTCGACAAATTTTGAACGTTCTCTGAAGCAGCAAGAGGGGGGGGGGGGGTGATCACGTGGGTTAAAAACACAAGTACCTTTTGCTGTTTCGGGTAACGTTCAAATTTCCTAGAATAGTATACAACGGCCCCTTGTGGTTCCAAACTGTACACGGGAGCAAAAATTGCGGTCGCACTACACGCCAAAGGGGTGCGAAAACGTTTAATGGGACTGCAGCCCCACAATGTTCTTAGTGAATGGTTGAAATGTCCGAAGGTGTCAGCAGTGTCAAAAGCTGTCAAGAACATCTTCCTGTTGCTCGTCGCGCTGCAAAAAATCGTTTTCGACCGCAAAATGTACGGAAATCAACTCCTCAACGAAAATGGTGGTTTCATTGACTCCCTTTATGCTACCTCTCGAGGCCGTTTTGCCTCGAATATAAGCGGCGGTGGGTCTGACATGTTTTCCTCGTCCATGCTCAGGAAACCCTCGGTTCTGTTATCTGTCACAGAGCCGTCAAAAGAAGGCGCGAAGTGTTGGTATAAGAGAGGCTGTGACGGTCTTCTCATCGTGTGACACGTCCACAGTGGTGCCAATGTGACATCATTAACCCACCTTCCAGGTCGCATGAACTCCTGACTTGTATTTTATTCGCGTGTGTTGACACCTTGTTTGAAGCGTCGGCGAGGTCTAGGTTGACCTCATAAGGCGCCACGCTTTTGCACTGTTACAGAGGGAGACCGTAGGTACCTTTAAGCCAAAATTTTAAGTTATCCATTGCAATGCGAGGCAATTGCGGGGTTTCTAGCAAGTGATTTTTAAATTCTGTTGCGCACCGTAGTACATTAAAGTGCAGTCGCAGCTTTCTGAAGACTGTGTCACTTAAATGTAACGAGAAGACTCATGTTCTCTGTAAAAAGCTCGTACGAAAACATTCGCTGCCCTCCGTCCTCCAGAACACTCCTTGGAAGTATGAGTCGACTAACAACCGGTGATGAACAGCAAAACGTAAGCGCATCGTCGTTTACTTGTGTCACTTCGGCAGGGCTGAATGAACACTCTTGCTCGTACGCAGTTTCCAAACATGTTCAGAGTCACTACGGCAGAGAATAACGGAAGGCTTTTATCGGCAAGCCGCGGGAAGTGCTATGACGGCGGCGTAACGCTCGCGGATGACAGCAACAGTTATCTGTTCTCGAGCTGTAAATCTTCGAGGAGGCCTGTAATCATCCCCGACCGACCCCTCATCGACAAAGTATAAGATTCGTTTCCGTGTTATTGGCTTTCGATTATTCATCTCGGAGCAAAATAGAAGATTATGGGCACTCGAGCGAGCGTGCGAGACTGAGTGGTGTATTAGCCGCCGCTATAATTCACTAACGTGAAAACCCCCACGTTCGGTAGGTGCGCTTTTCTTAGGCGCGGCTCTGCGATAGGAGGATAAGGCGACCGGTGCAGGGCGGTCATTACCTGTTAGCGTGTTTGCTGCGCGCCTGTCGTACGATACAGAAACAACCACGGACGTCTCTGGAGTAAAACTAGCGTGTGCGTGTTTCTGACGCGACCACGCTGTCCCCAGATGGGCCGCCTTTGGTCACACATTCCACTGCCTCGTCGCTCGCTGGACGGACAGGCGGCAGCGCAGTCTCATGTGATTGCAGCTAACTGCGTGATTGCTTCGAGCCGTCTGTTCGCGACAAGGGCCCCAGATGACCGAGTCAGCGTAGGAGCCCCAGAGACTGCACCCCACCGGACTGCCCTGCCAGCCTGCTCACGCAGTACCACTTCATCCATGACGGATACAAAATACTGGCCTCTGGTACTACAATAATAACAAAAACACATCGGCCAGCCAGTATCTTGCAGGGGTACCTATAATTTGTTTAGCCGCAATTAGTTTCAGGTCTACGTCAGTACCCACATGGCAAATTTAAGCTCTTCTCCTTAATAAAGGGTTGCCATACATATTGGTACTAAAACAGGATAGAATCCACAGAAATCCAATCATAACGAGGGTGAGGAGAGACTTCAAATGCCTGGAACCTATGTGTCACTGCTGAGCATAATATTAGAATAAATATACACTGGAGCGATAAATAAACTAATATAGGCATGCGTATTCAAACACACAGATATATAAACATGTAGAATACGGCGCTGCAGTCGACAACGCCTATATGAGACACGTATCTGGCGCTACCATTGCAGGTTATCAAAATTTAAGTGAGTTTGAACGTGCTGTTATAGTAGGCGCACGAGCGATGGGACACGGCATCTCAGAGGTAGCGATGACGTGGGGATTAACCCGTACCATTTCACGAGTGTACCATGAATATCAGGAATCCGGTAAAACATTAAATCTCTGACGTCGCTGCGACCGGAAAAAGATCCTGCAAGAATGGGACCAACGACGACTGAAGAGAATCGTTCAATGTGACAGAAGTGCAACCCTTCCGCAGACTGCTGTAGATTTTAATGCGTGCGAAACATTCAACGAACCATCATCGATATGGGATTTCGGAGATGAAGGCCCAGTCGTGTACCCTTGACGACTGTACGACAGTGCCCATCAACACCGACGTTGGAATATGCATGCCTGGAAATATGTTGCCTGGACTGAAGAGTCTCATGAATCCATGGACCCTGCATGTCAGCAGGAGGCTGTTCAAGCTGGTGGAGGCTCTGTAATGGTGTGGGGCATGTACAGTTGGAGTGATATAGGACCCCTGCTATCTCTAGATACGACTCTGACAAGTGACACGTACGTAAGCATCCTGTCTGATCACCTGCCTCCATTCATGTCCATTGTGTATTCCGACATACATGGGCAATTCCAGAAGAACAGTGCGACACCCCACACGTCCGGGGTTGCTACAGAGTGGCTCCAGGAACACTCTTGTGAGTTTCAGCAATTCCGCTGGCCACCAAGCTCCCCAGACATGAACATTATTGAACATATCTGGGATGGTTTACAACGTGCTGTTCAGAAGAGATCTCCACCCCCTAATACTGTTACGGATTTATGGACAGCCCTACAGTATTCATGGTGTCAGTTCCTTCGAGCACTACTTCAGACTTTAGCCGAGCCCATGGCACGTTGTGTTTTAGCACTTTTAAGTGCACGCGAGGGCCCTACACGATATTAGGCAGGTGTACTAGTTTTTTGGCTCTTCAGTTTATTTGAAAAGAACATAAGTTACAAAAATACACTATGTTTATTCATATTATCTTATGAACCTGCCATACTTCTCAGATGAATTGATAGGTTTCTGATGATAAGTTTGTGTATTTGCATAATTATAAAACTGAGCACAGCTTATTTGAAAGCTTTAAGTACCTTGTAAGACGCTCTCAATTGTTGATACTTCCAAACGATTACATTCGTTGGTCCACTAAGCTCCCATGAACGACAAATTTATCCCGACAATAGAATTATATGCTACAGTTGAAGTATATACAATGGCGTATTTTTAGCAATTCTGAGTTCTGAACGCTGAACTCTATACTTCTGAAAAATTCCAGCTATTTATTCTGAGCAGCTAATATTGACTTCGAGGTATCCTCTGAAACTTTTGAAGCCATAAATTCTTCGAATGTGCGTACTTCTCAAACACTGCTGACTCACAACATCTACTTATTTTCCTGAAGGAAAGCAACGTCCTGTCTACTTATTTCATTCCAAGTCAAAGATATCCATTGCAAAATAACAAAAGTTAATAGTTATTCAAGGTCACTCTTAAACAAAGACAAGGGCGGCCACCAAACTCTCAGGAAAGAAAAAAATATAGTGCAGTCAGGTGTTTTTCTTTCAAGAACATTACTTCAAGGCCGATATTACGCATGTTTGTAACAGTTCGTAACTGGAGCTTTCTATGGCCACCTACAAGTCAAGTCACCTTTCGTCTTCCAAAATATTAAAAATACTTCTTCCCCTAGGCCTAATACCCTATCCCTACAAAATATCGTATGGGCCCCTTGAGTTGATGAGACTATTTTGTAAAAACCTTAATAGCAGTTTCTTAACTCTTATACATGACTGAATTTTTCGACGGTTAGTTCAGACAAACGATCTTCTGCAGTTTTAAAACTACTTTAGTTTTAGTTTTCAACAAGTGTCAGCGTGCGAACGATTCAACGAGACATCATCGGTAAGGGCTTTCGGAGCCGAAGGCCCACTCGTGTCCCCTTCGCCTGGGCCCCTCATCAACGACATTGGACTGTTAGTGACTGCAAGCATGTTACCTGGTCGGACGAGTCTCGTTTCATATCCAGCATGTCAGTAGAGGACTGTCCAAGCTGGTGGAGATTCTGTAATGGTGCGGGGCGTGTGCAGTTGGAGTGATATGGGACCCCTGATACGTCTAGATACTACTCTGACAGATGACACGTCCGTAAGCATCCATTCATGTCCATTGTGGTGGTGGTGGTGGTGGTTAGTGTTTAACGTCCCGTCGACAACGAGGTCATTAGAGACGGAGCGCAAGCTCGGGTTAGGGAAGGATTGGGAAGGAAGTCGGCCGTGCCCTTTCAAAGGAACCATCCCGGCATTTGCCTGAAACAATTTAGTGTTGGCTCTGAGCACTATGGGACTCAAATGCTGTGGTCATCAGTCCCCTAGAACCTAGAACTACTTAAACCTAACTAACTTAAGGACATCACACCCATCCATGCACGAGGCAGGATTCGAACATGCGACCGTATCAAGCGCACGGTTCCGGACTGCGCGCCTAGAACCGCGAGACCACCGCGGCCGGCACAATTTAGGGAAATTACGGAAAACCTAAATCAGGATGGCTGAGGACGGGATTGAACCGTCGTCCTCCCGAATGCGAGTCCAGTGTGCTACCCACTGCGCCACCTCGCTCGGTGTCCATTGCGGATTGCGACGGATTTGGGCAATTCCGGGAACATCCCACACGTCGAGAATTGCTACAGAGTGGCTCCAGGAACACTCTTCTGAGTTTAAACACTTCCGCTGGCCGCCAAACTTCCCGCACGTGAATATTATTTAGCATATCTGTACTCTTCAGAAGAAATCTCCACCCCCCTCCCTAGTCGAGTCCATGCCACGTCGTCTTGCGGCACTTCTGCGTGCTCGCGGTTGCCCTACGCAAATTAAAGCAGGTCTACCAATATCTTATATCTTTAGCTTTTCAGTGTAAGTCGGCCGATCAGAACGACGGAATACAGTTGAAACCAAGAATTTTCTGCCTGCTTCTTTGATAAGTCTTATATGTCAGTTGATATCAATTAATAGTACGTCCAATAATGGTGATTCTCTAGAGCTGTCAAGTGTTGATGCGTTTGCTTTGCTGGAACGTGCTTCGGGTTTATTCGTTTGCGACGTATCTATGAAGATGTACATGAGGTGGACTGCCTGTAAAGCTAACCTATAAACAACACAAGGACAAAGCCTTCGTAACCCCGCATTTCCCATAGGTTGTAATTGTCCGTTATTGAATTAACTAATGATATTCTGCTATGTGTCACTAAATCCACCCAAAGATGTAAACAACCATGCATGAGCAGTGCCGATTAGACGGAGGGGTTCTGACAGCCGCTCAGCTCCACTCATTCCACCAGGAAGAAGGTACACGGCTCGTGTCGTCTGTAGTTCAACCTTACTTAGACGGCCAATACCGCAGTTCGTTCGCGTCCGAATTGTTATTTTGTGCCAGGAAGGGTTCTCAACAACGGAAGTGTCAAGGCGTTTCTGAGTGAACCAAAGCGATGTTGTTCAGACACGGAGGAGATAAAGGGAGGCAGAAACTGTCGATGACATGCCTCGCTCAGGTCGCTCAAGGGCTACTATTGCAACGGATGACCGCTACCTAACGATCATGGTTGGGAGGAATCCTGACAGCAACGCCACCATGTTCAATAATGTCTTTCGTGCAGTCACAGGACGTCGTGTTACGACTCAAACTGCGCGCAACAGGTTTCATGGTGCGCAACGTCACTCCCGACGTCCATGGCGAGGTCCATCTTTGCAACCACGACACCATGCAGCGGTACAGATGGGCCCAAAAATATGCCGAATGGACCGCTCAGGATTGGCATCACGTTCTCTTCACCGATGAATGTCGCATATGCCTTCAACCAGACAATCGATGGAGGCGTATTTGGAGGCAACCTGGTCAGGCTGAACTTCTTAGACACACTGTCCAGCGAGTGCAACAAGGTGGATGTTGCCTGCTCTTTTGGGGTGATGCCAGCGTACGCCGCTGGTGGTCATGGAAGGCGCCATAATGGCTGTACGATACGTGAATGCCATCCTCCGACCGATAGTGCAACCAAATCGGCAGTATATTGACGAGGCATTCGTATTCATGGTCGACAATTCGTTCCCCGTCTTGCACATCTTGTGAACGACTTCCTTCGGGATAACGATATCGCTCGACTAGAGTGTTCAGCATGTTTTCAAGACATGACCCCTATCAAACATGCCTGGGATGGATCGAAAAGGGCTGTTTATGGACGACGTAACCCACCAACCACTCTGAGATCTCCGCCTAATCGCCGATTAGGAGTGGGACAATCTGGACCAGCACTGACTTGATGAACTTGTGGATACTATGCCACGGCGAATACAGGCATGCAGCAATGCAAGAAGACTTGCTACTGGGTATTAGAGGTACCGGTGTGTACAGCAATCTGGACCACCACATCTGAACGTCTCGCTTTATGGTGGTACAACAAGCAATGTGTGGTTTCATGAGCAATATAAAGGGTGGAAATGATGTTTATGTTGATCTCTATTCCAATTTTCTGTACAGGTTCCGGAACTCTCTGAATCGAGGAAATGCAAAACTTTTTTTGATGTGTGTAGTTTATTTTCTCAATTCTGGAATTCCTCTCCCAGATAATCCTAGCTGGCTGATTGAAACGCCTAATGCCGCCGTACCAGCGCGACTGGTATTTGGGTGCAAAATATCTGACTCTACAAATGGTAATTAATCGAATCGATACTTACTGATAAGCATAAGTACACTTTAATCGTCAACACGTCAAGTTTATCGTAATGGTACGGTACCTTGTATGTTGATGCACAGTATGTGACATCATTTATTCGTAACAGAAGAGAAACGGTATGTAACATGTACCGGATGTGTAAGCAGTGTTGTAAGTCGCGTTTAAGACAAAAACTAGTTACCACCTACAGAATTCGTTCACTTGTCGTATCCATAACTAACCATCAAGTTTTTTTTTCAGTGCTACAGATCAACAGTGCATTTAGTTTCCACAACCGGATACAAGAACAAAAAGTAAGCCGCGCAGGATTAGCCGAGCGGTCTGCGGCGCTGCAGTCATAGACTGTGCGGCTGGTCCCGGCGGAGGTTCGAGTCCTCCCTCACATTTGAACATTTTTGAACAAAAAGTAAAATTTCCATGTTTAGTCATATGCGACTTCATACGAAACGCATGTAGGACTTGACGTAAAAAAATTGAAAGAGTCTGAAGAAATGCGTGCCAAATCCGATTTTGCAGAGGACTTAAATACGTAAACTCGGATAGCTACAGTCAGTTTTAGTTCTCAATAGAATTTAACAGAAATGAGACCTATTTTCTCCCGAAATTTAACTGTCATATTTCAGAAGCGTTACTTTAGTGTTACAGACAGAGCCTAGAGCAGCTGGCTAAGAACAATGTGAATGGAATGAGAGGGTAAGAGCATTTCATGTTAAGCATGGTAATAAGTACCCACTCCCAGGTACCTCATATTGATTAGCAGAGATCGTATGCACAGGAAGAAGTGGAGATGAAACAACAAATAACTCCGTGTTCTGTTCTTACTCAGATGGGAGCGGAAGTGCAAGCACTTAATTTCAATGCGCGGAAGTTGTTTTACTTTTGCGAATGACCGCCTCTGGACACAAGAAACATAGGCTCATTAGTGCAAGTACCGGTACTTGCTCCTATTGCTACAGCTGTAAAAAGGCAAGATTGTTAAGTTTGCTGCAGCTGCTGACTGTCTGCTAGCAGTATCACTGGCATGCGGCATTACGAAGCACAGAGTTTGATGTCTTAAGTATACGTGCCATGACGGTAGCGTCAGTTTCTTCTCAAAGATGCCTAGGACCAGAGAAACAGTTCGTCTTGTCCCCGTACTGTGTAACATATTATTTCGAAGGCTCTTGAGGAAACAGTTTGGAGGCAGAGTTTTTACGAGCCCCGCGAGCTGGTGGTGTCGCTTTGTCCACTTCCCGCACCTGCCAAGTTGGTGTTCCGCAAAGTGTCTGAAGTGAGCTCTGTGAGACTCACGGTGTACCCTAAGTATGTTGCGTTCCGATTCCGTCAGATTCGCATATAAACCTGTTTTACACGAGCGGCTTTCTGGCCTAGATCGACTACTTGTGGTGAGTGCACGTCACTTGCCAGTCTGTAAATGAGTTGCCAATTGTGCCACGAATATGTCAGTGACATCAATGGTTAATTTGTTACGTCGAGAGCTGCATTCTAAATTCCTAAGCATGCTAAACGCTGCGGATGCGCAGACATGTGTTACGGTAACATCGTGTCCTAACGTTGGATGTTATCGAAATTTCATTAAGCTCATACATATTACAGTAATGGATTTTGTATCTTGACAATTTTGATAGTTGCACGAGAACTTGATATTTTATCAATGACGATTCTCCCATAAGAGATCAAATATTTTAAAGAAAGAAGTGTTTTAGATTTTACAATATCTAAGCAAAT
The DNA here is from genome assembly GCF_023897955.1 of Schistocerca gregaria. Classification (NCBI taxonomy): domain Eukaryota; kingdom Metazoa; phylum Arthropoda; class Insecta; order Orthoptera; family Acrididae; genus Schistocerca; species Schistocerca gregaria. The sequence goes on from NC_064922.1 coordinate 898,783,895, forward strand.
AAAAAGCCTGCAGTGTTCATAAATCCTAATGTGAACACATGCCCGTAAATATTGTTAATGGAAGTAGTCTCAACAGTAAATTTGCCACCTCTGTTCATCGATGAAAATAGTCTGGTTGTCATCTGGTTCGTAGAAAGAAAACAAGACACAAAGGATAAAGTAAATGTGTGCGATGTTGTGCCTTTTTAATATGGTTTGAGTTGTTTGTGTGTATATTTTTTCCAGAAATCATTATGCAGTCCGACGTTTTGTAAAACGGACAGTACCTAAAATTCTCACAAGTACAGGAATAAGTGACATGATATCCCTAGCTGTTGAAAACGAAGTGTCGATAGTTTGTTGGCTTAGTCATACGACACACTTTTTACAGCCACTAGACCGATCATTTTTCAAGCGCTAAAATCTTACTTTGAAGACGTTTGTCATTGATGGATTGTAGCTAATGCAAGCAAAGATCGAAGAATTACAAGGCACCAGTTTGGAAAGTTGCTCTTCAAAGCGTGGATTTGTGCTGCAACTGACCAGATCAGTGTATCCAGATTTAGAGCTACTGGAACTATCCCGCTTGATAGAGAAGTAATTCCTACCATGTCTTTATTTCAGACATTACTAATACTGCGACTGAACTACCGACTATTGAAGACGTCTCTAATGATTTGACTCCAGAACAGCCATCAACATCAACGTCTGAAACAAATTTGTCAACAGGATAACGTTCTCCTCGCAAACATGGCACAAATTTGGCTACTGTTCGACCATCTGCACACTGGAATTGCAGTGTAAATGACAACTCAGTAACTCCATCAAAATTGTTGGAACAGATTTCATCTGTTCCTACACTACCTCAGAATAGTAAATCCAAAACAGAACAGTGAGCAATGAATCTAATATAGGACTAGTTTACAGCAACGAAAAGAAAGAAAATCACTGAAGGAAAGAAGAAAGAAAAAGCCTGTGCACAAAAAATGTAGGAGCTGAAAGAAATCAAATCCCCAAAAGCAGAGGGAAAAAACGCCAAAGAAGCGTTTCTTTAAAGAGACAATTTCAGATGAAGATGACGATGATATTTTCCTACACAATAAATCCTCCAATGAAATGCATTTTGAAGAAAACCATTGTGTACATTGCCTTGAACGTTATCAAGAAACATCGTCTGCCTCTGGTTGGATTCAATCTGTAGGATGTTATAGGTGGCTTCATGAACCATGCCGATCTCTATGAGAACACGTGTTTTTTGTGTGGACGATTTAAAAATAAACTTGAAAAACAAAAATTAAAGTGACCTCATTTTCAGTGTCTTCTGCAATTGGCCATCTGTCCCTCCCTTCTGTGGCACCTTGCATGCCATTTAATCATTTTCTTGAAATTTACAGGGCATTGTACACGGATCAACGAGAAATTATTACCACGTACTCAATAGCAGTATGTCCACCTTGAGGACGGGTAACAGCAGCGATGCGTCATGGCATGGTAGACATGAGACCTTGGTAGGTAGCTGGAGGGAGTTAGCACCATATCTGCCAACACAAGTCATCTAATACCCAGAAATTCCGGGCAGGGGGTGATGAGTTCTGACACCACGTTTAATCACATCTATGCAGATCTGGCGACTTAGGAGGCCAGCACGTCAATTGGAACTGGCCACTGTATTCCTCGCCTCCCTTCATTGCACTCCTGGTCAAGTGACATGTCGCATTATCTTGTTGAAAATTGCCACTGCCGTCAAGAAACATGATCGTCGTGAAGGGGTGTATGTGGTCTGCAACTAGTGCACGATACTCCTTGGCGATTATGGTGCCCCACAGGACCTCCGCTGGACCCATGGATGCCCACGTGAATGTTCTCCACAGGAACAATCTGTTCAGAAATACTTGTACTCTGCCCAGCCTTAAAGACTGATGTTTGTTTCGCCACGGCGGTCTGTCCTGTTTTACCAGTCTGTCCAGCCTACAACGTCCGACATCTGTAACGACGGATGTCCGCCCAATCCCACGACGTCTGGACGTGGTTTTACCTTGGTTTCGCCACGTATTGAAGACGGTCACTGCAGCACACCTCGGACATCCTGTTAAGTCGTGCAGTTTCCGAAATGCTCGTGCCGAGCCCCCGAGCCATTACAATCTGCCCTCGGTCAAACTCAGATATATTGCACGCCTTCCCCATTCTACACAGAGACAGCAAGCTCACTGATACTAAATGCACCGTGCGTGTGTGTGACCAGCAGTCATTCCTCGCCAGATGACGCTGCTATCGGTTGGGCGGGTTTGTATCGATGGTAGACCATAGCGTTCTGTGTGATCAGTCCTTTGTTATACCGTTTTTTGTAATACGATGATTTCCCCATAATGTACTATGTTCAAACCACGAATCTTGCACAGATTTATTGCGACCTAAGTGCTTATATCGATAAAAATTAATTTGAAAAATGTTGCTCCTGTCCCACCTTTACATTACTACGAGGACCGTATCTTGCAAATTTTGCGGCATTATGGTATCCGGCAAACTTCATCCAGAGAGTAGACTATACGTAGGGAAAATAAACTCGGCGGCTAAGTGAAGAAGTGTCGGTCTACGACTCCACGGGCCACGGTACAAACGACAGTCAATTACAGAATTATTTCTGCCTCTTACCGTTTCTGTCACCTCTGACAGTAATTTTTCAATGTGGACAATGTCGAAATGTACCATTCCTCGGAACCGGCGTTAAATTTTAAGTTCTGCTATAACTGGCTGCGTAAGTCGGATCGAAGAATAGAGGAAGGACGCGATATACTGGGTGATCAAAAAGTCAGCATAAATTTGAAAACTTAATAAATCACGCAATAATGTAGATAGAGAGGTAAAAACTGACACACATGCTTGGAATGACAGCATCTACATCTACATCTACATCTAGATGACTACTCTGCAATTCACATTTAAGTGCTTGGCAGAGGGTTAATCGAACCACAATCATACTGTGTCTCTACAATTCCACTCCCGAACAGCGCGCGGGAAAAACGAGCACCTACACATTTCTGTTCGAGCTCTGATTTCTCTTATTTTATTTTGATGATCATTCCTACCTATGTAGGTTGGGCTCAACAAAACATTTTCGCATTCGGAAGAGAAAGTTGGTGACTGAAAATTCTTAAATAGATCTCGCCGCGACGAAAAACGCCTTTGCTTTAATGACTTCCATCCCAATTCGCGTATCATATCTGCCACACTCTCTCCCCTATTACGTGATAATACAAAACGAGCTGCCCTTTTTTGCACCCTTTCGATGTCCTCCGTCAATCCCACCTGGTAAGGATCCCACACCGCGCAGCAATATTCTAACAGATGCGAACGAGTGTAGTGTAAGCTGTCTCTTTAGTGGACTTGTTGCATCTTATAAGTGTCCTGCCAATGAAACGCAACCTTTGGCTCGCCTTCCCGACAATATTATCTATGTGGTCCTTCCAACTGAAGTTGTTCGTAATTTTAACACCCAGGTACTTAGTTGAATTGACAGCCTTGAGAATTTTACTATTTATCGAGTAATCGAATTCCAACGGATTTCTTTTGGAACTCATGTGGATCACCTCACTCTTTTCGTTATTTAGCGTCAACTGCCACCTGACACACCATACAGCAATCTTTTCTAAATCTTTTTGCAACTGATACTGGTCTTCGGATGACCTTACTAGACGGTAAATTACAGCATCATCTGCGAACAACCTAAAAGAACTGCTCAGATTGTCACCCACGTCATTTATATAGACCAGGAACAGCAGAGGTCCCAGGACGCTTCCCTGGGGAACACCTGATATCACTTCAGTTTTACTCGATGATTTTCTGTCTATTACTACGAACTGGGACCTTCTTGACAGGAAATCACGAATCCAGTCGCACAACTGAGACGATACCCCATAGCTCCGCAGCTTGATTAGAAGTCGCTTGTGAGGAACGGTGTCAAAAGCTTTCCGGAAATCTAGAAATATGGAATCAGCTTGAGATCCCCTGTCGATAGCGGCCATTACTTCGTGCGAATAAAGAGCTAGATGCGTTGCACAAGAGCGATGTTTTCTGAAGCCATGCTGATTACGTGTCAATAGATCGTTCCCTTCGAGGTGATTCATAATGTTTGAATACAGTATATGCTCCAAAAGCCTACTGCAAACCGACGTCAATGATATAGGTCTGTAGTTAAATGGATTACTCCTACTACCCTTCTTGAACACTGGTGCGACCTGCGCAATTTTCCAATGTGTAGGTATAGATCTATCGGCGAGCGAGTGGTTGTATACGATTGCTAAGTAGGGAGCTATTGTATCAGCGTAATCTGAAAGGAACATAATCGGTATACAATCTGGACCTGAAGACTTGCCCTTATCAAGCGATTTGAGTTGCTTCGCAACCCCTAAGGTATCTACTTCTAAGAAACTCATGCTAGCAGCTGATCGTGCTTCAAATTCTGGAATATTCCATTCGTCTTCCCTGCTGAAGGAATTTCGGAAAACTGCGTTCAATAACTCCGCTTTAGCGGCACAGTCGTCGGTAACAGTACCATCGGCACTGCGGAGCGAAGGTATTGACTGCGTCTTGCCGCTTGTGTACTTTACATACGACCAGACATGGGGTTTTATTAGAAAAAAAAGAAAGAAAGGTCACAAAATGTCCGACAGATGGCGCTGGATAACTGCCACCGTGACGGGTGAGAGGTATTCCGATATGTTACAGAATCGCATCATTCACAGCCTGGCTGATAAACACCTGCTGGAACGTACGATGTTTATGCAGGATGGCGCTCCACCCCATATTGCTAGACGCGTGAAAGATCTCTTGCGCGCGTCGTTTGGTTATGATCGTGTGCTCAGCCGCCACTTTCGTCATGCTTGGCCTCCCAGGTCCCCAGACTTCAGTGCGCGCGGTTATTGGCTTTGGGGTTACCTGAAGTAGCAAGTGTATTGTGATCGACCGACATCTCTAGGAATTCTGAGAGACAACATCCAACGCCAATGCCTCACCAGAACTCCGGACATGCTTTACAGTGCTGTTCACAACATTATTCCTCGACTACGGCTATTGTTGAGGAAAGATGGTGGACATATTGAGCATTTCCTGTAAAGAACATCATCTCTGCTTTGTCTTACTTTGTTATGCTTATTATTGCTATTCTGTTCAAATGAAGCGCCATCTATCGGACATTTTTTGAACATTTGTACTTTTTTGGTTCTAATAAAACCCCATGTCATTCCAAGCATGTGTGTCAATTTGTACCTCTTTGTCTACATTACAACTTCCAACAGCACCATCCCCAGTGAAGCACTGCGATATTTAAGCCGTCCTTCGAAATGATGATAGCTTTGTTTCACAAGGGCGTAGAAAAATTCACGCATTACGACATTGTACCGGGAATCCTTGCGTATAAACAACGAATGTGTCCACCAAATTTTAATCTATGCATATTTTCAGAAGAAAATATACCACAAAGACTAGCATTCCGCCTACACTGTGATCACATGTACTAGAAATATCCTCACTGACTCATTATAACAACGCTCGCCAGTTAGTGCAGTGGGTTGCATGTGGGGGCTAGATTGCGGAGTAAGTGTGTTTGTTAATTTTATTTGGCTTCTTAATCGTTACATCGGGAATTGTAAAACTTGTGCAGCTACGTAACAGTAGGAAGAAACGAGTCTTTTAGAGACGTAATTTACCTTTAAGTGCCCACTCTGTACATTTAACACGCACTGGACCCTTCCATTCTTTCTGTCAATTATGAGTATTGCTCCCCCTTCTTCAATTATAGTGTCCACCGAAAGCAAAAAAACAATAACTACAACCATCTACTATTTGGTCTATCACTGCTTCTGTTGCCCTGCACTGTTGAAATCATTCTTCTCCTCAGTAGCCCCGTCCAAACAATAAGCATGACATAGCAATATGATTGACACAGCTTCTTTCGATTTCATGTGCTTGATTCTAATCCACATTATACCGCACTGAAGATACTTGACACAGATAGCATTCCAGTGCCACTATACTGCCATTGTTTGAGGTCTATTTTCTGACGCAAATCTGCCCAGAAAGAAATTTTGCTAAAGAAATTTTTGTATTGCTATTATGCAAGGTATCGTGCTGTAAAGTTAGCGCGAGAGGCTTTTTGTAACGAAATATTGACAGTGTATCCTTGATATTCTTGTTTCGAATTACCCGTTTCTCTAATCGCGGAAACATTTAAAACAAAAACGTAAATTTTCAGTTGACACTAGCACCCTTCGAGGAAAACAGCGACCGATAATAGAGAGCACCACTCCAGTCACAGCTCTGAATGGCGGTGGTCGCTAAAATACCGAGGGCTGTTACCTTGCTTTCCAGAACTGGCCAAAATAACCGATCTCTGTATATTTCTAGACTGTCCTCACAGCATCTACAACGATATTTCAACCGCTCAACCAAAATGAATTCAGCCTCGGACAAAGAAAGACAGGAAGAAAGAAAGATTGGGGTCTAAAGCCCCCGCTGCAACTGTGAAATGCCAGCAAAGTTCTCGTTGCGAAAGAACACCTGAGCAATGGTATGCGGACAAGGGACATCAGCGATGAGACGCCAGCAGAATCGCTCAAGCATTCAGTACGCCAAACAGCGCAGAATGCGGCGGCCGTGTAAATGTTTTTTAGGGAGGCTAAATTGCGGACTGCGATCGTTCCGGGAAACCGCGGCGTGGACCGGTTGTGGCGACTTGTTCTCAGGATCCGATCAGCCCACACTGTGCTCACCTGCGGGGGACATGCGGAGGAGAAGGTGGTTGTTGGAAACGAGCGCCTGTAAAGCACGGGGAGCGCCAGGTGGCGCAAACACTGTCAAAGTCGACTTGAGAGCAGAAAATATATGTGCCAAGGTGATACACGAGTACTGGCAGCCAAAAAGTTTCGCTGCAATCTGCGAATCTTCCAGAGACAGCTCGCGATCAATCAGTTTGCTTGATAGTTATTTACAGGTAACATGGGTCATAAATACCCGGTCCCGTTTTGATGTGGAACGTGCCAGTTAATTTTTGCAGTTCAGTTCCTAAATGAAAATTGTGGTAACCTGCCTACCATTTTCACGTGGTATCTTTATACATAATTGTATGTGCATCCCCCCTTCTCTCTCTCTCTCTCTCTCTCTCTCTCTCTCTCTCTCTCTCTCTCTCTCTGTGTGTGTGTGTGTGTGTGTGTGTGTGTGTGTGTGTGTGTGTGTGTCTGTGTATTATATACACAAAAGTTCGCTAGCGTTTGAAAATCCAATACTTCCACATATGCTTGAAATGACATGGTGTTTTATTGAAACAAAAAAGTGCACAACGTGACCAAGAATTGATTCTTAGCAGATACGATGTTCTTTATAACAACTACTCAACATGTCGGCCGGTATGCATCAACAATACCTGCAGTACAGGGACACCGTTGTGAACAACACTGTACATCATATTATTAAGTCTGGTGAGAAGCGGCCATGGGGTGCAGTCCTTTGGCACCTCTGATGATGTCAGACGATTAAGGTAGACTTAAGACTTCAGGTAAACCCTCAACCAGTAATCACATGGATGGAGGTATGGGGAGCTGGGAGACCAATCGTGGAGGAGATGGCGGCTCACTAAATGATGCGTGCAAGGAATCTTCCACAAATATAGCAATATAGGATGGAGCGCCATCCTGCTGGTATTCGTAGCCAGACTATAGATGATGAGACACTCGCGAACTACAGTACATTTTATACACGATTCTCATGTGACGTCACTGAAGTGTTGGTGTTCTGCGGCGTCTATTGGCTAGTTTCCTCACTAGTTCAACAAAACCCCGCCACTTTTCAGGCATACGAGTCAATTTTTACTTCTCTATTTGCATTATTCCGCCAATTAGTGTGTTTTTAAATGTTAACAGTCCTTCGGGTCACCCTGTATATGTACTGGGGTCACTCCAAAGAGTCTTCAAGAACTTTGGTTCTGGTGTTTCGGCAGACATTTGCGCTTTCTATTTTAAATAGTGCACCTGGAATCAACCCACACAAATATTGCTCATCTATTCTTTCGTGCGGCGTACAGCGTCAATCGAAAGCATCAGTTAGTTTACCGCAATTAACGAAATGATTTTAACGCGGGACTTTACTTTGCCCATTCGACAGTGCGGTCCCACGTTAGTTTAGTGTAATATTATGTTTATCGACATGTATTAACATAACAATGAAACTCTAAGAGTAACCAGTGTGACAGCAGCGACAGCAGCGCAATGGCCCGAACTGATTGTTACTGCCGAGGATGCAGCGCTACCTAGTCACTGCTGGATTGCTGTTCATTCCTCGTGCTTCCTGTCTCTTTTAATATATGTCGATAACACAAATGTCGGAATACACTAATTTGGGAGCTTTCTATCGAACAGACACGTGAATTCCCGATTTAAAAATCGTTCCGTTTATAATAGGAAACAAGCCGACGCTTTCTGTAGGCATTTGGCATCGCATAAAAGATGTGACGAGTTTTTGGGGGGACACCAGCTGTACAAGCAGTAACCTACAGAAAATACTATGACCGTTATCAGGAAATGGCCGAAAGTCTTGAATGTTAAAATACGTTAGAGGAACGGTTTCTGGAACTTATCGAACGTAAACCGTCAGCCTCGTGGGGATAGGGTGGGAGTAATGGACCCTGTAGGGTGAAGTTGAAGTTTTAAAAATGCAGCGTGTATGAAATCAGGAACCAGTGAACCTCAGTGATCAATAAAATGGTACTTCTACTAACTAAGGCCCCATAGGTGTTGCGGTTTTTATGAGCAATTGGGTGACAAGGTGAGCGAGCACTTATTCGGTGGGCAAAGACCACGTAAATGTGGAGACGTCACCAAGCTGGAGGTACTGTCTGATAAGAAAGAGGCGGACTTTTAGAGGCCTTGTAGGTTTTTTTTGTTTACTTAAGACAATGATTATGTGTTGTTGATAGGCGAGATTGTAGAAACCGCTTTGTAACGACTGTTGTGACTGTTCGTTGTGCTAGTTCTCCAATCCCGTGGTCGGATCTGAGAGTCTTTGAAAGTAGCTGGATTGCTACAGGGCACCGGTTGCTGATACCAGATTAGTGCCAATTTTAAACCTGTCTCGCAGGCCAAACCGAGTTTGACGACCATTAGGTAGACTAACAAAATACGAATGACAGTGCAGAGAATTAGTCTGGGTTCGCTATAAACGGTTCAGAGAAAAGTCTGAGGGGAAAACAGCAAACAATTTGTGTCGTGGGTCGCACAGTACCAAGTTTGCGTTGATTCTGTCCACTGTCGCGACTTGAAATACGTCCGACACTACGCAAATTCCGACGAAGGACGATAAGGAACGTTTCACATGTAGTGTCCTTGCAACATATTTTCATTCTCAACGAAGAGCTATCCAGAAAATGATGCCACAAGACATTATTGCCAGTCCCCATGAACAATGGACCTTTCCTAGATGCGATAGCTTGAGTTTCTCAACGATACATTTGGCAGTACCGTGAGTGCAACCACAGCAGGGGGATATCTGTGGAGAGGTCAGACAAACTTATAGTTTCTGTCGAGAGTCACGTTTTTCTGGATGGCTGACTGAAACGGCGTTGTAACGTTAGTTAAAATGGTCTCGCTGTGCCAGTACAGCGACGTGTGAAGGCATTGGGAAACTGCAGCTGTTATTTTTCTCGATGGCATGGATCACTTCTATATGGTTAAATGGTGGCTGCATCCTATTGTGTAATAAAGTTGTCCTGTATTCGGATATCCGGCCGGGTACTACTCAAGCGGACATCGTCATCAGAAAAAAAAAACAAAAGATACATTCTATGCATCGGAGCGTGGAATATTAGATCCTTTAACTGGGTAGAGAAGATACAAAATTTAAAAAGTAAAATGAGTAGGATGAAGTGACAGATAGTGGGCATTAAGAAAAGAACTAGAATGAGATTTTCACTCGGCAGCGGAGTGTGCGCTGATGTGAAACTTCTTGTCAGATTAAAACTGTGTGCCGGACCGAGACTCGAAGTCAGGACCTTTGCCTTTCGCGGGCAAGTGCTCTACCACCGAGCTACCCAATCACGACTCACACCCCGTCCTCACAGCTTTACTTCTGCCGGTACCTCGTCTCCTACCTTCTAAACTTCCTTTCCAAGGTTCGCAGGAGAGCTTCTGTAAAGTGAGCCGTGCTTGGGTAGCTCGGTGGTAGAGCACTTGCCCGCGGAAAGCAAAGGTCCCGAGTTCGAGTCTCGGTCCGGCACACAGTTTTAATCTGCCAAGAAGTTTCAAGAAAAGAACTACTGGTCAGCTGAGTACAGGGTTACAAATACAAAATAAAATTGAGGTAATCCTGGATTTGGACTACAATGAATAAGAAAACCCGGAAAATGGGTAGGCTACTATGAACAGCATATCGAATGTATTATTGAAGACAATATACTCGTAGACATAAAGCCAACACTCAGCATACCACTACAGGTTTCTATACCAAGTAGCTGTGATGTGTGATGAGATGCAAGAGATAATTCAGACAATGGCTTCCGGTTCTCATCTAATAAGAGGATACCGTGCCCCAATGAACTGTGATAGGACAGCTCTTATGCTCTATGATCTGACGGATAAGATGAGAGGTAATCTTCGCCTGTTCGCTGATGACGCTGTAGTACACGGGAATACATCGTCTTTGAATGACTATAAAAGGATACACAAGACTTGGACAGAATTACTGAATGGTGTAATGGAAGACACATTGTTCTAAATTTAGAAAAAAAGCAAATTAATGCGGATTAGTAGGATAAATAGTCCTCTAATGCTCCAATACAGTGTCAGTGGTACGCTGGCTGACTCAGCCATTTTTTTATTAAATATCTACGCGTAATGTTGCATCGCGATATGAAATGAAATGAGCACTAAAGGTCTGTAGTAGATACGGCGAATTGAGATAATTCTAGAAAAATATAGCTTGTCTGTAAAGAAGACCGCGAATAGAACGCTGGTACTACCCATTCCCGAATACTGCTCAAGTGTTAGGGATCTCCAGCACGTCGTATTAAAGGAAGATATCGAAGTAATTGAGAAGCGTGCTGTTAGCTTTGTTACCGCTAGGCTCGAAAGAGGAACGAAGATTAGGATTTAACGTCCCGTCGACATCGAGGTATTAGAGACAGAGTACAAGCTCGGATTGTTATATGTATGGGGAAGGAAACCGAATATCAACAGTTCATATGGCAAGCCAGTTCCAAACAGGCTGAAAGGAGAAAAGAATTCATTGAGAGCCTCTAGAAGGGAAATAACTTTGAAACAGTCTTCTAGAAAGGCAAGACGAAGTAGATGAAGATGAGATATTACTGTGAGAAGAAACTGTCAGAGCGCTGAAAGGCTCCTCGCGTAGACACTTCCTCAAAACTATTGAGATCTTGGAAGGTCCAGCCACTAGAAAACCATATTACGTGGTGTACAGGATATATGATACAGATGAAAATCCTCACACTTCAGGAATAATGTCATTCCTCCCTTTAAGACCCTGCTCGAAACATACTTGTCTAAGGCATATTGAACGATTCTCTCGAATTTTTTCATTTGTGCTCCACATCTTCATCATCAGAAATTAATCTTTGACGCTGATTACTCAGAGACTCTGCAAATTGCATCTTGTCTCTCTTGCTAAGCAAAAATATCTTTCCTCCTTTCTTATCGTTCTTTGTAATACCCGTAGTCATAGTTGCTATCACAGCCTTAAGATCACTGATACATTCCTCTACGTCAAATGTTTCGAGAAGTTCAGTTGCTAGGAGGTACAAAATGTTACCTTCTCGAGTTGGTTCACTAAATATCTATTCGAAGCAGTGTTCGGACAAGACATTCAGAATAATGTCAGACAAATCCCAGTCTCCGGCACCAGTTTTGAAAGCGTGTGTCTTCCACCTATGAGTATATCTGGCAAGTTGAAGTCACCCCATGTTACAAAGTCATTATTAGAAAAATTCCTGACGATATTCTGGAAGTTCTCCCTGACGAGCTCTACCACTACAGCTGGTAACACAGTCGGGCTATAAAAATATCCAGTTGCCATTTCTGACCGACCCTTGATGCTTAACTTCACCCAGATCAACTCACATTTGAAATCCGTGATAACTTCGCCAGATATTATCGAGTTCCTTGCTGTAATAAATATGCCAACACGATTGGCGATTAACCTGTCCTTACGAAAAATATTCCATTCTGAACTTAGGATATCGTTGCTATTCACTTCCGGTGTCAACCAACTTCCTGTTCCCAGTGCTTTTGCCTAGGCAGCCTTCAATAATCGATACTAATTCTGATCCCAAGTGAGGAGGCGGGAGTTCTCTAAACCGAAAAACCCATGTGCACGCCACATGTACACAGGTACCCTTGTAGCCAGTCCCAGAGTGTAGTGGACGCCTGACCTATTACAATTCTCTACCCGATAGCGGAGGTCGAGAAATTCGCATCAGATACCTTCCCAGAGACGTCTGAGCCTCTGGTTTGGGCTTCGACGGTACTCCAAACAAGATAACCGCGACTGACCATGGGTATGATGCTACAAATAGTCTAGTTGCCTTCACCATATCAGCCATCCGCAAAAAGTAGCTGAGGACTGTCTCAGAACCAAAGTGGTATTTGTCAGTCGTACTGGCATGTGCCACCATTTGCAGCTGGTTGCACCTAGTGCGCTTGATAGCCGTCGGCAAAGCCTCCTGCACACTGACATACTTCCCCGTTCTGCAAGCTATTTCCTTGATGGGTTCTGCTACTTGCCTAACGCAGAGTTCCCTCTGCTCTTGTCCGGACTGGGCAGGAAAATTGGCCGCTGCTCCAACAGGAGAGGCATCCCGTGCTGGCTCAGAAGTATTATCAACAGAGTATCACCATCTCATGCGAGTTGATAAGGCGTAAGCCGGCCGGTGTGGCCGAGCGGCTCTAGGCGCTTCAGTCTGGAACCACGCGACTTCAACGGTCGCAGGTTCGAATCCTGCTCGGGTGTGGATGTGTGTTATGTCCTTAGGTGAGTTAGATTTAAGTAGTTCTAAGTTCTAGGGGACTGATGACCTCAAATGTTAAGTCCCATAGTGCTCAGAGCCATTTGAACCATTTCTGATAAGGCGTAAGGAGCCAGCCGTATGACGCAACACTACTAAAAGCAATACACTCGTGACTCTTCATCCAGACTGTTAGCTGTAACGATTCCTTGCTTCATGCTCGTTATGACATTTTCCTCTCAAAGTACAAATGTTGTGTACTAAGCGTAGGGGACTGTGTTGAGTATGCGTAGAGTGTAATGTAGTTGAAGACAACGAAGAAGACTGCAGAAGTGTGGTCGACAGTCTGCGGTATACGCTGCGAAAGGCTCAACCTACGGCCATAGGAAGCACCCAGAAGCAATCGCACAGGCCTGGTTTCTGAAATTATGCAGGAAATAAAACTAGCCGCTTTGCCAGCATGAACTGACTTCGCATCGCGCTGTGCTCTGGTATCCACCTCGCTGACACACTGCGTAAGTCACCATGCTGCTTATAGGACGTCACATGGAAAACTCTTTGTATTGCAAATACACGGATGCTATCGGACTTGCGAGACCACGGATTACCTGGATTCCTCTCTTGGTATGTTTCTACAACTTAATGATGATACCAAAGGAATTGGTTTTGGGAATTTGAAGTGATTATTGTGAATCCATCCTTACTGTGTGGGAAAGAGTATTTATGGCAATTGTAATATTGGCGACGATGACACGAACTTAGCGTATATGTTATGAAATCAAACCAATTTCAGTGGTCATGAATCCAGAATTCATGAAGCTGCAGCTGAAAATGTGACAGCATGTGCAATAATAACAGCTACAAAAGCATTTACTGGAATAATAACAAAGGCAACAAGGCACCATCCCACCCATGATATCATGTCTTGCACATTATTCATAGTTTTGTGAAAACCGAATGATTCTCTCCGTGGTGATTGTAAAGTAAAAACAGTTGCAAAATCGGAGATTTATGTGTGAAATTGATACATCCGAAGGATATTTAAAACTGTCGCTAGACGAACACTCACTCCACCTCTTGGATATTTACACCCCATTTGAATCCTACAGATGTAACAGGCTGCCATCCGAAATTGCTAGTGTACTTGCAATTTTTTTTTTTTTTTTTTTTTTTTTTTTTTTTTTTTTTTTTTTTTTTGGGGCAGCTGTTAAATAGATTTCGAATATGGTATACTGTCTGGACCATATATTAGTAAGAGAGAGCAACAACTTGCAAACCTCAATCTACTGTTCCAGACACTGCTAAAAAACTGGGCTACATTGCGATCTATGAAACTGTGAATTTTTTTTTCAAATGGATCTGGCATACTTAGGCCATATATTGTGTTGCAAAGGACCGTAACCAACTCGGCAGCATGTGGAAGCCACAGAAATAATTCACGTGGCTGCCAACTTGAAATACCTTTCGTTTCCTGACGTAATAAAGTACGTTGCCAAATACCGCACAGATCACGCAAGAAAGGGGCAAAATATGAATGGTCACAACAGAGTGAAAAAGCTTTAGAAAAGTTGAAGCAGTATCTAAAGTTCTCTCCTCGTCTGGCCAAAAAGCTTTAGAAAAGTTAAAAAAAAAACCTAAAGTTTTCTTCTGGTCTGACCAAGCTTATTAAGGCCAACGAGACGTTTGAGCATTGCATCAGATCCGTTCTTTCTCACAAAAGCGCTGATAGGTATGGACGTCCCAGCGCTTACGCGTCTGAACATGCTAATTCCCGAGCGAATAATCTATTCTTAAGTCTAAAAAAGTCCAAGGCCATATGATTCCTCTCAGCAGCCTGTTATCGAACTAGGTGAAAGCTTTGGCAGTGTATATCGCATACTATCGCTCTCACTGTCTAAGAACATAGATATAGCATACATTCCCTATATAACAAAAATTTCACCTCATTACTGATACAAACCACTGATCTCCTTGTTCGGCAATAAGAGTCAACCTCACGAAAAAACGACCCAGGGATCCCACATAGGGCTCTCCTCCTAATCATTTATAGAGTTCATTATCGGCCGACAGCACAACATGCAAACGGCCATGCTCATGCTCTACCTATTTGAGCAAACCAAGTTTGACTCTCACGAGACACTATGTTTCCAAATCAGTGTCACCTTACAAACTCGTGCACAACATTTTCCCCTGATAATAGCAACAATTACAAAGGACATTGTTGAGGACACTCCCTAAAACAAGGTGTTTTATCATGTTCACAAAGTTTGTCCGGAATACCTGCCACCCTACTATCTTTCAGAAACACGGCATAATTCTCTCTCAGTGATAGGTTCCACATGCTGTAGGGAGAATGATGCTGACAACAGACGACGACAACTATCGGGTAGCCATGCGGCTGCCACTCAGAGTGTCATAAACTTTCTACGTGCTGATCACTGAGGATGCCACGCAACGGGTGTTCACAAGGCGGTACGCCTACTGGCTCGGCACCACGCAGGACATATGAGGGCAGTGCGCGCCTATGCAACATCCGCGTCGACCAATCAGTACTCCCTTATCAGTTCTACTGCTGCCCAAAGCCGCAGCGGCCGAAGGGGCGAGAGACGTGCCTCATCGTCATCTGTTTATTCTCGAAATCCCGTATGTCACTAGAACACCGAATAGTCTAGCAAGGGAGACCAAGGGAGACAATAAGCACCATGCAGAAAATATTGGCCACTGAATTATTTCAGACAATGACTTTCGGTTCTGCTCTGATAGAATTTTTTCGTCATCAGTGCCCAAGGGAAGTTTGATAGGGCTGTACTTATTCCCCATATACGTAAATGAGCTGACGGACTGGGTGAGCAACGATTTGTGGTCTTTGCTGCTGACGCTATGGTGTACGGGAAGGTTTCGCTGTTGAGTGACTGTAGGGGGATACAAGGTGACTTGGACAGAATTTCTGGTCATAATTTCTAGATGATGTGCTGAATGGCACCTTGTTCTAAATGAAGAAAATTGCGAATCAGTGCAAATGAACAGGAAAAAAAGTCCCGTAGTGTTCGAATACAGTATCCGTCAGTAGTGTGCTGCTCGACGGTCACTTCGATTAAATCTCTAGACGTCACGTTGTAAAGCGATAGAATGGTCTACTTCGGTTTATTCGGAAAACTTTAGGAGTGTGTGGTTCATCTGTAAATGGGACAACGTACACAACAGTAGTACGATCCATCCTTTAGTATTTCTCGAGTCTTTGGGATCCCCACTTGGCCGGATTGAAGGAAGACATGAAACTATTCAGAGGTGGACTGCTAGATCTGTTACCAGCAGGTTCGATCACCACGTGAGTATTACGAAGATGTTTGTGAACTCCAGTAACAATCCCTGGAGGGAAGACGACGCTCTTTTCACGCAACACTATGGAGTGTGAAGCTGATTGCAGAACGATTTACTGCCGCCAGCGTACGTTTCTCGTAAGGACAATGAAGATTAGAGAAATTAGGGCTCTTATAGAGGCATGGGCTTGCTCTTTTGGGTGAGTTCCCGGTGACCACAGACGTTCACTGTGAAAGCAAATGGCAAAATGATGTGCTCACTCCTAGAGGCTTCTACGTCAGACCATCCACCATCAGCCCCGGAGATGACTTAGTACAACTTTACATGCAAGAGAGACACAGGGGAGCACCTAAGAATTAAATAACGTCGAAGGATGCCGTCCAGGAAGTGGGGCTCTCTCGCGCCTCCAGCGCTAATGAAACCCAGTGCGGACCCGGGAAATGTAACACCACCACCGACCAGCTCCAGCATCGTGATGACCCCCCTACCGCAGGCAGAGCTGTGACACAGTGCGACCACAGACACCAGATGACATAAAGATGGAAATCAAATCCCAGCCCACCCACACCAGCCTTACTGTTACGGCACTCCTGTTACCTATAGGGACACTTTCAACGCTACTTGCCAGTTAAAGGAGGATATATCTGTGACCTCAGACAGTGTGGTTATTATTCTCAGTATACGCTGGCATACACTTCAGCTGTGGCCAATAAGAGGCGCTCTACAGCGCTCATGTAGGAAATGTAGGAAGTGAAACGTATCTCTCCAGAAAAGAACGGATCATCATCAACAAAGTCACATGCACTCTATCCATGAAACACATGGGACAAGTTTAGAGTTTAAATGTCTGGATACATACGTGGTTTAGACATCAGGAAATGGAAATCACCTCTCCGTCACTTCCCACCATTTCCTGGTGGTGACAGAATTTGACATTTAGTTTACTTCCAGAACAAGTTCACAGAGTATGGACGCAGAATTATGATCGTATGTATAATACTGCAGAGATTACACTAGCGTTTCGCGAATCACGTCCATCGAAACCTTGCTGTAGCTGTGAACATTGCTACCATCGGACGGTGGTTCGTGTCACTGGTTACTAACGGCTCACATGTGCCAACGTTGTTTCGACGACTCTGCAGAAGTTTCACTGGAAAGCTATTACACGTCCTCCCTACTGTCCCCATCTCTCCCGATGCAATTTCCGTATTTTTGGAACCCTGCAGATAGACATTTGTGGCTATCGATTTGCTTCGGATACAGTGATGGTTATGTAGCAAACCACAAACATTTTCCATGAAAGCATTGACCGTCTTGTCTGACATTGGAATAAATATATTAAGAATTATGTCGATTACTATTGCAATAACGAACAGTTCACTTACTTTTTTTCTCTTGGCTCATTTTCATTTCACTGCCCCTTAAACAGCTAATATACTCCCCAAAACACCGTAAAGATGGCAACTTAGGTTAATTATTTTTGTACCGTTTATTAAGGTTTCTTCTCGCTGCTGCGTTCACGAGTGGAGTGTGGGATTAACGACTGTTTGTACGCCTCTATGAGAGTTGTTTTGTACCTATTTTTTTCTGCAATGTCTGTAAGGGATAAATACACGATTCGTTGAAGATTACGTCTTGTTTCTGCCCTGAGAAACTTGCTTAAAATTTTCTAATCAATCTGCCGTGAGGTGTATGGCGTCGTTTTATTGGTGTCTGCGTTTTCAGGTTTTTAACATTTCTGGTTTACAGTCAGGACGGTTGATCATTCGCACCGCTCTTCTTTGTACTGGCTAAGGGTCCTTTATTACTCCGAACTCATAGTGGTGCCATACAAGTCAACAGTACTCAACTGTGTATGAAACAAGTATTTTCAGTGCAATCGCTTTTGTAGAGTAACTGCAATTTCCCAATATTCTACCAATGAATCGTAGCTTGCCATTTTGCTTTACCTGCAACTGAGTCAATACGATCGTTCTCCTTCATGCTTCTACTAGTTGCTACCGCCAAATATTTTTATGCCTATCCTAACTCTCTTTGTGAGGAAAAGGGAAAAGATGAAAGGAAGATTAAAGTTTGCGTCCCGTCGACAACTACGTCATTGGAGATGAAGCATAAGCTCGTACTGTAGAAGAAAAGTAACGATGTCCTTTTGAAGGGACCGTCCCAGCAAGTAGTAAGAGAATAGAAAGCTTTTACTTTTCGTGAAGAGCACTTGATCACATTTCTCTACGTTAAAAGACAGATTCTAGCCTTTGCATCAGACTGGTAGTTTGTCGGGATCCAACTAATATTACTAAAATTATTATTACACGGAAATTTCTTATAGATAGCTGCATCGTCTGCATTCTGAGATTTCTATTAACACGTCCTTAAGAGCAAATGTCCTGTAACCCTCCCTGGGGCAACACTAGACTTTACTTCATTGTTTGTAGATGACTCCATATCCAAGAAAACATGTTGAGATCAGGAATAGTGTTAATAGAAATGTTCGTTCCAGTCACAAAACAAGTTCAACATGACATAATAGAAGTATTTCTTTTAAAAGGCGTCGACTTAGCACTGAATCAGGAGGAGGAGATTAGTGTTTAACGTCCCGGCGACAACGAGGCCATTAGAGACGGAGCACAAGCTCGGATTAGGGAAGGAAATCGGCCGTGCCCGTTGAAAGGAACAATCCCGGCATTTGCCTGAAACGATTTAGGAAAATCACGGAAAACCTAAATCAGGATGGCCGGAGACGGGTTTGAACCGTCGTCCTTCCGAATGCGAGAGCAGTGTATCAAAATCTTTACAAAAATCTGAAAACAATGAATTATATGGTTCGCTAGTGATCACCTTTGAATTTTTTGATATAGGAAGAACTGTATGGAATGTAGTCGAATTATTCGGGTGATGCGGAGGGAATTAGATTGGGAAATAAGACACTTAAAGTAGTAAAGGAATTTTGCTATTTGGGGAGCAAAATAACTGATGATGGTCGACGTAGAGAGGATATAAAATGGAGACCGGCAGTGGCAAGGAAAGCGATTCTGAAGAAGAGAAATTTGCTAACATCGAATATAGATTACGTGTCAGGAAGTCATTTCTTAAAGTATTTGTATGGAGTGTAGCCCTGTATGGAAGTGAAACATGGACGATAAATAGTTTGGACAAGAAGAGAATAGAAGCTTTTGAAATGTGGTGCTACAGAAGAATGCTGAAGATTAGATGGGTAGATGACTTAAGTAATGAGGAAGTATTGAATAGGATTGGGGAGAAGAGAAGTTTGTGGCACAACTTGACTAGAAGGAGGGACCGGTTGGTAGGACATGTGTTGAGGCTCACCAATTTAGTATTGGAGGGCAGCGTGGAGGGTAAAAATCGTAGAGGGATCCCAAGAGATGAATACACTAAGCATATTCAGAAGGATGTAGGTTGCTGTAGGTACTGGGAGATGAAGAAGCTTGCACAGGATAGATTAGGATGGAGAGCTGCATCAAACCAGTCTCAGGACTGAAGACCACAACAACAACAACAACAACAACAACAACAACAGGAAGAAGTGTATCACTGAGCGTCGTTATTAGTTAGTTAGCTTCATGTTCCATGTATCATTTGCATGATAAATCGTAGTGATGTGGAATGAGTCATTTTACGTACACATATCAATTTTTAAATGCTGCTAAATGCTGAAATTTATAGAACTTTTTTTAATAGCTACAGATGTGATTTAGTAATTTTTATCCACCACTTTCTACACATTACAGTAGTATAAATCGTTATACAGAAGAGAAGCAGCTGTTAAGGAGAAACATTTTTAGTTTGTTTTCAAATTTTACTTTACTATCTGTCAGACATTCTATATCCCTGTGTAAGTTATCGAACATTTTTGTTGTGCACCGCTTTTTCTGCTAAAAAAATCTGAATGTGGAGTAATCAAGTCATTTTTTCTTCTGTTATTGTAATTGGTACTGTAACTATGTATGTTCCTTTTGAATTGTAGCGGATTAATACAACAACATGCGGGAACAAATATACTATGAAGCAGTAGTCAGAACGCCGAACTCCTTAAACAGATGTCGACAAGATGATCGTGGCTATGCACAGCACATTTTTGAGCAACGAAGACTTTCTCGAAGATGAATTACTACAGAACATCATTCTACATGAGTTATTGAGTGAAAATATGTAAAATATGTCAACTTACTGATTTCTCTCCACCTAGATTTGCAATTATTCTTGATGAAAATGTGGACGAACTATATTTTTTAAGAGTTCCAAAATGTGCTTTTTCCAGTTTAAATTCTCACCAATACAAACACGTAATTTTTTAAGAGTTTATTACTTCCACACCATGTGTAACGTTTATCACTGGTGTAGCACCCTTAGCTGTTCAGAACTGAATACGTTGTGTCTTTTTAAAACTGGGAATGAGGCCAATCGCAGAAAACCAGTCAATGATACTCTTAAGAACATTGTTTATTGGTTCTTCACTTTCTGTATACTGCCTGGATTGATTACATTGCTAGTGTCGTCTGCACAAAGAACTAATTCTGCTTGTTTTACATTATATGGAAGATCATTTACACATGTCAGGAACAACGGTGGACTTGATTTGAGGCTGGGGTAACCCCATACGAGATTTCTCCCCAGTCAGAATAATGTCCCTCGGCAACATTGGTTGAATTACTAAGTACAACTTTCTGCATTCTTTTGGTTAGATATGACATTATCCTCTTGTTGGCTATAAAACATTAATACCGTAAAACTTCAATTTATCTAGCAGAATATTGTGATTCACACAGTCATATGCCTTAGACAGGTCGCAGAAAATACTAATTGGTGTTATTTAATTATTCAAAGCTTGTAAAATTTGACGAGTGAACATGTAGTTGGCATTTTCAGTAGAGCAACTCTTTCGAAATCCAAACTGAGGTTTGTTGAGAATATTGTTGTTGCACAGTTGAGATACTGCTCTAGAATACAGAGGATAAGGCAGTGGTAAGACGCTTTAGTCACATTCAGAAAGGTGGCGTTTATAATACCTTTATGTCCATCCAGATTCAGGATTTCCATGGTTTGAATCAAGCGATTGGGCCAAATGCTGAAATGGTTTGTCTGGTGAAGTCATAACCGATTTTCTTCGGCATCTTCCTCAGCACGATTTTCTTCTCCATCACTGATTATCTCATCGTCGGTGAGACGTTATACCTTGTAATGGAAAGGAGTAAATGAATGACACAGCTAGTTTAATGTCAGGTGCTGTGGAAACCTTGAAAACTGGTGTGATGGTGGATGGAGGTAGAAAGTGGCCATCAGACTTAGCGAGGATGTAGACAGACACAGTAGCCCCTTGTAAAATGGTTGGAAGTTGTACGACGCGGTGTAATTCCTCCGCCGGGATGGCGCCAGACCGCCAGCTGTGGAACACGCAATGGTCCATTCTCCTTTGCCCGCCCAAAATACCAGAGCCCGCCGGAAAAACGGAGGCAATGCATTTAAGTTCTGTATATCCTACTTGTTATAAAGAGAAAATAACATACTCCAAGACATTTAGGCAAAGATGGTCCCTCTTCCAGCAAGTCGTTTGCGTGGACTGATTACTTCTTAAAAGCTGTAGGTAAACAAAGTGGTATTAGAATGTAAAGCAGCGTGGAGGAAAGTACCGGAACCTGATTGGCTGGCACAAATATCCACTGTGACAGCCATTCTGGAGACGAGACCACTCGAGAAAGCTTTTTCGTGGCCCTTCGTAGCGGAGGATGCGCAATACTTCATCATTGACACTCGCGAGCTGGCGGATAGGTTTCAGTATGCTGATGTACAACCTTGGTGAGATGTTGTGTACCTGTTACGTTGGTACATTAGCGCTGTTCTTCTCTATTCACGATCAGTTCGAAGCCTAGCCATTTTAGTGCTACAAAGTAGTGTAATGTTTAAGTTGTGCTTCCTAAAAGTAAATCTACAAGATATTGTAAATGCGGCATGGCTGGTATTAACGTTATGTCTTGTACCAACTTAGCTTTGTTTGCTCCGTGTTGGGTCTCAGTGGCGACCTTGGCGCTTTAATATTTCCTGCTCAAGTGGTTGCACATGACGTATGCAGAGTGTTGGCTGTATCTTTCTTGCGACAGCGCCCAAAGGTTGTTCAGCTGCTCCTACTGCAGGGTTTTATGGAACCACAGTGCCTTCTGTACGACTAACAGTTCGCGCATAGCAAGTGAGAGATATCGGAAGTCTTGCACGTGGTATTTGAAGGTGCTACATGTTGCGTAAAACCCAGTGGCAGGGAGAGCTGATTCACCCTGTACAGGTTGGGGACAGTTGTGCTTCTGCATTACGAAGCCAATCGCAATCCGCTGGGTTCTGCAGATTACAAATCTGCATGCACTAGCATAATAGGTCAACAGCATTTCGAACCCCTAATGCATACACAATGCATTCCATGGAAACCATAGACTTCCTCCCCTGATTTAGACTCTTACTCCGTCAGACATTTTTTATGGGGCCACACAAGAAGTTTTGTTTACAAGAAGTCATGTGTAGTCGGCGGAGGATTCAACACTGCAGATTATTGGTGTGGTGAAAACGACCCCTCGACAGATCGAATGCTTGAGATTGTGTATTATAACTCATTGTGCAGATAGAATCCAAGCAACGAACTCGGTCGTCAACAAGGAGGAATATTCGTAAATATTTAATTATAACCTCGATAAAATCAAACTGCTACCATGAAAGTTGATGATTGTGTCCGGCCGTCTCTACATATTTACCTTTCAATGAGAACATGTTTTCCTACAATAGCAGACTTAACGGAGACCTTGGTTGCAGAAGTTTAAATTTGGCTTTTCAGCAGAAGTTCCACTTCGAAAACAACCAACCACTAGATCTTCATTCTGGAAATGCCAACCACGCTATGGTTTTTTAATCTGATAAAAGAGACTTGGTTCTTCGTCATTGAGACTTGTTTGGCCACAATGGAAACATGTGCGCTACCTATCCACTATGGCATATGGTGATGCTATGTTGCCCTAAACTACACCAATGCAGCATGAATTTTTGCAGAGTTTTTATCCTTAAGTTACTACACGATATTCTACTTTATCAGTCTGACGTGTAATTTTATTTTAGCTCTTCTGTTGGTGTGCTAAGGTATCACGATGCGGTCACTTCAGTGCGTAAAACTTTATTACTATCCTTAGTATGGATCATTTCAGTATATAGGTACGGAAGAGACAAATACAAGCGCCATTCTGAAAATGTAGCGCTATTATGTTTTCTTTTTAACGTGGAAGCGGACCAGTTCCGGACAAATGAAGAGAATTTCAAAGAGAGTAACAGGGATTGTGGAACACATAGTAACAAAAATACAATGAGTCACAAGGCGAGAAATAATTTTGTCGAACTAGACTATCACGGATTGGACACAAAACAAAATGTTTGCTACGACCACGCTCCTGGAGATGTTCAGCAGCAAAGGACAGCTTGTGCAGTGTGTAACACCAATATAGATTGTAAGTAGTTTATACTGTGTAATTATGTGTATGTAACTATGAAGTGGTTGTTCTTTACTAATGAAGGACATTCAATTTTCAGAGGGAAATTTGAAGTGTGTAATATAAGTATCGTAAAAAAACTAAAGGATATATAAAAATAATGGAATTTTATAATATATGTCTGCTCATATAAAAACTGTACTTTGAATGCTAGTTCATGCTTAGGGAATTTGTATTGTGTAGTATAAAAGACATAGAGAACCCCTTCCGCTACGGAAGTGGCTTGGCGCACGGTAAAATGTGATTTTGGTGGTCGATCTGTGCGGCTACTGGGTGAGCACGCTAGGCAGTCAGTAGCTAGCCGCTGTACGGTTAACATCGAGGGTGCCGAGTGAGGCATTTGGAAGCTGATCTATATTGAAAACATGCCTTGGATGTGGTTTCGGCTGTTGTATGGTGCTCTTGTTATGGAATGGCTTTAAAACTAGGATAATACGTCGCCAAGACGAATTTATAAAGAACATCCAACATAAAGAGTGTGAGACAAGATAGCCACCACGTGCTTGCCACCACTTTTGCACAACTGCTCCGCGCATTGCAGGAACTCAGGTATGTATCATAGTATGGACCTGTACGTTTGTGTGAGTGTTTTTAAGTAATAATTCCAGTGATATAGACATGTGTTTGAAACTTAAAATTGTCCTGATCATGAAACCTGTGGTGTAACCGCGAGACACCACACTTGCTAGATGGTAGCCTTTAAATCGGCCGCGGTCCGTTAGTATACGTCGGACCCGCGTGTCGCCACTATCAGTGATTGCAGACCGAGAGCCGCCACACGGCAGGTCGAGAGAGACATCCTAGCACTCGCCCCAGTTGTACAGCCGACTTTGCTAGCGATGGTTCACTGACAAATTACGCTCTCATTTACCGAGACGATAGTTAGCATAGCCTTCAGCTACGTTATTTGCTACGACCTAGCAAGGCGCCATGACCAGTTTATATTGATGTTGTAAATCATGTACCGTCAAGAGCGACGTTCGTCATTAATGGATTAAAGTTAAGTATTCCACCAGCTACGTCCGTTTTTCTCAATTCTAATTCCCTTGTCATGTTCCAGACCTCACGCCAGCCTGCGTGAGCTAAAACGCGTGCATTTCGGCCTCCTTTAATAACCCTGGTTGGCTCTCCTGCCAACCACAACAAAACCAATGCGGAGTCCCTTCCTAAATGTGCAGAAATCGAGTATCCTGTTTCTAATTAATTAATGGTTTGCTTCTGTACTAAATGTGCTTAAGTTCAGTGCCAATTTGTGTAGTGTTACCGTAAAACTACCTGCTTCACAGGTAACGTATAAAGCACACAAACTGAACCCATATGAGAAGTAATTTTGCTCTGATTATTATCATGAATTATTTTCTGAAGTTAATTGAACTTAATATTTGAATTACGTGCTTTAAAGTATGAGCGCATAAACTATTTCATATGGGTTTAAACCCAATATTGGCAAATTGCAATTTGTTCTGAAATATCCACAGAATTTGCCTGTAAGGACAGTTTCAGTTTATGGGTCCCGAATATATTCTTTTCTATTATAAGAAAGATAAACGAAATATTGCTTTTGCTAAAGAAATATGAAGCATTTTCAGAAGTGAGTATAAAAAGTGTCAGTCTAATGTTATTTAACGTCATTTGTGGTGTGTGTGTGTGTGTGTGTGTGTGTGTGTGTGTGTGTGTGTGTGTGTGTGTGTTACTTAAACCAGGGCTCTTGCCATGCCCAATTTTAGTCTCGTGAGGTCTTCAATAACATATTAGTGCTAAGTTAGCTATTGATTGCTACAGTAACTGTTATTAAGAAACAAACATGTAAAATTAAAACAGACGCAAAATCCCCAAGATTGGCGATCTTTTACAGAAGCTCGAAATTTAGAGCGGACTTCATTGCGAGATGCCTATAACAGTTTCAACAACGAAACGTTGTTTCGAAACCTGGTAGAAAATCCAAAGAGGTTCAGGTCGTATGTGAAGTATGTTAGCGGCAAGAAACAATCAATACCTTCTCTGCGCGATAGCAATGGAGATACTACCAAAAACAGTGCTGCCAAAGCAGAGTTACTAAACACAGTCTTCCGAAATGTCTTCACAAAAGAAAACGAAGTAAATATTCCAGAATTCGAATCAAGAACAGCTGCCAACGTGAGTAACGTGGAAGTAAATATCCTCGGAGTAGTAAAGCAATTTAAATCACTTAATAAAAGCAAGTCTTCTGGTCCAGACCGGTTCCTTTCGGAGTATGCTGAGTATAGTGATGCATTAGCTCCATACTTAATAATCATATACAACCGTTCACTCGACGAAAGATCCGTAACGAAAGACTGGAAAGCTGCACAGGTCACACCAATATTCAAGATAGGTAGTATGAGTAATCCACTAAATTACAGGCCCATATCGTTAATGTCGATATGTAGCAGGA
The DNA here is from genome assembly GCF_023897955.1 of Schistocerca gregaria. Taxonomy (NCBI): domain Eukaryota; kingdom Metazoa; phylum Arthropoda; class Insecta; order Orthoptera; family Acrididae; genus Schistocerca; species Schistocerca gregaria. Next base: position 898,810,143 of record NC_064922.1, read on the forward strand.
TTTGTAGAACATATATTGTGTTCGAACATTATGAATTACATCGAAGAAAACTGTCTATTGACACACAGTCAACATGGGTTAAGAAAACACGGCTCTTGTAAAACACAACTACTAGCTCTTTATTCATAAGAAGTGTTGAGTGCTATTGACAAGGGACTGCCGGCAGGTGTCTCCCAGCGGTTCTAGGCGCTTCAGTCTGGAACCGCGCACCCGCCACGGTCGCAGGTTCGAATCTTGCCTTGGGCATGGATGTGTGTGATGTCCTTAGGTTAGCTAGGTTTAAGCAGTTCTACGTTCTAGGGGACTGATGACCATAGATGTTAAGTCCCATAGTGCTCAGAGCCATTTGAACCATTTTTGACAAGGGATTTCAGATCGAATCCGTATTTCTGGATTTCCGTAAGGCTTGACACTGTACCACACAAGCGACTCATATTGAAATTGCGTGCTTATCGAATATCGTCTCAGTTATGTGAGTGGATTTCTGATTTCCTGTCAGAGGGGTCACAGTTCGTAGTAACTGACGGAAAGTCATCAAGTAAAACAGAAGTGATTTCTAGCGTTCCCCGAGGTAGTGTTATAGGCCCTTTGCTGTTCCTTAACTTTATAAACGATTTGGGAGACAATCTGAGCAGCCGTCTTCGGTTGTTTGCAGATGACGCTGTCGTTTATCGACTAATAAAGTCATCAGAAGATCAAAACAAACTGCAAAACGATTTGGAAAAAATATCTGAATGGTGCGAAAAGTGGGAGTTGATCCTAAATAACGAAAAGTGTGAGGTCATCCACGTGACTGCTAAAAGGAACTCAAACTTCGGTAACACGATAAATCAGTCTAATCTAAAAGCCGTAAATTACACTAAATACCTAGGTGTTACAATTACGAGCAACCTAAATTGGAAAGAACACATAGAAAATGTTGTGGGGAAGGATAAATAGACTGCGTTTTATTGGCAGGACACTTAGAAAATGTAACAGACCTACTACGGAGATAGCCTACACTACGCTTGTCCATCCTCTTTTAGAATACTGCTGCGCGATGTGGGATCCCTACCAGATAGGACTGACGGAGTACATCGAGAAAGTTCAAAGAAAGGGAGCACGTTTTGTATTATCGCGAAATATGGGAGAGATTGTCACAGAAATGATACAGGATTTGGGCTGGAGATCATTAAAAGAGAGGCGTTTTTCGTTGCGACGGAATGTTCTCATGAAATTCCAATCACCAACTTTCTCCTCCGAGTGCGAAAATATTTTGCTGACACCGACCTACACAGGAAGGAACGATCACCACGATAAAATAAGGGAAATCAGAGCTCGTACGGAAAGATATAGGTGTTCATTCTTTAACTGCGCTAAACGAGATTGGAAGGTGGTTCGATTAACCCTCTGCCAGGCACTTCAGTGTGATTTGCAGACTATCCATGTAGATGTAGATGTACTATGAGTGAAATTACTTTTAAATTTCTTTTGATTGCTGATTCGTGTAAACCCGCTACTTAGTTCGTCCGGTAGTCGTGTGTATTCATTGCACTATTCAAAAGGAGTATTACTGAAAGTCAATTTAGTAACTCATATTCATTTTTCTTAAGACATAATGTTTCAAATTATTATGGCTAATTAGGCTGGCGACCGTTTATAGTTTGATTTGTATAAACCTTACACTTATGTTATTCCCAGAGCAAAGCCTATTCAGTTTTCTATTAATTGCCGTATATACAAAGTTATTGTTCAATACCCTCTGCCCAATAGGTAAAAACACGGTCAAAACATTTCTAAATTCCTCCCAGAGGGTAACGCTAGTCTGCAAGAGATTTATATTTGGCGTTAACTTGCAGCTTTCGTGTTATAAGTGTTTCGAAGGACTAGGCAAAGGTATGTGCTAAGGTTAACTTTTGAATATGTCCGTGAAGCATGGCCCTTAAGGATCAACGATACCACTAGATTTCTCAGGACGTCATAAGACGAAATTTGTATCTTTAACTGCTGAAGTGAACACTGATTAGCCAAAACATTATGACCGCCTGCCTAATAGCCGATACGTCCACTTTTGGCACGGATAAGAGCGGCGACGCGTTGTAGCATGGAAGCCTTGTTAGGTCGCTGGAGGGAGTTGGCACCAAATCTACACACATAAGTCACCTAATTCCAGTATATTTCGAGGAGAGGGCCTTAAGTTCTGACGCCCCGTTCACTCACATCCCAGATGTGTTCGACAGGGTTCAGATATGTCGAATTGGGGAGGGGGGGGGGATCAGCACATCAACTGGAACTCGCTACTGTATACCTAGAACCACTCCATCACACTACTTGTCTTGTGACATGTCGCATTATCTTGTTGAAAAATGCTATTGCCTTCGGGAAATGCGATCGTCATGAAGGAATGTACGTGATCTGGAGCCAGCGTACCATACTTCTTCGCTGTCACGAAGCCTTGCACGAGCTCCACTGAAAAAATGGATGCCCATTTCACGTGAATGTTCCCCAGACCATAATGGAGCCGCCGCCAGCTTGTCTCCGTCCCACAATACAGGTATCAAGGAGCAGTTCCCCTGGTTGTTGTTGTTGTTGTCTTCAGTCCTGAGACTGGTTTGATGCAGCTCTCCATGCTACTCTATCCTGTGCAAGCTGCTTCATCTCCCAGTACCTACTGCAACCTACATCCTTCTGAATCTGCTTAGTGTACTCATCTCTCGGTCTCCCTCTACGATTTTTACCCTCCACGCTGCCCTCCAATGCTAAATTTGTGATCCCTTGATGCCTCAAAACATGTCCTACCAACCGATCCCTTCTTCTAGTCAAGTTGTGCCACAGACTTCTCTTCTCCCCAATCCTATTCAATACCTCCTCATTAGTTACGTGCTCTATCCACCTTATCTTCAGTATTCTTCTGTAGCACCACATTTCGAAAGCTTCTATTCTCTTCTTGTCCAAACTAGTTATCGTCCATGTTTCACTTCCATACATGGCTACATTCCAAACAAATACTTTCAGAAACGACTTCCTGATACATAAATCTATATTCGATGTTAACAAATTTCTCTTCTTCCGAAACGCTTTCCTTGCCATTGCCAGTCTACATTTTATATCCTCTCTACTTCGACCATCATCAGTTATTTTACTTCCTAAATAGCAAAACTCCTTTACTACTTTAAGTGTCTCATTTCCTAATCTAATTCCCTCAGCATCACCCGATTTAATTTGACTACATTCCATTATCCTCGTTTTGCTTTTGTTAATGTTCATCTTATATCCTCCTTTCAAGACACTGTCCATTCCGTTCAACTGCTCTTCCAAGTCCTTTGCCGTTTCTGACAGAATTACAATGTCATCGGCGAACCTCAAAGTTTTTACTTCGTCTCCATGAATTTTAATACCTACTCCAAATTTTTCTTTTGTTTCCTTTACTGCTTGCTCAATATTCAGATTGAATAACATCGGGGAGAGGCTACAACCCTGTCTCACTCCTTTCCCAACCACTGCTTCCCTTTCATGCCCCTCGACTCTTATGACTGCCATCTGGTTTCTGTACAAATTATAAATAGCCTTTCGCTCCCTGTATTTTACCCCTGCCACCTTTAGAATTTGAAAAAGAGTATTCCAGTCAACATTGTCAAAAGCTTTCTCTAAGTCTACAAATGCTAGAAACGTAGGTTTGCCTTTTCTTAATCTTTCTTCTAAGATAAGTCGTAAGGTCAGTACTGCCTCACGTGTTCCAACATTTCGACGGAATCCAAACTGATCCTCCCCGAGGTCTGCATCTACCAGTTTTTCCATTCGTCTGTAAAGAATTCGCGTTAGTATTTTGCAGCCGTGGCTTATTAAACTGATAGTTCGGTAATTTTCACATCTGTCAGCACCTGCTTTCTTTGGGATTGGAATTATTATATTCTTCTTGAAGTCTGAGGGTATTTCGCCTGTCTCATACATCTTGCTCACCAGCTGGTAGAGTTTTGTCAGGACTGGTTGTCCCAAGACCGTCAGTAGTTCTAATGGAATGTTGTCTACTCCGGGGGCCTTGTTTCGACTCAGGTCTTTCAGTGCTCTGTCAAACTCTTCACGCAGTATCGTATCTCCCATTTCGTCTTCATCTACATCCTCTTCCATTTCCATAATATTGTCCTCAAGTACATCGCCCTTGTATAAACCTTCTATATACTCCTTCCACCTTTCTGCCTTCCCTTCTTTACTTAGAACTGGGCTGCCATCTGAGCTCTTGATATTCATACACGTGGTTCTCTTCTCTCCAAAGGTCTCTTTAATTTTCCTGTAGGCAGTATCTATCTTACCCCTAGTGAGATAAGCTTCTACATCCTTACATTTTTCCCCTGGAACACAACGAATTCGCGGCCTTCCATCGGCATGATGAAGAAAGTATCGGGGTTCATCGGACCATCCAACACTCTGCCACTGCGCCAAGGTCCAGTGCTGATGGTTACGTGCCCATTTGGGTCGTAGTTGCCGATGTTATGTTGTTAACATTGGCACATGTATGGATCGTCGGCTGCGGAGGACCATCGTTGGGAATGTCCGGTGCACTGTAAGTTCAGATACACTTTCACTCTCCCCAGCATGAAAGTCTGTTAGTTCCGGCACAGTTCGCCGCCTGTGTTTTTTTTTCCCAGCTGCCCAGGCTACGACATCCGACATATGTAATGGAGGGAGGCCTACCAATACAAACACAGCTGGACGTGGTTTTACCTTGGTTTCGCCATGTGTGAAGGAGGTCACCCTCGGACACACAAGTCGTGCAGTTTCCGGAACGCTCGTACAGAGCCCTCGGACCGTCACAGTCTGCCCTCGGTCAAACTCAGATATATCGTGCGCCTTCCCTATTATACACAGGGACAGCACGCTCACTGGTACTGCATTCAATGTATTTCTGTGTGAATAGCAGTCATTCCTCGCCAGGCGACGTTGCTAATGCCTGGACGCTTTTATATCGATAGTAGGTCCGTGGTCAAAAAAGTTCTAGGTGATCAGGCAACAGCATGAAGCAAGAACTTAAAAAGTGTGTGGCGGTGATTATTGTGCAGTAAATAAAAAGTACTGCAAAAGTTGCAGCCTTTTTCGGCGAATTTAAGTAATCGAATGTGGTCGTGCTGTCAGCCAAGTGGAAGCGTCTTCTAGAAATAACGTTTCAACGAGTTTCCTGCTCGTCACATTCTTGATGCTTAGAAGAAGAAACTTTGCTTGTGGACGACGCTGACACTTGATGCATAATGACTAGATTTGATCAAGGCTACTTCCGATACATGAGATTTTTGTTATTGTTTCGGTTATCAATTTAGAGGTCGATGTGATGCAAATCTCCTGCATTCCTGTCGCTTGCTTGTTATGCTCTTAATTTCACCATAGCTGCTCTAACCCACATATTCGACCGCTACGGTCGCAGGTTCGAATCCTGCCTCGGGCATGGGTGTGTGTGATGTCCTTAGGTTACTTAGGTTTAAGTAGTTCTAAGTTCTAGGGGACTGGTGACCCCAGAAGTTAAGTCCCATAGTGCTCAGAGCCATTTCTGAACCAAATATTCTGCGATTTGCCTCTATGTACCCATATCTAGGTCTGACCCTGAAAGTCTTACGTTCCGCGATCACTTCAACTATGTTTTTTTGGCGATGATTCACTTTGCAATACTTGGTCAATCATTCTAACCAAGTTTGATGTCTTGAGTTCTTTATTAGATTTTTTCTCGATTAGTGGCAAGATGTTTTCCATGACTTCCTGGATCAATCTTCTGATCCTCAAACGTCTCCACAGTAGCAACATATTTCTATGATTTGTATTGGTTTAATTTCTGTACTTCGTACTCTCCGTACGTTAGATACGTTGCCATGTTCCAAACATCTCGTTATATTTATATTTTTTTGGATCCAAGCTTTATATTTCTAGTGTTAGCAGTTATTTCTTTCCGTAGAAATAACTAGTGTAGCCTGTACTAAATCACTGTTTGGTCAGCATTTAAATCATAATGAACATCCAGAAGGGCTTATTCAAGACTGTTTAAAAATTCTACACAACACCCGCAGGGGCACTTATTAAATGATTTGGAAGAGGTTGAAATCTATGCCAGTTATACCACAACACCCATCTACCCTGCTTAAATGAGCAATTGGATATTAGGGAGAACGTTTCTTTGATCTTTCCGACGATTTGCTGTAATGTATGTCTACTCTTTTGCTTTCCTTATTATTCCGAAAAATATTTTAAATTAGCTTTATGTTTCCGTCTTCCCCTTCTTACCCAAACATACGTTTGTTTGGTTTTAGCTCAAAATTTTGTATGAAAAATATTAGCCTGGAACATCGTTCAAAAATGGCTCTGAGCACTATGGGACTTAACTGCTGTGGTCATCAGTCCCCTAGAACTTAGAACTACTTAAACCTAACTAACCTAAGGACATCACACACATCCATGTCCGAGGCAGGATTCGAACCTGCGACCGTAGCGGTGGCGCGGTTCCGGACTGTAGCGCCTAGAACCTCTAGGCCACTCGGGCCGGCTTCAACGTGGTGATAGTGTCATTGTATCATCCATGAAATCAAGTCATACACCTGCAAGTGTACATATAATACTTTTTCCGACTAATTGTCGGTGGACTATCTTAGTATCGTTTTAAGTCAGACAAATTTTACATGCATACAGACATTTTTCGCCCCTTACAAAATTTTATCATCGATTTTTATGGTTTATACTTTCAAAGCTGCGACACTGAGCACCTTTTATCGATCACTGTGTCTGCGGTGACCGTGTCGCTCTTCTGACGTTATATCTCTGGCGAATAACATTGCTCGCTGCTGACACTACTCATCGAGAGGTTCCACGCTACCATCCGCACGGCAACGGCCTCTCAGGTAATGACCGTTTATCTCGTGTTAAGCGTTTTTCCAACTAATACTATTAGTTGTTCATGCATGTTTGTAAATATCTTTCGCAAATGTAAAGAAATTATTGCTACGGCCAATTTACATTTTTAAGCTATTTATGAGAGTCACCCGCAATCAAAACGAACATGAAATTGTAGAACTAATGCATAACAATCAACCCACAGAAAGGGAGAATAAATTCATATAATTAGGAACGTGGTTCTGCGAAAATTGGCCGTCCTACATGGAAATCAGATGAAGAATAGAGAAGGCCCACAGTACACTCATGAAATTTAACAAAGCGATTACAGGCTCTGACTTTGACCTTAAAATCAGAATTAGATTTATAAAGAGATATATATGGTCAGCACTTCCGTATGGCGTGTGGAAAGTTGGACAATGAAAGTAAACGATGCAAACAAGTGGAAACGTTCGAGATATAGTTGTATCGTAGACTCCTTAAAATTTCAAGGACAGCAAGGAAAACAAATGAAGAGATCTTGAGAAGAGTAAAACGAGACCGAGAACTGCTAACTACGTTCAAAGTATGAAAACAGCTTACTTAAGCCATGTGATACGAAATAAAAGATATTTTGTTTATCTGATAATCGAGGGGAAGATACAACGCGAAAGAGGACTTGGTAGAAGGGGATGTCATGGCTGTGCAACGTCAGATGATGGACAAGAATAAGAAATGCGGGGGGGGGGGGGGGGGGCTTGATCCATACTGGAAGAGATAGAGAAGACTCGCAATGTGATTGCAAACATCCATTAGTGGATATGCAGCAGCAGCAGTGAGACTCAAGAGATACCGGTAAAGTCCATCGACCTATATGTCAACGATACCGGTTGCCGCTGACATATGATTTGTAATTTTTAATAAAGATTTGTGATCAAGACTGATTACTATTTCAAATTATTTATCTAAACAGCTCACTGATTTTCCAGTAATATTCTCAAATTATTGACAACGAATGATTCTGAAAATCATTACATCGGTGTTGACTACACTAGTCCGCTTCGCACAAGTAGGATGGATTACCATTCTATCTCTGGAACTGGAACTAAACTGCTTTTGCAAGAAGTTAAAACATTTCCATTTTTTAGAATAAGTCGGTTGGGATGTGTGCTTCCCCAGCGTCAGGTATGCACCGGATTTACGGTGGCAGAACGGAACCGGGCCGGTGTCCGCACGCCACGAAGGCAGGGAACTCTTTAAGTGCGCAATGTGCTGCTGTCAAGAGACGAGAGGGCGGGCCATCCACATCTGTCAGCGAGTTGAGGAGGTCCGGAGGCCACGCCCGTATCGCGCAGCGGCGATCAGCAAGCCAGCAAGCCGCTGAAGGGAAACCTTCCAGTGACCGCCAGTGACTGATGACCCGCCAAACAATGGCCGCCAGAACAAGGCCGCAGGTCGGACGCAGTGCTGGCCTCGTCTTGGATCAGATCTGCTTGTCGTTGTCGTCAGGAGAGCGGTGAGGGGGTGACACAGGCCGCAAAGTGTCCGAATACGGCTTCATCACGTAGAGGGCGGCGTCATTTCTCGGATATTATCAGTATTTACGACATTTGCAGCTGGAAGCTCTACCGCATACTTATTAGCTACAAGCAAAGCGTTCTCAGCTAAAAGTTTGATTTTGATATTGCCTTGCCTCCCACTAACCTCTGAAGTGACTAAACCAGCCATCGCTGGGATGAATGGAGATTTGCCATCAATTTTTGAAAATAGATTCTGGCAATTACACTCTTCGCTACCTCACCAAGAGGCGACGTAGTGGTGCTTTGAAAATCTCACAAAAGAATTAAAAGCCCCCGTTTACCGTTCACTTTCCAAAGGCTCGCGCGAAGGAAAGAGAACACGCAGGTATCCAACACCGGGGCTTCATCCTGAGCAGATTACACAATCGAATTGTTTTCCGACCACCAAAGAGTTTAAGATAGATTCTGCTCTGAGAAAAAGAACTCTTATTCTAAGAAATTCTTCCAATCCATATGTGGCATACAGGAAAACAGGGCTTAACAGTACTGGTTAAAAACAGTCTTCATTGCAAGTTTGTTTATTTTTCAACGACGCGTTTCGCCTTATGTAGGCATCTTCAGGTTATCTATTCTAGATGGACGCGAGACGCACCAAGATCTGCATAACGCGTTCACGTTCACAGGAGCGAGTACCAGAGTAAGATGGGGGCTCAGGTAGTAAGCGTTATGCCCGGTTAACATACAATACAATACAATACAATACAATATTCACTTCTCTCTGAGATAAAGTAAGTTTTAATTAAGAGCAATGGAGGTATTTTTCTTCTAACAATGTAATTATGGACGTCGTTAATTCTTCTGATTTCTAAAGGATTATTTGCAAAATTTTAATGAGATCAAGTGTGTTATGTTATGTTATGTTCTGTTAACCGGGGACCTAGAAACGACGGAGAGGCTCCGTCCCCGCCGCAGCCGCAGTGGTCCACAACCCCACGACGACTACCGCAGTCCACTTCACCCCTCCGCCGCCCCACACCGAACCTAGGGTTCTTGTGCGGTTCATATTTTCGTGGTAGAGTAATGACGGTGTACGCGTACGTGGAGAACTTGTTTGCGCAGCAATCGCCGATATAGCGTAGCTCAGGCGGAATAAGGTTATGTAACTGCAATTTATTTCTTTTTCTTCAATGGGTAAATATGTTTCTTTATTATTACTTGAATATGGAGAGACTTTAATTTTTTGTTTACTTTAGTTGCATTTGTAATATCAACTGTGATGTGAAGAAGTGCTATTTAAATCGTGGACATGAAAGCACATATCGATATCGAGAGAAATAATTGAGCAGTGATACACAGTGATGGTGTTAGTGTGGGTGTGTGTGCGGCAGTATGGCGAGACACGAGTTGTTGATTCGAGATGCAAAAACTTACTGGTACAGTGAATTGTGGTACTTCACGACTGATGACTCGGATTATTGTCGCTGTGCTTAATGAAAGTTGAAGTGATCATTAAGGACAGAAAGATCATACTGTTTGAGTATTACTTATTGGACTGTATCTTAAACGGTACTGACAATGCTTTAGCGAGTAAACATAACTGTTGTTACCTCGTGAGTGAAACTGCTTTTATGTTTAAGCACATGGCGAGAACCAAGGCTCTACAGAACTGTGTAATATATTAATGTTCTCAATGAGCAGCCGAGAGTTTGCACCCGTAACTCTCGCGATGAAGATAATTTCAGTTCTGGATCAGAAGTAAGAACAGTTTTACTGACTGTGCATTAGTTACCGCGGTAGTCATACGCAAACACGACGAACAATTACACGGCGATCCGAAATTATCACGAGTAGTATATCAGTGTACAAAGTGCTGAAACGAGAGCTAGGTGAGTGTAACTAGTAACAAACGTGCACATGCTAAACCTGTGGATTATGATCAACAATTACGTTTATTTACCCAGTGGGTTGTTGAACGCCGCTACGGATAGCTTTTGCATCCTAACCAAGAAGTGACTTCATCAGTATACTTGTCTGTGCAAATACGACAAATCTAGTTGCTGTACTAACTTCGTATGCAACATCCCACTCTGCCGCTGCCATCTCGACATTAAGCCACGTCTCTCTAACAACGAACAAATAAGCTGCTTTGCCGGGCGCTCTCCCCAGTCACAGATTAACACAAGTCAGCATTTCATTTACATCTACATCATTACTCTGCAATTCAGAATCAAATGTCTGGCAGAAGCTTCACCGAACCACCTTTAAACTACTACTCTACCGTTGCAGTCTCAAATAGCACGTGGAAAAAAACGAACACTCAAATCTTTTTTTTGTGAGTTCTAATTTCTCTTACTTTATTCCAATGATATTTTTTCCCTATGTAGGTGGGCGCCAACAAAATATTTTCACACTCTGAGAAGAAAGTTGGGGACTGAAATTTCATGAGAAGGTCAAACCGCAGCGAAAACCGCCTATGTTTTAATGACTGCCACCCTAATTCGTATACCATATTCGTGGCACTCTCTTCCCTATTCCGCTACGATACAAAACGATCTGCCGTTCTCTGAACTTTTCCGATGTCCTCCGTCAATCCTATCTTATGTGGATCCCACACCGCACAGCACTACTCCAGAAAAGGGCGCACAACCGTAGAGCAAGCAGTCTCCCCACAACATTATCTATGCAGTTTAAGTTATTCTTTATTCTAATCGCTAAGTATTTAGTTGAGTTTACAGTTGACTGTGTGATTAATCGTGTAAATGAAATTTAGCAAATTCTTTTTAATGCTCATGTGGATGACTTTACGCTTACAGGTTCAGATTGTAAAAAGTTTGTTTCATTATAGAACTACTTTCTTTCCTTTTCTTTTCTTAACTTTTGCTACGTGAATAAAATTGCTTGATATGAACTGTTAACATTCAATGTCGCTTTGTTGACCCACTATTAATTACCAGCATGTTTCTTTTACTTAGCCGGCCGCGGTGGTCTAGCGGTTCTAGGCGCTCAGTCTGTAGCCGCGCGACTGCTACGGTCGCAGGTTCGAATCCTGCCTCGGGCATGGATGTGTGTGATGTCCTTAGGTTAGTTAGGTTTAAGTAGTTCTAAGTTCTAGGGGACTTATGACCTCAGCAGTTGAGTCCCATAGTGCTCAGAGCCATTTGAACCATTTTCTTTTACTTAAACTATCTCTTTCTTTTAAATTAATACTACTGGATTTTCGTGAATTTTGCATGCGTTTTGGAAGGAAGTGACACAAACGCTTGGGCAGTGTTATTTTTCAAGTGAGTTGGCATACCACCTTGTCTGATACGGTTGCGCGCATAAATCGTGGCGTCCGCCATTAGTTTCTGGGCTCCGGCCAGTAGAATTAAAGCTGCTTGTTCGCTATTAGTCGAAGCTTCACGGCGAGGGAAAATTGAATGTGACAGCTGTCAAACCACGCAGGTTGTGTTTGTCTGTTTTCACAGGTTTAATCTTAATGTTTTCTGGTAAGTTCCCTTAACATTTATTTATGTTTTAGCGTAAGCACAGCGTTAGCCATTAAAGTAGTCTCACTAAGAAGGATAAGAAAATAAATAAATTTTACAGTGCGTATACACTATAGTAGGTAGAATTCATGATCAAATTTTTAGGTGATGTGGCGGTACAGAAGGTGCAAAATTTAATACACAGAGCTGTCACTCGTGGCAGCAACATTGGATCCAACATGGCTGACCATCGAGTCTAACTGAGCTTCGATAACAGATACGGGCACATCATTCCATACAGCTTCTCTGCTCTACACCAGAGTTAATGAAACCTGAAGACTGCTGACATGCCACTTTCTTGACAACCTACGACCACATGCTATCAGTGGGACACACGACGCACCGTCCTGGTGCAATTCTTTCGCCTGGACTCAGTTTCGGCGACTTGCACGTCCCATAACCAACGGCACCCGGAACACTTGGATCTGTTCAAATACTAACTGGACCCAACAGAGGTTATCTTCTGCATCCACGGACCCATCCAAGAACTAAGTGAGCACAGTGTTGGGTACCTTCGGTGATCGGGAAGAAAGCGGTGTTTGTAATGTGACACCATTGTCTTCAGTGGGCGAGAGATGTATACAATGTACTGGCCACGGCAACAGCCCAACACTTTCTGTATTATAGTAGGACAATCCACAAGGGCAACGTGGGGTCTTGTATTATCTTGTTTATATATTACATAATTGAGACCATGAAGATAGGGCATAGACACCGACCTTAATACATCAGAGATATAACGCTGCTGTTGAAATTACAGACTATCGGAACCCGAGGTAATCGTGTTATAGGCCCAATGGAATCCTGTACCATTACGCTACGTGTTGGGCCAATATGACGACGACAAATGCAACCTGTTACCTTGCATTCTTCTCGGAACCTCCACACACAGATACATCTGTCATGACTTGTCTGAAAATACAATGTGTACACGTTAGGTGCACCGCTGCCAGAGCGCTTTTCTCCGCTGCCACGCCATTTGAGACTACAATAGTGATCGCCGTTCTCGCTGAAGCTTCTCACAAACGCCCAAAATTAACCCTTACACACCTCTTTAGGGACCAATAACACATACATAAAACACCAAACACAAGCTTACACATAGAAAACAGGCCTACAACCCCAAAACCCCCATCTTCACGTAAACCCCCTGCGCATACTGAAGTCAGACGGGCACTTCATACACGACCAAAACAACCGCAGCCTCGTCCGTGGTGCTCCAGATGATGTGTCCATGTGGATTATTGTTTTACTGCGAACAGCCCTTTTCCCTGATACAAGGCAAGTGACATGATTGTACCATCCTATGCGACTGAGGGTGCAATATGTCTGTCCTCTCGGGCCCTAGTCATTCTGTGCTGCTTAGATCCTAAATGAAACTGAGCATGGACCTCCTGAACCCACAGAGTTCATAATCGCATAACAGTGGTGCGATGCTGACAACTGCGAGCTGCAATATCGTGAGACAAACAGCCGTCTCGACATGTTACGATTCTGCCGCTGTTGAATCGCGACATCTGCTGGTAGACGTTACAAGACATTACTGAGTGCATTTGCTCGTATGCCTGCCACACGATAATGTATTTGCACTGTTTAATGTTTAGTGGTATGACATCTGCCTAGCTCCACAAGTCATCTGACCTGTAAATGCATGATCACGAAATGCGTTACTCATATTGAAACATAAAGGAGATATTCTTTATCCTTAGTAATATTATACGAGATGTTAATTTTAACTGAAGACATTGAAATTTCTAGAAAATTACACATCGGATCAAAAGAGTTATAGGTCCAATTCGTTTGTCGCAAAGGACATCCAATGGTACCACACTCGACCCCCTACCTCATCAATGGCATGAATGGCGGGGAGCCAGCTTTGAAATTTTCAACGGGAACTCCCGTTTTCTTATTTTAGGCTACGATTTTACGGCAAAATCTACATACGTTTTGACAGAAGGATTTTCTTCCTTTCGCCACAAATGGCGCTGTAATCGGAGTAAGAGAAATGGTTACACAATCGTAATTTACGACATGCTGCTAAACGACCTTTGAATATCAAATGACAGGTGGGACCCCACCTCCATGCTGTGAGGGTTGGGTAGGCCAGTATTTCATGACTTCTAATTGGAAACCCCGTTCGCTACGTTGTATTCCTCCGAAATATCGAACAGGGGACTACTCGACGCTCCAATGTGGCTGTGGCTCGAGGCGAACGCTCTCTACTTTTCCATTTAGAGTAAGCGTTCAAACATTGTACCGCCAGCTTCAATACGCACAGTGATTCGACGTCAAACCAGCTGCCTAGTGGACCAATAATGGGGCCACCTCTGCCGATCCACCGACCAGTGTAAACGCGCTCTAATAACTTCCTTGCTTCAATTGCGTAGTGCGCTGGGGAACCGTCATGCTGAAATGACATACGTTGTCGAACGTCCAGGGCAAGATCCTACGGTAGTTCCTGTTCCAACAACATACTGCTATGCCAGGGTGACATTCTTCACATGTACATTGATAAGCCTAACTATTTTTGTTGCGAGAATGAAGACCGCCTGGTAGTTTCCTGGGCATGTAACGTGGTAAGGAAAGTATGTAAGCGGAGCAGAGACGAATGGGGATTCATTCTATCGACGATACTGTCCGCAAATGGTAAATCTGTCACAAGTGACTTTGGCGTTGCATGGACTCAGGAAATCGTCGGAAGTCCCCTGCAGAGATATGCTGCCTGTCTAGCCGTCAAGAAGTTCAAAAAATGGCTCTGAGCACTATGCGACTTAACTTCTGAGGTCATCAGTTCCCTAGAACTTAGAACTAATTAAACGTAACTAACCTAAGGACATCACACACATCCATGCCCGAGGCAGGGTTCGAACCTGCGACCGGAGCGGTCACGCGGTTCCAGACTGAAGCGCCTAGAACCGCACGGCCACACCGGCCGGCCGTCAAGAAGTGCGGAAGTGTTTCCGGTGCAGGATTTTCTGCACGCAATGATCTCTCGATTATGTCCCATAAATTTTCGATGGGATTCATGTCGCGCGATCTGAGTGGCCACATAATTCGCTCGAATTGTCTAGAATGTTCCTCGAACCAGCCGCGAACAACTGTGTCCCGCATTTCCATCCATATAACACACTGTCTGCCACACGAACCAATGGTGACTCACAGTTACACGGGTTGTGACGCCATGTGAGGCGTATTTGGTTAACGTATACAGCGTACTGTGGGCCGCGTGAGCCATAACAGGCTCACATGCAGAGTTGTGTTTAGAGGCCTCGCGAGCCTCACAGGGCTCACAGATAATGCGTTTCAACTATGGGTTTAAAAGTGGTGACTCCACTGAACTGTCTCATCTTAGTAACACTCAATATTTTTACAATTCGTAGACATCGTGATTCCTAACTTCGGCGAACGGTACAGAAGGATCGTTTTTACAGACGGCCGCTGTGGTCGAGCGGTTCTAGACGATTCAGTCTGATACCACGCTGCTGCTACGGTCGCAGGTTCGAATCCTGCTTCCGACATGGATGTGTGTGATGTGCTTAGGTTAGTTAGTCTAGGGGACTGATGACCTCAGATGTTAAGTCCCATAGTGCTTAGAGGCATTTGAACCATCTCGCAAACAAATAATTTCTTTCAGTGGGCGCTTGACTCTACTGCTATTGAATGCCAAAGATCCACAACCACGAGCAACACTACAACGGTTCTACGAAGATAACAGCCATCCCCTTTTGACAGTAGAGGGACCAAAGCACAGCTGTCAAAGATGATGTTCGGGCTGTTGTAAACGCCTGCGAAGAACAGAAAAAGAAACGATGTTGCTAAGAAAGTAAGATGGTGTGCACTAAATGCAATAAATGTGACAGTTTTATGTGCACCGAGTATTTTAGTGACATTGACAGTGCTGTGTTGAAGAAGTAGAACATTCTAAGATCTTTATTCATGAACATTGTCAGACCAAGTAAAAAATCTTTGTAAATAATATTATTCGTAGCTAACATAATCAAATAAACCAAGTGTTTGAATCATTTCTTGAAAAACGATTTTTTATACCTATATGGATTTGAATCGTTTGATCCACATGTGGCCACAGATTATAATTGTGTTAAAATGTTCTTGTTGGGTTACGTGAGCCATATATGCCTCACGCCTATCAGTCCAGATCAGTTACAAATGGACATTTTATCAAGTAACTTAATTCTACATGTTCAAAAGAAGACATCTGATGTAAAAAATCAATTTGGCTTCAGAAGTAATATTCGTGATTTCAATGTGGCATAGTACGCATGGTCAAAACTTCATCATGGCAGTCAATGTGATAAATTACATCGTAGTTTGAAAATAATTAGCCTCTAAGTTGATAAATGTAACCATTCCCAGTCAATGCTCGGTTCAGTTAGACCAGAGGACACGTCGATTCTATGTAAATACATCCACACCATTATATAGCCACTATCAGCTTGCACAGAGATTTGTTCACATCTTGGGTCCATGGCTTCGTGGGGTCTGCGCCATCATCAGATCTTACAAACAGAAGTCGGGATTCATCTGAGCATATCGCGGTTTTCCAGTCATCCAGGGTCCAACTGATATGGTCACAGGCACAGGAGAGGCGATGTCGCGCTGTTAGCAGAAGCACTCGCGTCGGTCGTCTGTTGTCATACCCACTTAACGCCAAATTTCGTCGCACTGTCCGAACAGATACGTTCGTCGTACGTCCCACATCGATTTCTGCGGTTATATCATGCAGTGCTGCTTGCCTGTTAGCACTGACAACTCTCCGCAAATGCCGCTGCTTTCGGACGTTAAGTGAAGTGCGTCGGCCACTGCCTTGTCCGTAGAGGGAGGTAATGCCTAAAATTTGGTATTCTCGTACACTCTTGACGCCTTGATTCTGGGAATACTGAATTCCATAATGATTTCCGAAATGATATGTCCCATTTGCCTAGCTCCAACTAGTGTACCGCGTTCAAAGTCTGTTAATTCCCGTTGTGGTCAAAATCACGCCGGAAATGTTTTCAACACACGTATATCGCTATCCGAAGACCTTTGTCACCTCGGTCTAAAAATATCTTAACTTATTCCCGTTACACCCTGTATATATTCATATACAGGAGTATACAGATGGGTTGGAGGTTTAATAGTGGCAAGTATTTATTTACAACTTTTTCAAACTGGATACATGTTTCATAGTTTTTCTGCCCTTCAAAGTTGTGTACAGCCCGTTGGCCGTGACGTGGGAGTCATAGGACACCTTTAGCAGCAACGGTTATGTTGATAGTTCGAGTGGAGCCCGTCTGTTGCCCGACAAATCTCTGTATCAGTTCTGAAGCGAATGGCATGAAGTGCTTCCCTCAATTTAGAAACCAAGTTGACTTCATAAGGGTTTCAGTCCGGAGAACGTGGTGGGTGGCACAGCACTTCCCAGTGCCATCGATCCGAATGAATCAGTCACAACTTGCGCCATATGCACGCGGGCAGTGTCCTGTAGAATGATGGGCGAGTCCCGCAGAAAACCGGTTTCTCTAGGCTGGTCGCAGACTGTGTTCGTCATGGATTCAGATTAGCGATGCATCTGGGTAGTACGTTGGCCTCACGATTTGAGTAACACTCTGGTTATAGAAAATCTTTCGACAATTGAGCTCCACAATCGGCAAGGATTATAGTCTATAAAAACAAAAGAACAGCCAGTGTCATCAGCAAAAGGCAGAAGAAAATATCAGAGGCGACTGCGAGTCATCCATTGTCGATTGCGGAGTACAAATGTAGATTATTCAAATGGCTGTTGTGTATCTAAAGCGGCTTGACCAGCAACAGGAATTACTGAGCAACAGGAATTACTAGCAAGTGGGCATTAAGCTACAAACTGATTCTCCAAATTGATAGGAAGACAAGCAACTTCAGGTCGACAACATCATTGTACTTATAAACGCAAGAAAATTTTTATTCGTAACTTTTCTTTTCCACCCAGGGTAACACCGTCACGTTTCAGATCAGGCACTGTTTGTCCAAAAGGTGGCGTCCCACGGTGTTGATGACAGCGCGGTGCAGTGTCGGCCACGTTCACAAAACGAGGAGTGTTGGATTCGCGTGTGAACTGCCGGCCCGGGCCGCACGATTATTCAAATGCGGGCGCCAGAGAGGTGGGATCCTCCTGCAATTACAGGCGCGGTTCGGCTCGGGCCGTCTCTCGCCGCGGGGCGCGCCGACCTCTGCGTTCCTACGCCCCCGCGTCGGACAGCCCGCCCGTCATTCGGAACAGCCGCGGGCCATTTCCCGGGCACCGGACACCGCCGGCGTGGGGATCCTGTAACAGTCCAGGTACTTCTCCTCAGAACGTGAAGGGGAGGAGGGTTCAGAGGTTAGCCAACTACCGACGCCGTGGACGCTGGAAACGAGGTAACGGTTCACGGTATCCAGCGAGAATCTCGTACTACTCATAACCAGTAAGCACGAATTTCGTTTCGTGGCTTTTGTCACATAACGACGGTGTATGTGACAGAGGCTGATACTAGGCGCAGACGCAGGCGCAGACGCGTCACTCTTGTACCTCCTATTAATGTTGAGTACTGTTGTGTTTTCAGAACCCGTCACCACTTGAAAACGATCAAAGTGTCGAAATTGCAATTGTGGATGTGAGACTGTGAGCCCGCAACAAACATTTTTCAGACCTGTTACGGGGCAGTTTATTTTAACAGGTCACGGCCAATTTTCTTTCACATTTGAGATATTGTGATTCAAGGTATCAGTATAAGAAATATACCTATTACACAAAATATTTTAGGTGCATCACACTGTTGTTTAGCGAAAGAGTGGCGGTATCTAAGTTAGAAAAACATTCCGTCATTCAGCTGAAGTTGTGACTTGATCTACTAACACAATAGCTACAGATGTAATTTAATTTTTTTATTGTATTTAGTTCAACTTTCCAGTTTTCTAGTACCCGTATTGTTTGTGACACTTCTCAAAATTTCTGGTCTCTACACTACCTGAATGGAGAACATTTTAAGTAATATATGCCCATAACAAAGAGAAAGAATCCAATAGGATTTCGTTACAAGATTAGCAATGAACATGTGGAGTATAGCAAACCATTTAAATTTTTAGGAGAAACACTAACAAACGCTCTGTGTACCATGTTGGTTGGAACTGTCTTCCGTTGCTCTGTATGGATGGAGCTCGTTGCATGCAGGTACAGGTGTTTGAGTGTCTTCTTCGTATATCCTGAATGGCCTAGTGCCATTTACTTTCTACTTTATTACTACGCCCAAGAGAGGGAGACAACCATTCTCGTCGTTTCAGTGGTGAAAGTAACATTTTGAAGCGTGCTTTTGAGGTGGTCCACAAACACATCCAGTGCCTCTCTGCCTTTCCCATATACCACAAAAATATCGCCAACAAAGCGAAAGTAGTGCTTGGATTTCTAACAAGAGGTTTCAAGGAGCACCATCTGCGATCCCTGGAGCTAGCCTCCATCGCACTGAAAGTAGATGGTCGTCAGTGCATGTTCAAAGAGTTTCAATATTTGCTGTTCGAAATCTTGCGAAAGCAGCGCCAAAGAATCTTGCAGAAGATACTTCATTAATATCGATACAGCATTAAAACTCATAAGCTGTTCATCTCTTTGAAGTCGCATGTCGTTACGTATTTTCACGAAATCGTCTGTGTTCTTAACATGTTGAATACAGTGTCCCACATGTGATTTTAGAAGTGTCGCCAGGTACTTGGCCATTGTGTGAATGAATTGTGTCGAGTTTTGAACGCATAAGCACCAGACCCTTGTGGATTTTAGATAGTCCACACAGGCGTGGTGTTGCTGGCCTCCTAGGTTACAGCCGCTTCATCATTGCCTGTGGCAGATCTCAACTCTTCAGCAGAGCCACCGTTTTCCTGGTCAACGTCGAGGTTGGATCCTCCTTAAGTTTCCTGAAGGCCGGGTACTGTAGCAGCGAGCCAACTTTATGAAGATAGTCGTCGGTGTGCCTCGCCACCGTTGTACCCCCCCCCCCCCCCCCCCCTTTTATTCGCTGGAAGAACCAGAGTGTCAGTATCAGCTCTCAGTAATGTGATTGCCTTAGTTTCGCAGCCATCATGTGCGAATTCCGAAGTTGAGACTTATCGATGACCCTAAAGGTTTTCCGCCATATCTCGCCAGCTTCTTCCTTTGGCGGACCTCTAATTGCTTCTTCCGTACCACCAGTGATGTCCAGTTTCGGTATAGTCCTCAGGAGTTTGCGAAGGTCGGCCCTTTCGCGAGAACGGAAACTGTAGCTGAATCTAGTAACTTCTTTATTAAAGTTACAGTAGTTGTAGTACAATTCGCTTCCTTGTTAGTAGTCAGACCTCCCAACAGTCTGTCGAATTTGCTGAGCTGTTTTGTCGCACCGTGCCCTTTGTGTACTTCGCTTTGTGTGTAAGAGCTGCAGTTCGCTCACTCCCACGTGTGAGTGCCACATGCAAGTGGAATGCCAGCAGCGTACGTGCATCCCTGCCCAGCTCTTTCCATGTAAACCGAGTGCCTCCTCGCTATGGCCATGCCTGTTCATAGTAGAATCCGGTTGGCCTTCTTGGCTCTCACAGGGTGTTAGATCCGCACACCGTGGTAGGATGTATGCTTTCATCTCGACGTCGCTGTAGGAAAGCTAAGTTGCTGAGAAGTTTCCCTTTCCCCGTGTTTTCTTTCTGCATTTGGCTGAAGCTGTTGGTCACCTTCTCCGTGTAGAGATGTCATATGTGTGAATGTAGACTCTCCCGGTGTATACTATTGGTGAAAAGGTTGTCGGGGCTTTCCAGCGACAGTATATATCGGGAGGTTCTACATTCACACATATGACGTTGTGCTGTAGTGCCGATAAAATACGAAAAGAAGAATTCCAAAGAACAGATCTGATAGTATAAAAATTACAATAAGATAAATTTAAAGTGGAACCAGCACGCTAACAAACTGCAGTTAATGAGGTTTTGAATATTTGCTTAACTAAATACGGGTATCAAAATAAAGGCTCCATTGCATCTGAAATAAAAGCGTACAAAAATTGTGTGCTACCGGTTTTGAGTTACGGTAGTCAGAAATGGACTTCTAACGTGAAAACAGTTCAAAAGGTAGAGCTTGATCGGCGTACAACGGATACTTGTTAGGAAACAAAGGAAAAATAAACAAAAATGACAGAGAGTACAAGAAGTAGTTACGACCGTAACGGAAATGAATCAGTGTGGATGGGACGTGTGTTCAGGTATCGGCTGGTAGGAGGACAAACAAAATTTTTCACTGAATTCCAGGACGCAAGAACAAAAGAATGAGACATTGATCTAATGTAAGCTGAGTAGATGATATTAGAAAACATGCAGGAGCAACATGGACGTGCAATGCACAAGATCTGTAAGTTCTCCCATAAATTCTTTGCTGAGAACTACGTTGGAATGTCTTACTTATGTCGTCCATGTGTTCTGTACTCTGTCTAGGTTTCATCACATTCTAAACTTAACTTGTTGAGGTTCTTCCCTTCTGAGTGCGTACTAGTTTTGGGTGAAGCACATCTCGGCACCTCGCGATACAGGCAGATTCGCCAGATTCCCGAGAAATTTGTACGCATGTGGCGCGAAGTTAACATCTGCGTACAAAAATGTAGTAATTGCTGTAATCATCATGAAAGTGTATACATCATTTCCGAACTGCGTAAACGACGAACACGGGATTAACGCCAGGAAGGGATTTTCATGGCCTGAGAGTTACTAGCATTAGAGACAGAATACTCTCCTCCGGATAGGAAGCGTTCACCAACTGTGAATCTGCCACTGCCGAGTTGTGGGCGTTACAGGAGTGGCGCGGACAAACCCGTCGTTTCCAGACAGGGTACAGCGCCCACGCTGTCCCAGTCAATTTCCCGAAGTCGATACCTCTGAAGATGTGGCCACTCTCGGGAACGGTGTTTCTCGTGGGGTGATGGCGCGTCCAGTCGTTTATGTACATTGGCAGCGCCAGTGGGCCAATTACAGCGCCGTGTGGAGCAGTGGTCCGTGCTGCTCCCACGGCCGGGCCCTGCGTGCCGTGCCGTGCCGTGCTCTGACGTGACGTCAAAAACGCTACGCCCCCTCGCGTGCTCCGGGGTTAAGCGGCCATCAGCCCAGGCGCCGTCAGCCCTGCGCGTGCTGGCTGTGTGGGAGAGCCGGGCGCGGGTGCGGTGCTGCGTCAGCAGGAAAACTTACTAGATCCGCTGTACAGTTAGTAAGCTCAACAGAAAAAAAAAATAAAACTGTCCCGTCTTAATCACGTGGAGCTCTGAGTCCAGTAGTACCTAGCATAGATGCTGGATGTATGTTATAGAGATGAGAGGAACGGTATCTCGATGACCTCGGCAATAACGACCCCTCCATACGTCTCCTGTATATAAGAAGAGTAAAAGAACGTATCGACAAAATTAGACTAATATCGCTATCATCGACTTGCTACAAAATCCTTGAACATATTACCAGTTCCAATATAACAAAGTTTCTTGAGGCCGAGAATGCATCGCTCGTGCGAAACTCGGCTTGCCCTTTTGGCACATGACATATTGCGAACTACGGAGAAGAGCAACAGGCAGATTCTGTACTTCCAGATCTCCGGAAAGCATTTCACATCGTGCCCCATTACCGACTGTTAACGAAGGTACGAGCATTTGTCATAGGTTTCCAGATGTGTGGAGCCGGCCACTGTGACCGAGCGGTTCTAGGCGATTCAGTCGGGAACCGCGCTGCTGCTACGCTCGCAGGTTCGAATCCTGCCTCGGGCATGGATGTGTGTGATGTCCTTAGGATAGTTAGGTTTAAGTAGTTCTAAGTCTAGGGGACTGAAGACCTCAGATGTTAAGTCCCATCCACTGTGCTTAGAGCCATTTGAACCAGATATGTGAGTGGCTCGAAGACTTCTTAAGTAACAGAACACAGTATGTTGCCCTCGACGGCGAGGATTCCGCAGAGACAAGCGTATAGTCAGGACTGTACCAAGGAAGTGTGATAAGACCGCTATTATTTTATATATACATAAATGATCTTGCGGAAAGGGTGGGCGGAAGTCTGCTGTTGTTTGCTGAACGTGCTGTGGTGTACGGGAAAACGAAGATGAATGACTGTTGGAGTATACAGAACGACTTAGACAAAATTTATAGTCGGTGTGATGAATGTTAGCTAGCTCCAAACTTAGGAAACCTAAGTTAATGTGGATTAGTAGGAAAAACAAACCAATAATGTCCGGATACAGCATTAGTAGTGTCCTGTTGACACAGGCAAGTCGTTCAAGCATCTCGTAGTAACGTTCCAAAGCGATATGAAATGGAACGAGCATGTGAGGATTGTGAGAGGGAAGGCGAATGGTCCATTTCGGTTTATTAGGAGAATTTCGCGAGACTGCACATAGGATGCTAGTGCGGCCGGTTCTTGAGTATTGCTTGAGTGTTTGGGATCAGTACCAGGTCGCATTAAAGAAAGAAATCGAGATATCGATGTCGGTCGGTGAGGTCCGGCAGGAAGCCACAGTTCCAAAACATCCCAAAGGTATTCTATAAGATTCAGGTCAGGACTCTGTGGAAGCCAGTCCATTACAGGGATGTTACTGTCGTGAAACCACTCCGCCACAGGCCGTGCATTATGAAAAGGTGCTCGATCATGCTGAGAGATGCAATTTCCACCCCCGAATTGCTCTCCAACAGTGGGAAGCAAGAAAGTCCTAAATATATCAATGTAGGCATGTGCTGTGATAGAGACACGAAAATCAATAATGGGTGCAAGCCTCCTACATGAAAAACACGACCACTCCATAACACCGCCTCCGAATTTTATTGTTGGCACTTACACACACTGGCAGATGACGTTCACCAGACATTTGCTATACCCGAATCCTGTCATCGGATCGCCATATTGTGTACCGTGATTCATCACTCCACACAATGTTTTTCCACTGTTCAATCGTCCAATGTTTACGCTCCTTACGCCACCGAGGCGTCGTTTGGCATTTACCGGCGTGATGTGTGGGTTATGAGCAGTCGCTCGACCATGAAATCCAAGTTTTCCCACCTGCCGACTGTCATAGTACTTGTAGTGCATCCTGTTGTAGTTTGGAATTACTGTGTGATCGTCTGGATAAATGTCTGCCTATTACACATTACGACCCTCTTCAACTGTCTGCGGTCTCTGTCAGTCAACAAACGAGATCGGCTTCTACGATTTCCGCGGAGCGCCCCATTCTGCTCTCTCACTGTGTCTAGTGACTATTAAGGTCATTATGTGGACTACCTGGCAGGAGGTGGCAGCACAATGTACCTAATATGTAAAACGTATGTTTTAGGGGTTGTCCGGATGCTTTTGATCACATAGGGAATGTCCCAAGGAACTTAGCATCGCACTGCTGAACAACACTGGCACTACAGTACCATATTTAACCTCTGACATTGGGAAAGATACTTTCAAGTAAAGTGTCTCCCCGTATGGGAATATGCACATGGATGTACAGGTTGTAGATACATGGTTAACGACATGCGGAAGTCTGGGTCTGGCTGTGAGTTGTGCTATGACAGCCAAATGGTAAGACGACCGCTCGCAGAAATCGGGAAATCCGCGCTCGAGTCCTGGTTCGGCATAGATTTTCATTGTCATCATTCCATTATACAGCTGATGGTTGTCCACATTCGCAACCGCGAGTACATTTCATTGACTTCATAACGGCTGTAATCGCAGCAGTGCCTGTGCCTTAGAACATGGATGCTTGTCCGAAGGAGCTTTATATCATAGGTCGGTGTAACATAGCGACTGCAATATCGTAATAATTAGAGTAGTGTGTGGGGTTCCCTCACGTAAATCTTTCGGGCATCTTTTTAAGCAGCTCGGTATATTAATCATAAACTCCAAACACATTCCTTCACTTATGAAATTTGCTATCAATAATCCATCAGAATTTAGGAGTAACAGAGATAATCACAAAAAAATGGCTCTGATCGCTATGGGACTCAACTGCTGTGGTCATCAGTCCCCTAGAACTTAGGTTAGTTAGGTTTAAGTAGTACTAAGGACATTACACACATCCATGCCCGAGGCAGGATTCGAACCTGCGACCGTAGCAGTCGCACGGTTCCGGACTGCGCCCCTAGAACCGCGAGACCACCGCGGCCGGCAGACAATCAAATGTACTAGACTAGAAGTAAACATGATCTGCATTTTTTTTAATTGATTGAGCTTGGGCACAGAAGTGGTTGAAATATACAGTTACAGAGCTCTTTAACTATCCTTGGAAATAAAAAGTCTCACAGACAGGAAAAGTGTTTTCAAATGTCGATGTTTCTTCTTAACAACTCCTAATCTATAAGGACTTCTTGAATAGAAATAACTGCTTATTTAAACAGAAAAACCTATAAATGGCCCGAACGTAGCTATAGAAATATTTATTGATGAATGAAGAACCGCAACACCTGTTAAACGATCCAATCCAGTAGTAAAACGAGCGTTTCTGCAGCTTATAGCGGCATCCTCTGGTCCATATAAGCAGTCCATATAAAATCCAACCCAGTATTAAATGGACGACAAACATTGTCAGTCATATCAAAATAAAATGTCCTTAGAAAGAACGTGCTGAGAATGCTGGGCCGTCCACTTAATTCTGATCTGGATTTTATATGAATTGGATATTTATGAACATATAGGTAGGCCTATAAGCTGCAAAACCAGTATTTTAATAAAGAATAGTTCAACAACTGTTGTGGTTCTTTATTTATCTAGAGGTATTTCCACAGATGTGTCAACCCAGAGTCTAAAGTATTTTAGCATATAAATATTATTTTTAATTTTTCTTAACATGAGTTCTCCGTTTGTTCAATTTACATGTTCCACATATGAATATCACCTATGGAGCACATAACTAATTAATAATACCCTTACTTTTACAGGAACTGAAGAAGTCAACTGTATGCACAACTACAGCAAAACACGCTGAAAATATAATGTTAGTTATTGCAAACGTTACATGTCGATGCTGAGCAGTCGCCAAATAATCAGAAATAGAGCAGTACCAAAAAGTAGGAATACACTTGAACTATCACCTGTCTAATGACACCGTGTGTCTTGTATATATCGGAAAGGTGGTCCCTACGGGTGGGATCGTTATTGTGAACGCTACGCGAGCAACGCTATCCGGGTCAGCAGCATCTGGCATCTGCCCACGACCCCCACGCCCCTTTCGTTTTCTCAATACCATGCACCACTGCAGATCGAGAGCTCACAACATGATGATCTTTGCTGGCTGATAAGTGGACTCTGATTCTCCAGAACACTTCGTATGGCCTACATCTGCGTGCCGACAACGTAACTTTGTAACGTGTACAGATTGAATAAAAATAACCGGAAATAATATCAGTAACATTTGAATTGATCACAGGCAACGCCACTAATTGTTTAAACGGACATTACTTACAACGTTCTTAAACAGCAGCTACGATCATCATTTTGTGTGCATGCACAATCCCTGTGAGCCTGTGGAAATGCCATTGCAGTGTACGTGCGGAGAGCAGCTGTTGAACCGACAAATGCGAAATTTTTGAGGAATCGTTGTGTAATGCTTACATGTGGGACGGGATACTATCAATTTGGTGGACTAATTTTTAAACAAAAGCCAGTTATAAAAGAGTGCACATTTTACCTGTGTATGCTACATTCGCACTATTGTGCACAACTCCTGTATTCGAAACAACAGTTCTTATGTTATATGTGCTAATTCGTAAACACCTCACCTCTGTAATAGGCAGATTCAAATTTAACCACATGTTTCCATAAACACCTTCGCACGCTGCAGGTTTGCTCTTGTGGAGAAGACGTGAAGAGTAATTTGCGTGCCCCAAACCACATGGAAATGCTAAAATCCTTTTACAAGAACTTTTGAATCTTGTTCATCCACTGCAAACCTGCGTGATAACTTTGCTAGCAACACAGGATAGAAGACTTTTCATTATGAAGTACAGATTCAGTGTTGATGTAGCTCCCCGCCTCTATGACCACGTATCACAGACAATGGACTTTAAAAAACTGTTCAATGAAATTTGAGTTTGTTTTTTGTTGTGGTCTTCAGTCCAAAGACTGGTCTGATGCAGCTCTCCACGTTTTCTATCCTGTGCGAGCGTCTTCATCTTCTAATAATCTTTCTGAATCTGCTTACTGTATTCATCTCTTGGTCTCCTTCTACGATTTTTAGCCCCCACACTTCCCACCAGTACTAACTTGATGATCCGTTGATGCCTCAGAACACGTCCTACCAACCGATCCATTCTTCTAGTCAGGTTGTGCCACAAATTTCTTGTCTTCCAATTCTGTTCAGTACTTCCTCATTTGTTACGTGATCGATCCATCTTATCTTCAGCATTCTTCTGTATTGTCACATTTCGATAGCTTCTGTTCTCTTTTTATCTAAACTGTTTATCGCCCATGTTTCACTTTCATGCATGGCTACACTCCAGACAAACACCTTCAGTAAAGACTTTCTAACACTTAAAATCTGTAATCGATGTTGTTGAATGTCAGCTTCTCCCAGCGAAAGGCTACACATAATTTCCAGCCTAAATACCTTGGTGTCGCAGTAGATCGCTCTCTGACATATAAAAAACACTTGGAGAAAGCAAGCCAAAAACTGAAGACCCGAAACAACACCGTAAAGAAACTAGCTGGTACAACATGGGGTGCCGACGCATCGACTCTACGTACTACAGTACTTAACGCAGATGTACTAAGCTGCCGAATCCTGTGCCCCAGTAAGGCACATTGGGGCCACACCTCAGTGACTCAATGAGGGTTATTACGGGCACATTAAAATCCACCCCGATCCCCTGGCTGCACACCATCAGCAACATTCCACCACCTGAATTACGACGCCAAGAAGCAATCTATCGAGAATGGAGGAAACTACACCACCCCGACTTCCCCGCAAGACCTCCCAATTCATATAGTCTTCAACAACCGTCCTCCAGACCTCTTAAAATCTCGCAATCCACTGTGGCATAATGGAAGGAATGATAAGTTCGACATTAAAGAAGAGTGGCACAAGAGGTGGAATGCTGCAACAATAGCACATCGAGGTATCCAAAACCCACCTGCCAAGCTACCAGGATTTCATCTGCACAGAATGGAGTGGACAAGGCTGAACAGAGTAAGAACTGGCCGCGCCAGGTGCAACGCTATGATGCACAAGTGCGGACTCAGAGATCCTCCAGCCAGTGATTGTGGGGCCCAAGAACAAACTGTTCAACGTATTGTTAGAGACTGTCCTCAGAGGAAGTATCCTGGACCATGTATTGACTTTATTAATGCTACTCCCTCTGCTGTTAGTTGGCTTTAATAATTAGATATTGAACTATGATTAAATGTATCGGAGTTTATAACTTGCAATTGTATCATTCACCCGGCCGAAGTGGCCGTGCGGTTCTAGACGCTACAGTCTGGAATCGCGTGACCGCTACGTCCACAGGTTCGAATTCTGCCTTGGGCATGGATGTGTGTGATGTCCTTAGTTTAGTTAGATTTACGTAGTTCTAAGTTATAGGGGACTGATGACCTTAGAAGTAAAGTCCCATAGTGCTCTGAGCCATTTGAAATATTTTTTTTTTTTTTGCATCACTCAAAGTAGTCAGTAATATTAAGTTAGTAACTTTCACAATTTAAAAGTATGTATACAGTTTGTGCCAAAAACTAAAACTGAAGTATATGTAAATACTTAACTAGATATACATGTAAAATTAAACTTTATGTACCTGTCAATGTTTGCTGTTGTTCCCATACGATAAATAAAATAAAAAATATATACCGTCTGGTTTGTGCACAAGTTGAAATTGCCTTTTGGTCCCTGTATTTTGTCCCTGCTGCCTTCAGAACTTGAAAGAGAGTACTGCAGACAACACTGTCAAAATTTCAATTTACAATGGTTATACTGCACTGGTATATCTGTAACTATGTACATTCTGTGTACAATGTGTGTGTATGTGCATGCATGTGAGCGCGCGTTCATGCATTTAAGTGTGTGCAAAGAAACAAATTTTTCAGTTGATCGAGGAGTCCACAGGTGTACTGCCGGTTCATAGCGTCCAACGCGCACAATATTTTGGCGATCAGACCTGTCGCCATGGTCAGGTGCGCTGACGAACTAAGCTCCTGAGGGCTGGCGGTCGCCTTATATTCCCTCCCTCCACTGTCCGCGCCCACGGGCGCGCTTCGGCAATCGCGGATACGCAGGAGTCGGCGTCTGTGGCAGCGTCGGCGTACCTGCTACGTCCGCTCAGCTCGCCAGATCCTTTTCGTTGCTGAGTGTCTTCTTAATTATACTCAGTGCTGGTTCTCATGCCTTGCTAAAACTATAACCGCAGTCTCGGTTGATGAGTTCGTCCCTGGTGCAAATTTCGATGGCCTCTCTGACAACGCTGTCCCAGCATTTAGTGGTCTGGGACAAGATCTTGGTACGCTAGTAAGGTGCCCGCCCGCCCTAAGGAGCTCAGTTCGCTAGCGCACAAGGCGATGGTGACATTTCTGATCGCCGAAATATTGTGCCCGTTGGACACTATGAACCGGCAGTACACCCGTGGACTCTTCGATCAACAGATACGAGTGCACCGGTAGAAAGTGAAGAATCAGAAATATTTCAGTAATAACAGTGCATCAAGACCCGCATATTTTACGTAAGAACTAGCTGTTACCCGCGGCTGTGTTATGGTGAGTAATTAAGGCACTGCACGTGCAGTACCGTCAGCTGCCGTCAGGTGTCTGCCTATTTGCGGGAGCACAGATCGCGATGTGAGCTCTGCTGTTGTGTCACCAGCCACAGTGTCGGCACCGACTAGTGTGTGCAGAGCGTCACGGGCAGGAGTGTGCATCTATGCGGTCGTGTTATTGAAGCAGCTAAGCATTATACAGCGTACATTGTGCAACACAGTGTGGTAGTAAGGATTAAACACACTAATGATTCTATATGCATTGTATTCATTGCTTTGTATTGTTTCGCAAAGCAGATATCTATCAATGAAAGCATTTTCACAAATATGATGAAGATGAAAAGTCGAAGAATAAATGGCTTTTGCAAAGAGTAAATATTTTTCCTTCAGTCATATTTTTCAAACAATAAGTATCATGTACCAGAAACTTTTTTCTAAAGTTCTTGTTCGAGACTCGAGCTGTCTCCACACCAGATTTAATCGAAATAGGTTCAGCGGTTCAGTCGTGGAAACATAACAGAGGGAGTTACTTCAGAATTTATAATATTATTATGGATAAAACCTTCAATTACAATATATTTTTGATCCGATTCAAATTAAATAAAGTCTATATGGTGCCCAAGCTATCCTCGAGTTACCTGTGAAAAACCTATGAAAGATATCAGAGTGTTCAAAAAGACAGATACGACGGTTTTAGATAAAACTTTAAATTGCGATATATTTCTTTCTGTGATCCGAGAAAGTCTGTATGGTGCCTCTACTACGCTCAACTTACATGTGAAAACCTCACGAAAATCCGTCTAATTTGGAGAAGCTTGTTCAAACAGACGCGACAGTTTTACAAGTTTATCATTAGTGCAGAAAAAGAAGAGCTGGTTTTACGGCGTAATTTTAAAATCTCAAGAAATGTTAGTGGATGGCAGCCAGTATTCCCGAGAATGTACCGCAGGTGGCATCGTAGAAACGGAGGCCGCGAAATCACTAATGCTTGTACCACCTGAGCTGCGGTGGCGCCGCTGCTCGCACGGTCCAGCTGGCGCATGCTGTGCTGTAACCCCGAACTCCCGTGGCGCCTACCGTCGACGCGCCCACCCACGGCCGCACCCACTGTTCAGAGATCCTGCTGTGGCCGCATGCTGCACGCAGACCCCACGCCACATCACGACGTGCGCTTCTCATGGCGATCACGTAGCACGCCGCGGGACAGCGCCAGGTACTGACGGGCCAGCGTGTTCGGGAAAATAAACGTCCCTGCACTTTCAAGCTGCTGTACTACTCCCTGCAGAGAATTTGTAAGAAAATGTCTGAATTACTCTGCAGTGGGCTCAAGCTTTATCTGATACAGCCATACGGCTTTAACGTTTTCAGTGTTTCCCACATTTCAAGATCATACTAACAACAACCTTTTTCCCTATTATTAGCAATTTAGCTGGCCGGTGTGGCCCTGCGGTTCTAGGACTGCTACGGTCGCAGGTTCGAATCCTACCTTGGGCATGGATGTGTGTGATGTCCTTAGGTTAGTTAGGTTTAAGTAGTTCTAAGTTCTAGGGGACTGATGTCCTCAGATGTTAAGTCCCATAGTGCTCAGAGCCATTTGAACAATTAGTAATTTAAAAATAACATTAGCTACAAATAAATTGATTATTACTGTATCACTTTTTTTATTAGTTACGTACTGACGACCGAGGATCATCGTATAAAATATTCTCGGTGTACTTGCTACATCAAATTAAATTTCGACGATAACCTTCACCGTTTTTGTCAGGAACAACTGGCTGGTGCCATGCTGCCAGAGATTCTAGAGATGTCTGTGACGTTAGTGGCGGGAGCTGAAACGTCAGTAACTCAGCAAATTTATCTCTCAACGTGGACAGATTGTTTCATTTTTACTATTATTAGTCTATGTGAGCACTTTTTTATAGTCTACTTTCCTGTAACAGTTTGACAACAATGAATTTGCACAACACGTTTGAAAGTCTGTGATCATGTATTGCGAACAGATACGTCATGTAGGTTTGAAGCGGAGGACCTAGCATTGACGTGATGGAGTCTCGTGTGTGTCTACCAAAAGAGCATTGCCAGAGGTGGAACACATTGATCACACACAAGGTCTCAACACCGTTATTTGTGGCAACTCCGTAACAGTCACTGGACTCGACGTACCATCTTTGCGCAAAGCTCTAGAGCTGTGCTGATGTTGAGATACTTCCAAGCCCCATCACAGCTCAGGCTATGTTGGCAAATCTCTCACATTTCTGAGCAACTTATTTTGCGTGCGCCTTCTGTGTTAGCTTACGGCCAATGAAGAGTCGCAGGTATTCTCAGGTACGTGGTACGAGTATAGTGCTACAGGCAGAACTACTCTGTGTCACGAGAACAATAGTGTAGGTTTTTAGCTACCGATATTTCCAATATGTGTTTTGTGGCCCACTGCTTAAGAGTGAATATTACAGTTGTGTTGCAGTCTTTTATGGATGTACTTTTCCACGCAAATACGGATATCGTCTGCGTACTGCAGATTTTTCAATTGCTTCTTAATATACTGTGTAGGTCCATTAAACAGAAGAGGTGCCAAAATAGACCCTTGAGGTGACCCCACACTCGTAATTCTTGGCGCTATTATACGCCCCTCGTCTACTATAAGTAACGACCTAGCAGACAGAAGAAATAATAGGTATTCTGCAGACTTTTAGGGTACGTGTTCTACCTTTATTTTTATGGCTACCACTGGGAGTATTTAGCTCCCTCACATCCAGACCCAAAACAAGCAGATATGGGTTTCTGCTGAAACAGTGCTGTATGTCGTGGGACAGATGCACGAGAACGTCTTCAGTACCTTTTTCTTTGAGATAATTATCCCGATTAATACGGATTAAGTTATGATATTTAAGTATCCATTCTTTCCATCACATCGTTGGGGTGCTATAATAATATTATTGGTCTGTACGATGCCACTGAATCAAGATTCTTCTCTAGTTAGAGCACATATGTATCTTGCCTGTTTGTAGATGCCTAATGTTCTAACATCAAGTTCGTATCTTATTGCAGTTAAGGAGTAGATTTTGTTGCCTTTATATGACAGAAATTACAGCATTTTATAGTGAAAAATTTCTGAGCCAGCGGCAATATTTTTGCCATAGAAGAAAGCTCACTGCAGATCGACTATTGAAACTGCTGAAGAAGGGGATGACCGTTATGGGGATCACAATCCTCTGTCTGTAACATTTACCACCGTATCACTACTCGTAGGCGATTCAGTGCAGTCCAGAGATATCGGGGGTTTCTTGAAGCTCTTCACCTTCATCCAAGCACGTGACACTCCTCTGTCCTTAGTTATGGAGGTGAAAAACGAAAATGACAAATTTGGAAATATCTTTACAACGTTTACTTGGTTTCTGCTTTTTTTTTTTTCAGGGTGATGTAGTGTGGCTGGATACTATGTTCCTTAAATTTCGTCAGCGTTCCTTACGTTACTTGATGGCCTTTCTGGCACTCGCTACTCTTCCATAAGGAAGTAGGCTTCTTTGTAATACAAAATGGCTTCTGTTTAGAAATTTCCTCTACAGAAGCTTCAGTTTCGAATAGTCGGAGACTAACTCTGTGGTTTTGTCTGATAGTCATGGGCTCAGTTTTAAACTGTCAACAGTGAATGCTGGGAGATTGTACGTCGCATAAGGATTTTGTCGGTGGCAACAGTACTGTCCTCCGATAGAGCGATGCTGGGGATGCCGGGAGCACTGCACGTTCACTCTCACTGCTGTCAGGCTGCTGGAAAGGGGGATGTTGAACTTGGTGACTCCGCGGGCAGCAGTCGGCGCTGGCAATGGGGCAGGCAGTGACGGGTTGTAAGGCTATCTTACGCTATCTTAGCCTGTCATAAGTAGGCGTCCACTACGGTAGTTGTTCTAGTAGCACTGGTCAGTTAAGACTGTAACCCCATTAACTGTACGTTAAGTGTATTGCATACATACCAGGTATCTCATTTCGATCTCTTTGTCTACATAAGCGATCAGTCTGTTACCAGATTCCCCTTAGAAACCGTAAGCGGTGAACCGCCTACAAACTGAGTTATGGTATATAAAGGGCGGTGTAACCTACAGAAGTTTTTTGTTTTACATTGTCATCCTCCTGCCTGCCGCTTAAAATAACGGTACTTATAGCAAAATTGAAATTTTCAGCGTTTAACGCAAATTTCATTTGAAAATTGTTCATTTATACAGTGAAACAGAGGGACATTGTAGTAAAAATCAAAACAATATAGATTTTTCAGATAGCGCTAGAAAATGCAATTTCTGAAGAAAGGCAAAATTTTTTAAAAAAGGCAGAATAGAAACATATACGCTCAGTTGAAAAAATAATAACAACAATAGTCACATTTTTTGTACATTTGTGCATTTAAACTACTTGCTTCAAAAGTAATTGCTTTGATTAGACGGCAGAAGTTACGTGATCAACTAATTTTTATTACTTACAAAACTCTATTTATATACCGTAAATATATAAAATATACACTGCACTAACATTGAACGTAGTCCGGTTCTAACCACGTTCAAAAAATCAAACAAACAAAAAATAAATAGAAGACGTCAGCTCCCAGTTTATTTCTCGCACATTCAATTATATTTATTTTCCTACCAAAGCTACCAACACTACCGGTAAATCCACCATTTACTACGTTATTTATATACCGTACCAAAGTACCAAAACTATGCAACCGTATTTTTGGTAGAGTGCAACTCTAGTCCTGTATGTTGATTGGCTGCATTGCCGTCACATTTACGTACTGCCTATTTTTGTAAGGTACATAAGCTTCTTAATAACTAGTGTAATGCAAAACACTCCACGATTAACTTATTTAAGTACCCAACACACGTTTTATCTATGAAACCGTGAGCTCCTTGATAATGAGAACATACAGGAAGTGTTTCTTTAGGGCGTTAGTTAACGCTATGTGTAGCAATGCGGAGGCTGCATCTTGTTTGGCTGTTGCTTTCCTTGCTACGATGCGAGGACGCAAACAGTGCAGCAACGGGAAAATGTAAGGGTGTATTACAGTCCGATTAAAATTACTTGGTAGTTGACGTCTGTCACTTGCCGCTACAGAGCTCCACACCCGGTACTGGCTACTGCTCTGTTATGGGCGACACACAAACATGGTGCGCCACTTCACAAATGCTGCTGATGTATAACGCGAAGCAGTGTTGGAAGCGGCCGCCACGAGGTACGACGGAAAATCGAGATGCTCTGTCGACAGCTGACTTTAGGTGAGCAATTTCTGGACTGCGGAAGACAACGGGTTTCGATCCCCCCGAATTCTTACTCATGTCCTAATCTATCCACAACTTCGTGACGTGCGATGTATCCGAGGAAACGGCGATAAACAATCTGCGCTATGTTCATGACGTTTAAGGCTAACCTCTACGAACAAACTCAAGACAAAAAAATTCATAATACTTTTTTTTTGCATAGCCATCTTCCACAATAAAATTTCAGCTTTAGCGGTAAAAGCAGACTGTAATTTCTCGCTGACATTGGTTAGCTAAAACTATCGTCACGCGTTACCAAACGAGGAGCCGTTCCGGCCTGCATTTGGTCACTGATTATAAGCAACGCATGCAAATTCCAACCGAAAAAAGAATTAAAGGAAGAAAAAAAGAGCAAATAAAACAGTAAATACGATGGTGAAAATTACATTACAACGTATTAGAAATAATGAACTACTCTTAAACCAGTTAACAGAAAAAACTGATAAAGTCTTTTGATTGTATTTACAAAAAATAATAAATTTCGTTCACCTGATGAAACTGGCTGCCATCAGGACGTGTCTGTGTAAGTACCTATTATGTATCCCTTGTAGGCTGCGTGGCCGACACAAGTTTAAGTTTATTGACCTCTCTAAGCGTCTGTTGATCCACGTTATTTCCCTATTGGTGTTTCATTACTTGGTTTATGACAAGCATGCCTTAGTTGACGGCTAAGATGACTTATGGATCGGTTCGTCCATATTGTCTTCTACTGTGTTCAAGAACTGAAGAAGAGTATACAGGGTGATTTAGCTGCCCCTAGCGATAGGTTTTACACAGCCCACAATTCCTTCATAAACCATGCACGATACTTTCATATTCTCTTGCTCGCTATGTGTAAACTGTTTTTTCTACAGGAAAAAACTTCTTGTAGGAAATTTAATGTAGTTAAACTATATACTGTGATACGTTTTCGGTGGAGGCCACGGTTCTTGAGTTATTCCAGAAAATCGGGTATGGAGGCTACGGCCCCTAGCGAAAAAGTATTCCAGTACAATGCTTAACAGCATTAAATTTCCGTACAAAAAATTCCTGTTCCTTTCTTATATAGGACTAATGTATTGCACATAGTAAGCAAAAGAATATGATAATCTTGTGTGGGGTATTTGAAGGTATAGTGGGCTGCGTAATACCCACTCGTAGGGGCAGTCGAATCAACCTGTGTATTCCTTTGCAGAACCTGCGTGGTGATACTGACAGCCGATTGTGACGGTTTCGTAGTTCTCTGTCTTCACTGTACTGATCACAGTCTATCCTATAACGACCACAATTTACGAAACCACTGTGCTAGAAGTAAAAACTTCGTCCGCAGACTCACACGTGGAAAACGACTAACGCTCTGTTACGTCGTTGTAACGCAAGTGCCAGCCCTCAAGGAAACGTACACCTTCAAGCTGGAAACACTGTACTAGCGGACTGTGTTCGTAAACGATATTTTATATGACCACTAATCACGCGGAACTGAGAGCTAGACTCATACCTCTAGGACTAGCGGCTGGAACGGTTAAAGTTATTGTTTCACATAATGATCTCTACGGCATCCCAGAGATGAGAGATACAGAGAAATTACGTTCCAACGGGTGCTACTTACACCACAGACATCAACACAAATTGTGGCAATATTACGACAGTCAGTTGTTCCTGACGCAGTAAATAGAGGTTGTAGTCCAAAAATGGAGTTTTCATTCCAATTTGGCGCAGCAAGAACGTCGAGAATATTTTATACAGGGGTCGTGACTCAAGGAATTTTCCATCAATACAACAAGGGTCACCTACCTTCTTCCTTAGTTCTTATTTCCTTCACGTAATCATCTCTTCAAATTGTTGCTCTCCTCTCGCCTAACTCCTGATTTCTTATTTTTCTTGTCCAGATGTTATTTTAAATGTTGTCTTTCATCTTTAAGCTATTTTTTAATTTCCGATTTTTTGCTATTGCTCGTTTACGGATCGTTTTCGTGTATGTGATCCGGGTTGCTGTTGATTCCTTTTCCAAAAGTAATGTAACGTTTTTTCGGCAAATAGGTCCTCTCATATTCTGTAAAAATTATTACGCATTATGTTTCATTTACCACTCACAAAATGAACTGCAGTACACCATGACCGTGTAGAAATCGAAGCCTTTCTAGGTGTGTTGACTACGAAGTTCACGGGAGTGCAGGCGCATGTTATCATCGAAGATAGTCAGTATTTCTAGAGTAAAACACTTTGTCGTTCTCAGGGCAAGAACTGTTGGCGATATTTTTTCCCTTTACCGCTATGAGCAGTAACAGCTTTACCCTCTCTTCAGCAAAACAGTTTTAAAAAAATACAAGCTGTTTTAATACACACTAAGGTGACAAAAAGCTATGCGATAGCGATATGCACATATACAGATGGCGGTAGTATCGCATACATAAGGTATAAAAGGGCAGTGCATAGGCGGAGCTGTCATTTGTGCTGAGATGAGTCACGTGAAAGGGTTTCCGACGTGATTGTGACCGCAAGACGGGAATTAACAGACTCTGAACGCAGGATTGTGGCTGGAGCTAGAAGCATGGGACATTCCATTTCGGAAATCTTTAGGGAATTCAATATTCCGAGACCCACAGTGTCAAAAGTGTACCGAGAATAACAAATATGAGGCATTATCTCTCACCACGAATAACGCAGTGGCCGACGGCCTTCATTTAACGTCCGAGAGCAGCGTAGTTGGCGTAGAGTCGTCAGTACTAAGAAACAAGCAACACTGCGTGAAATAACCGCAGAAATCAATGTGACACGTACGATGAACGTGTCTGTTACGACAGTGCGGTGACATTTGGCGTAAATGGGCTGTGGCACCAGACGACCGCCGCTAGTGCCTTTGCTAACGGCACGACATCGCCTGCAGCGCCTCTCCTGGGCTCGCGACCATCCCGGTTGGACGCTCGCCTGGGAAATTTTTGCCTGTTTATATGACTCCCGATTTCAGTTGGTAACAGGTGATGGTACCCAACGAAGCCATGGACCAAGGTTGACAACAAGGTACTCGTACCTTGCAAGCTGTTGGTGGCACCATGATGCTGTGGGCTGTGTCTGCATGGAACCGATAATTGACTAGGTTATGTTCGGGCATTTGGAGATCATTTGCAACCATTCATGGACTTCGTGTTCCAAAACAACGATGTCCTGACACCTGATCAGTATTGTTCGCGACTGCTTTGAAGAACATTCTGGACACTACGAGCGAATGATTTGCCCACCCAGATTGTCCGCCAGGAATCACATCGAACATTTATGAGACATAATTGAGTGATCAGTTGCTTGCACGCAGTCCTGCACCGGCAACACTTTCGCAGTAATGGACGACCGTAGTGACAGTATGGCTCAGTTTTTCTGAAGGGGACTTCCAGCGACTTGTTGAGTCCATGTCACGTGGCGATGCTGCACTGCGCCGGCATAAGGAGGTCTGACACCATGTTAGTTGGTATCCCACGACTTTTGTCGCCTCATTGTACAATATTATAAATATGTACTTCCATATCTACATGCATTATAAAACAGTTTAGTAATTCAAAGCAATATTTGTTGTTGTTCCACCGCGCTGATTAAGTGTTTCGCATTTTTTTGATAAGTAAAATGTTTTATGTAAAATGTAGATAGAAATTGATATCTTGCTCTTGGAACATGTTTAATCCTCTTTCGTTAGAAATTAATTGGATTTAATCCCTTCTGGTGCTCTTGAGGACAAAATACATCGCTTTAAGCCCGTGTAAAATGAATATCGAATCCTAACCAACAACGTACTAAGGAACCAACTGCCTGTACCAGGATGCGGGAGCCTAGCAGACTTACATCACAGTTGCAACGAACGTCAACCTGTTGGTACAGCATTCTCGGAGTCCATCTGCACACATCCGACAGTTTAATCTCACTTGCCTTTACCCGTGGTTAAGTTTCTCATACGCTGCGCTCCACCATATCAACTCCGACGATGAATTACTTTAACACAATATCTCAGGGTGAGGTTGGTGCACCACCAAATGAAAATCAAAAACCTCTGGTAAAATCTTAACCTGTTGTTAAAGTCCAGTGTCCTCCAGTTTGGAAGGTGTACATTCATTACAGCAGTTGAGTAAAGTTGCAAGTCTTTATCAGAACTCGCGGATTTCATGCGACCGCAACTACTTTCAATGAACATGGCACTACAGCTTTGAACAAAACAGGCATTTTTCAAAGAATTTACAGTTCTCAGTTGCTACAATACTACTACACAGTGTGGTATATGATTTATGTTCTGTGCCACTCGGGACTTAAGATCACAATGCCATGATAGTTTGGGACCTGCTGACAAACTGTAATACGATACTTTCCAAGAGACAAAATGCTCTAAACCCATCGTCACGACCAAGAGGTCATCAACGACAGTACAGTCACAACACTGAGCCGGTAGTCGATTAGATCAGGGGAGGCTAACCATTCAGCTTACCCTCGCCACATAGGAAGAAGGCGAGAACTTTTGGGCCGCACACAATATTCTTAACACTAACAATAACCGATGAAAGAAAAAGGATGTACCAATGAGAGAATAGCGTCATCTAGCGGGAGTTTTAGATTGAAAATATTCAACTCATCATAACTTTACATGAAAAGAATTTTATGGACTTTTTTTACCTATCATGTGATCGACGCTTTCTTGGATCGAATTGATACTGGCTTTGGGGGTCCAAAAATCCGCGGGCTGCGATTGACACCCCTGAACTACATAGCCCACATCGTCCCACTTACCGACGCGTTGGAGTGATGGCATGTGTGGGATACTGCACAGGATAAGGCCTGCTCATTATCTATCAAAGTCTTTGTAGACTATCACTATCAAAATTTACTTTATCAGCATCAAACGAAATCACTAACTACACCACTCGCCTTGATTAGAAGGTGTGAACTCGACAAGACCAAAAACAAGCGTTATTATGCCATAGGCGTTCAGCTGCCGTTGGAGACAGGTTCAGCGTCTTCCAACATCTAGTATGTTCTAAACGCACACTGCCTCGACACCCCCGCTTCTAAGTTTTCTGCGCTTTCAGTGACGTAGACAATCCACTTGACGAACATTAATTCTGCTCATAACACAATGGTCTAATTCGATTGCTGCTGTGGAGATACTTTCCGAATGCTACATGAAACGAATTCGTATTTTGCGAATGAGAATTAACGTCAGCTGCTTGTGACAGGCGAAAATTTGTGCTGGACCGGGACTCGAACCTGGATTTCCCGCTTATCGCGAGTGGCTGCCTTAACAGTTTCTGCCATCCGAGCACGCTTCCAGGACCGACCAAAACTTCCACACATCACGTAGTCTCGCACATGTCCTGGTTCCCGCACAGGGAGAGACAAATATTATATTATCATTTTAGCCCGTCGAGGCATGTATATATCACTAACGGTTACGACATGTCTGAAGGACATTGTAAGGTGAAGGTATGTATGCGGATACTCTGCAAATTCCATTTCAATGCCTGGCAAAAATCTATGAAAGACTCAATTTTATGATGGACTATTTCACTAATTTTGACTGTTCCACCTGGTCACGGCTGAGAAGGGTGCCCCGCTTACAAATTAAGGCTACTTTTATTCTGGCCCCTGCTGGTATTCTTCGCCAGCCCTCCAAACTTCTTGGCGCAGCAGCCGGAACTCCTGCCGTGGTGATTCGTTTTTGTGCGCACCTCCTCCCTACTGGGCGCCAATGGTTTCTCGTGCCCGCTGCCAACTACCATTATTTCTGACTTACGCTCAATAAAAATTTAAATAACTCATCATCTCAAGCTCGGATCTCGATGCAGTTTCGTCAGACTCATTTCAATAAAAATTCACATCCATCTACGTAGTTTTCAACATGCTTCCTTATCTTAATGATAACTGTAATTCCCAGCTCTGTAACTCTTAAATGAGCGTCCACTGGGAGATGACAGCACTGGCACGTCTCACTTTGATCATGCACTTTGTAATGGGACGCCCTCCTCTGACATTACCTTTCTTTATAGAAATAGCCGATAGCAGGGATATTTTCGAATCTCTTATAGGTGAACATTATCTCGGCTGTTTTACTGAAAGAATTTCATATTATTTTGTGTACGATGTGTTGTATTTCAGGCTAGAATGTAATTTGTTAGAATCGATATTTACTAGCTCTGTACGTATAGCTAAAATTATTCTTCTTTTAGTAATATTTGAAATTACGAAATATCTGGCATAGTTAAAATTCATATTATTAATTGCACAATATAACGCTAACTATTACATTTATTTTTGGATTCATTTATCAAATGATGATATAGCATGGTGATGCTTCTTCTTTTGTCAAGAAAGTTTGTAGATTCTTTGGAATGTGTTAGTACCGCAGAATAAGTTAGTAGCAGTGGGCATGTCTCTAATGGAGGCGGAAGTGTGTTTAATTTTGCCAATAATAATGTAATTTTTGGTTTTATGAAAATGGAAATTGTGAAGTCAGTGTGATATAGAAGAATGGGAATAAATAAAAAAGTCGTAGAAACAGAAAGTACTTCAATTATTATGTCAACTGGAACCCACAAAGTCAAAACGGCAGCCTCAAGAATCTACCCCTAGTTGTACTGCATATAACAACGAGAAAATAAAGATACGTTAAAAACGTTTTTTGTATATCTTACGCCTCCCGAAGTTTTTGAAACTAATCAAGAAACTGAAAATTTACTGGTGATGTGTGGTGAGGTTAAGATTACAAGTTGTTGGTGATGACAGTGATGTGTCGTTCTCTTGTAACTATCACATAGTACGGCTGGATAAAAACTGAAATTTATTAGAATATTCCATTACAATGTACATTTCCCTTAAGAGAGACGTATATATTCTTGATGCTGCCTACAAACTACAGTAAGCCATTTTTTTAGCCTGGTCTGGCTTCCCTAACAGAGAACCTTTCAGGACGTCTAGTTGTTATCAGACAGTTGTTGCACTATTGGTCATCTCCTTGCTAACGTTTGATCACAGAAG